>NC_089844.1:119010242-119350599 GCF_035609145.1 Eleutherodactylus coqui | reverse complement strand
GCACTATTACTAATGGGGCCAATATAGGGAACACAATTACTATACAGGCTATTCTGCAGCTGGCAGCATACTTAGGGTATGTTTACATGTGGCAGAAATGCTCTAGAATGGCCGTGGCAAAAACTTTTGCAGCAAATTCTGCAGCATTTCCGCATTCAAAAACATTTGAAATCTGTACCACTCGTACAGAATTTGACTGAACATCAGCCGCGATCTGCAGTTGATTTCATACTATGCGGTGCTCCCCCTCTCTTCCTCCGAAGGCTTCACGCTGTCAGCACTCCCCGGATTCCGGTACTGGCCTGGTCAGGTGCGGCACCGCTAGTCAGGTGATGCAGGCAACAGCAACCAGAACCGGAAGTCGGGGAGCAGTGACAGCAGGAGGCCTTTGGAGGAAGAGAGGGGGAGCACCGCATAGTATGAAATCGGCTGCAGATACACAGCTGATATCCAGTTAAAATCTACACAAATGGTACAGATTTTTACTGTTTTTGGATACAGAAATAATTCGGTATTTGCCCCCTGTCTTTTTTTAAACGGCCCTGTACATATTATAATAATGGAGGTAAAATCGTGTTGTGATAAGCCCCACCCCCTGACCACACCCCTCTGTCTGTTTTAACCCTGAGAAAATCTGGTCACCTTAGAATGCCACCAGCATAAAGTACGACACCATTTAGATTTACACTGATCCACAATAAGGTTCATACTACAACTTCTGCACAGTCCACTCCCTTGTGGGTATAACATAAATGATTCATTTAGACACCTTGGGATTTGTTGCCATTTATATGAATTTGATGCAATGAGAATATAAAATGTATATACACCCCCTAAGCATATTGATTTAATTTTCCCGTATCTCGGCTGCACATCGTTCCTCGGCTGCATTAAAAGAGACGGATATTATGAATATGTATAGTGCACCTTTTTTGTTTCTGATTTGTGTGGCCTTTGCGCTACCCTGATTATTCCCCCGCTTGTCAGCAGCCTGTAGACTGAGAATTTCCATTTTTAAGTTGGAAAAACAAGTCTGCAGGTAATTGCTGCAATTATAACAGTATCATAATAAGGAGACAAAAAGAGGCCCCTATTGTGACGCCTGTCAACTTTAAATGACAGAACAAGACGACTGAGTGACGAACGTAAATGCAGGTGGCAAACTGCGGCCGGTTACTTCCCAGTGCTAAAACGATACAATAGTCTGGAGAATGTGTCACGGTTAATTAAATGTTATTAAATATTTTTCATTGATATAGTTTAGTGAATCGTGTCAGTGGGAACTAAAATGAAGGAATCTGACTTTATTAAATATGTAAATCTCCTTGCTCGGTAGTTTGTAGAGAATAGGAAGAGACATAAGGTGCTGGCGGCTATTGAATGTCGCTTATTACATGAAAATTTTAACTAAAAATACAACTTGCAAGGTCATACATAGAGGAAAAGTGTGATGCAACACTAAGGAGTCCTCTAGTTTTTACTCATTTACCCTTTTTGAGAGATCTGGTCTTCATGGCAGGAAACCCCCAGGCCACTTCCCCAAGAGTAGTCTCAATACAGTGACAACTGGTACCAAAGGGACAGGGAAAGATGTACTCAGTATATTAGGCAAGTGTAGGACAAATGGAGTTCATAAAATATGGTAAATCAGGCTGGAGATCAAGGATGCAGTCAGCAAGTGGAGGTCAGGACAGGCAGAGTTCATGAAAGCTGGGTATACAAGGCAAGCACGGATCAAACCAGGTAGCAGGCAGAGTACTGGAACACCTTTACTTGAAACACTAGGAAACTTTTGCTCATGGACCTTCTAGTGAATGTGCGTTAAATAACCAAGGATCGGTTGGGATAGGCTGAGGACCCTCTAGTTTCACATCTGTGGCAGTTTGGAGAGCAGGAAAAGGGAATTCCCGTGGATGAACGGTTCCATCTCTGGGCGGAACTGAACAGAGCCTCACGGACGCAATACATTATGATGGGGTCCACACACTTTCCGCTCAGATGCATGGCTTTTGAATGGAAGAAAAAGTGCTGCACGCAACCGGTTCTGTAAAGAACCCAATGGCCAGAGGTTCTGATGCAAATGTGAAACCAGCCTAAACTTCCTTTCTTGCTGTGAATTTATAGTGGACTGTATTAAATGCTGAGCACAACCAAATGAATTGGGAGTCCCATCATTGGCTAAAAAGTACTTGTAAAACAGTTCTGAATTATCCTCTGTACAGTGACAGATTGCAATCCCTCACATCTGTCCTTGTGACCAATCCAGTTCACAATCTAGAAATCTATTGCAACTAACTTAATGTTTTTGGATTTGGTTTTGGAAATCAGAGCTAGGAATATCTGCCCCGTACATGCTGTCCATTTCCATTTTACATCCCCTTGGTAATGCCGCAAAACTTAACGATAATCCTTCAGTTTGAACGCAGCGCACGACTGAACGACTAATGAGAATCGTGCGCTTCTTGTCCGTTGTTCAGTTTCGTTCGTGCACGAGAAGTGCACGATTGTCGTTGACCTCACCACCCCGGGCAACTGAGAGTTGTGAGATTCTCGGCCCGTGTAAAAGGAGCATAACAAGATTTTTGACATTTTTCCCCATAAAACCTACTTTTTCAGTTTACCTTCTTAGGCAGAACCCGGGCAGTTCTAAGCATTTCCGAGCAACACAGGAGAAACCCACTGTGTTGGGAAATATCAGACTTCGTCCTTTCCTAAAGCATAATTAAAAACACGAACTCCTGTTATAAACTGTTAATTATGGTTTACAACAGCAGTAATCCCCTCAAATCAGTCATTAGCAGCAATTTTGTGCATCAAATAGTTTAATGAGTCGGCGTACTTAACGATTGTGTAGCCGAAAAGCTAATCCTTTCAACATCACCTTACAGCCGCTAACTAGCCAATGGCACATATAATTATCCAGTGATAAGCATGGCTGTGTTTACAGCAAGTCTACTACATAAAAACAACAAAAATACCGTAGGCCATGCATCCAAGTGTAAAACGTGCACAAAAAGGCGGTTTGTCAGCATTAGGCTGCAGACAAGCTTATGTTTATCAGCATCAAGTTAAAACACTTCTGACATTTAAATCGAGTCATTGTTATCCAAACGAGTGTCACGTACCGCTCACCGCCGCCCCTCATTCTAGGCCTCCCTCAAATTGTTTCATTTCCATTCAGTTTGGCAGCGCAAAAGAAAGGGAATTTGACAAAGAACGGCAGGTTTATTAAATCAACCCAGAAGAGAGATGTTATCTGGGGAACTTTTATCAGCCTTCCCAGATACAGCATTTCCGTCACTAGCTTTCTTTTAAAGTGAAGGGGAAGAAGGAGAAAACAAGAAAATGAGAGATTAAGTGAGTTTGGGTCTCTGTCGCTTCCTGGGCTGCCAATCAAAGACATCAGAGTTCTCGGCCTTATCAGACAGGGAGATTCTGAAAGATGGAGGCAGAGGAAGCGGGAGGGGGGGGGGATGTGGCCTTGACTTGATATGTAAGATGCTACCGGAGTAAAAGATCACAAAAAGGTTTTGCTTTTTTAATAGGGTGCCATCCGCAGCACGCACATGCGCACCTCCGATGACAGGGTGCCCTCAGGCAATCACCTTTGGCACCATAATGTCCTCAGCAGCATGTACGCACCTTCGACAACAGAGCACCCTCAGAGTCACACATGCACCTCAGACGACAGGGCGCCCTCAGGCATGCACCTCCGGTGACATAGCGTCCTCAGCAGCAAGTACGCACCTCCGGCAACAGGGCACTCTCAGAGGCACACACTGACGCACCTCCGACGGCAGGGCGCCCTCAGGCATGCACCACCGGCGACATAGCATTCTCACCAGCATGTACGCACCTCCGGCAACAGAGCACCCTCAGAGGCACACACTTGCGCACCTCCGATGATAGGGTGCACTCACGCATGCACCTCCAGTGACATAGCGTCCTCTCCAGCATGTATGCACCTCCGGCAACAGAGTACTCTCAGAGGCACACATACCCGTGCACCTCCGATGACAGGGTGCCCTCAGGCATGCACCTTCGGCAACACAGCATCCTCAGCAGCAAGTATGCACCTCCAGCAACAGAGCACTCTCAGAGGCACACATACTCGCGCACCTCCGATGACAGGGTGCACTCACGCATGCACCTCCGGCGACATAGCATCCTCACCAGCATGTGCGCACCTCCGGCAACAGAGCACCCTCAGAGGCACATACTCCCGCACCTCTGGCAACAGGGTGCTCACAGCGGAATGAATGCACCTCCAGCGACATAGCGCCCTTAGCAGCATGCACGTACCTCCAGCTGTAGAGCACCCTCAGCAGCACGTGCCTGTGCTCTCAGCAAGGCGCTCACAGCAGCAGGCACTCACCTCCAGCAACAGAGCACCCTCAGCAGTACGCACTTCTGATGACAGAGCGCACTCAGCAGCCCGCATGCATCTGTAACAACCTGTACAATAAATTGAACACACTTTTTAACCTTCACAGCAAACGCTATAAATAAAAAAAAGACCCAAAATGCTCCTTTGGTTCACCTTGCCTTCTGAAAAATGTAATAAAAATGCCATATGTATCCCAAATTGGTATCAATACAAAATACACTTTGTCACACAAAAAAACAAGCCATCACAGAGGTCCGTCGATGAAAAAATAAAGTTATGGGCCTTTGAATGTAGCAAAAGTGGAAAACCTAAAAAAATATAATTTTGGTATTTGTAATTTTACCAAATTACCAATTTTGTACAGTATTTTCACTGCTGAGGAACTGAATAGAGATGTGTATGGATTGTGAAGAGTTTGTGATTGTGTTCCCCTTCTGAATAGCAGAGTCAGAACTTAAAACATGGATTTTTTTATGCTGCGTGTACACGAGATTTGTTAACATTTCACCCACTTTACTGCTACTCTAAATGCTGTGAAATTTCCACATGCAAATCTGCTACAGATAAACATAGCGTATCCACCCCATGTGGCCTTACACTTTGCTGCTTCTTATTTAAAAGTTTGATGTTGTTCCTTTTTTTACGTTAAATACGTTTATGAAGTTAGAAAAACATGGCTGGTTTTTTTTCTAGCAACAGCACCACTCTTGTCCATGTGTCTATGTCTGGGACTACACGTGAATAAGGCAGACACAGCTCATGGACAAAAGTGGTGCTGTTTGTAGAAAAAAAAGCCATCTTTTTTTCTAATTCCTAAACTCCTTTAAATATTGGTCATAACAGTGCAGGACATGCTACTATATTGTTCAACAAGTTGTGGATAGAAAGACTGAGGTGTGATAAATCCAAATGTTTAGTAGACAGAAGAGTCCAATGTGTCCACTGCTAATCTAAAAGGGATGAGGGACCATGGAAAATCACACCCAAAGCTAAATAACATACAGTTAGTAGGAATTTAACTCAAATGAGAATTACACTCATTGACCCCAAAAATAAAGCACCAAGAAGGAGTTGCTAGAATAGAATGAAACTTTATATGTGTGAATGTAATGGTGATATATCTAAGTGATTACAGTATTAAGATGAAAGTAGGCTCTAGTACCCTGTTGGGCGACCTCTAGCATGGATGCATGATGAGATTGGGCATGGAGGCATACATGATTCATATGTTGTCCTGCAGGACATTTGCCCACAGATGTTATAACTGGGCCTCTAAATCCTGCATGCTCATAGGCTGAAGTTGGCATCCCAGATGGTCCCATAAATGCTTGATTGGCGATAAATCTGCCGACCACGTAGGCCAAGGAGAATGAGAACCTGTCGGAGGCGTTCCTGGGAAATCCCTGCTTTGTGGGCAAGCATTATCTTGCTGAAAAATGACTGTTGGAAGCCCAGCATTAAAGGCAATAAATGTTGTTGCAAGATGTCTTGAGCATTTCGTCGAGCTCTTAAGTGTCCCTTGATCACAACTAGGGGTGACCAACTGTTGCATTCAATAGCTCTCTAGATCATCACACCAGCAGTTAAGGCAGTGTGTTGCTCTGCTACAAAGGCAAGATTGAAGCGCTGACCCCAAGGCCTCCATACTCTAACATGACTATCATCGGCTCCCAGACAGAACCTGGAGTCGTTGCTAAAGATAGTATGGTTCCAGTCCATAGGACTCCACATTTCTCAGTCATGACACTATTGCAAACAAAGATAATGGTGTTGAGGTGTTAATGGCAGGACACATAATGGGCCAGGACACCAAATTTCCTACTGCTAAACGCCTGGAAATGGTCTGGGCAGAGAAAGAGTTCATTAATGAAGGTGTTACCTGTGGACAAAAAAATCTGTTAGATCTGTTCCTCCTTGTTAGAAGATCAAATGATGATCTCTGCTGGTGGTCTGTTCCGGTCATCCAGAGCCTGTTTACTATGTAAGCATGACCTAATGTAACCATTACTCCCAACACCTCTTCACAGCTTAGTCAGAATGGCCTAAATGGCCAGTAATTCGTCAAAATGAGCAGCCTACTTTTCTCATTCCAATTTTGTGCCCCCTCTCAAAGTCTGTTAACTGGGAAAAAAGTCTTCAAATGCGTCGTAGAGTCACGTCTAGTGGTCAACGATCTCTCAACAAGCTATACTACATAAAAGTAGCCTCTGAGAGCCTTTTTATGGGGCAGCGGGGAAGCACTTTTACAGTCACTGATGGCAAGACCCAGTGTCTAACCAAACCCCAATTGTAATCATTTACATATCTGCCTGAGACATAATTGCATGCTAAGTTTTATAGCAATCAAAGATTTTTATCTTAGTGCTTTTTTTTGTCAATGAACGTAAAAATGTTTGTTTTTGAAATTTAAATGTTAAAAAACACATTCATGTAGAAGAGACATGCTTGCCTCTTAAACATTAGGTTAATTTCATGAATTTTTCCAATATTATGAAACCTACCAGACTTTCGAGACCAATGAATTCCGGATCAAAATAATTTTAATATACTATGGGGAAAATATTTTACAGTTGCCAAAGTTTATCCTTGTACACATTTAATATAATCAATAACGCCTTGCATTAGAAATAGACCTTAGTGATAAGTGATTGGCTCCAAAGTCATCTCCAAATGGGGTTGTCTTCTGCTGGAGCTCTGGGGCCCATTGTTGTGTCAGCTCCTCTGGTGGGCTAGTCCAGCCTTGGTTATACATGCACAGGACACAAACAATATAAAGTTTTTATATAGCTTTTTGAGCGATTTTTCTCTTTGTGACATTAACATTTCTTCATCAGACGAAATATCAAAAACTTCAACATACTGTAGGGTACCAAGCAAAAGATAAAATATACAGAGCGGAGAAGATCTAGTAGAGCAGTTCGAGAAATAATCTTACCAAACTATATATTCTTCTGACAACTAGAATGGCTCTGAAGTCACCAATGAAAATTTACTGTATTTCAGCTCTGCACTCCTGAAAACCGTAGGTAATGACCTTACTCAACTTTACCCAATGTCCTCTCTGCGGCACTGAGCTGCATAACAATCTTTAGAAGCCTAACAATTTAGGATTTCAATTCCCGTGGCTCAATGAAGCCGTGTCCTCATTTTCCACCATGTTGATAATGTTCTGTGTGCTGCGAATGCTGATACTCGTTCCCTCCTTTCGCTGTCCTTCCAAGCCATAGGTCTGAAGAGGTTCAAAGTTACCTTGAAAAGGGCATAAGATAACGAAAATCTACAGGGATGCAGAAAAGAACACATTTTGTCAAGAAGTTGTTAAGGAGACGATGGAGCTGATACATCATGCAGTAGACGATGCCACAAAGTGATCAGTGTTATAACAAGCGACAGGCAAATATGATAATTGCAGTCAATGTAATTGCAACCAAACTAAGTTCACTAGTGGATATAGCAATGATGTCCATTCAGAGAGCACAAAGTATAATATACCTAATGTACAGAAGTAGCAGAGCTGGGTCTAATCACAGCTCATTTTGGTGTATTTTAACATAGGACTGCAGAGAGTCTAATGTGTAATCGGGTCATAGACACTATATACAAATGATTTAGCAGCGTAAAACTGAGTAAGAGAGTTAATGTTTCTCCTTGCGGTGAGTACATGATGGTGTAGGGAGTCTTATAGAGCTGACAGGAGCCCCAAAACAGCTGTTTATACATGGGTGTTGAAATCTCTAGTCATGTCATAAGGCCTGTTAAAAGGTCAGCTATTGACTCATACGGTACCTACCTCCAATAGGTGGGGCTGTAGAGACATAATTTCATCACTGATTTGCATGTTTTTTTTCCCAGGGAGCATTGCATGGCCTATAAGACACCCAGCACCCCGCTGATCATGCAGTTATAAAGTCTGGACCACCAACAATTACACATCATCTGAAGGATGGGTCATCAAGGTTATATTCTGAAACCCCTTCAAAGATTTAATAGCATTGAGTCATAGTGGATATGTTTAGACTTTTTTAGACACTGATCAACAGAAAGCTATGTATATAAGACACACCAAGGGAGTAATAACTTTTTATTGACACAGTATGAACACTTTTTCTGCAGAACATCTTTATATCCAATGTCCTACAACTGTATCATTTGCAGTCAATATGTGAAGTGGAAGGACTATTTTTTCCTAGTTTAAAGGGGTCTCCAAGACTTCAACATTACAAGTCTATTCATATTGAATCGGACGAGCTGCAGTACCAGACATGGTCGACCACATGGATGGCATGTTGTGCTAGTGTATATAATGAAGAAGACTATGGGCATCATGGCCCCCTTCAGTGTGCTGATCAGTGGGGGTCTACGAAGTTAGACCCCACTTGTTTAATATTGATCGTCAATCCTAAAGATGGGCCATTAATATTAACAGAGCCTGAACAGACATCTGTCTGGGATGATTTAGTGATCCTGCATTGAGCAGGGGGTTGGACACGATGAACCTGGAGGTCCCTTTCAACTCTACTATTTTGTGAAGTCCAAAAAAACTAATTTAATCGCCTTTATTTGAAAAAATATGTGTCCACCAGGTACTATAGTCTAAGAATTACATTATGGAGAATCAATGAAGAGCAGGATTTTAAAAAATCTGCCCATTTCTGTCCCATCCCTTATATCTGGAGATTAGTAGTACAAGGTGGATCATATATGTATTTGTAGGTTTCACGTGAATCCTCCCTCCCTCTGACCTCTTCAGCCATCTCATCACAGAATATGGGTTTTTAAATGAAAGGAAACCAGAGTGCAACCGTAATAATGCACATTTACCGGATCTATCGTAAGGATGAAAGAATGTAGAATGGCAAGTCCATTGTTCGAGTCATTAAAGTGCTCGGACCTCACATGACTTCTTGAGCAGTGGACTCATTGGTAAGTTTCTCATATGTTACCATAGCAACAATAAGAATAAATGGTGGCCCTGAAAGAATGTTTTTCCCTGTCTTTTATCACCTTGGTAACGAAGTGCTAACCAACTCTGCACCCATCTTTATTTTTCTATTGCTTTGCAACAGACCCAGGTCCTAAACACATACATTATCTGATGTGAGAAAGAATGAAAGTGACGGAAACAAATCATGCATTTGAGCAGGACTACAAAACTGGATCCAGATATCTCTGTGTGGCTGCACACATGTGGTTTTCTTGTCAGGCTGAGGAGGAGTGATACATAGGATAACAAGTACTAAGGATGCACTGTGTAGTCATGTCTGGGTCGGCTATATATTAGGACAAGTACTAAGGGTGCACTGTGTAGTCATGTCTGGGTCGGCTATATATTAGGACAAGTACTAAGGGTGCCCTGTGTAGCCATGTCTGGGTCGGCTATATATTAGGACAAGTACTAAGGGTGCACTGTGTGGTCATGTCTGGGTCGGCTATATATTAGGACAAGTACTAAGGGTGCACTGTGTAGCCATGTTTGGGTTCACTATATTTTAAGGCAAATACTAAGGGTGCACTGTGTAGCCATTTCTGGGACCCTTATATTTTAGGAGAAGTTCTAAGGGTGCACTGTGTAGTCATGCCTGGTCTCCTGTATATTAGGACAAGTACTAAGGGTGCACTATGTAGCCATATCTGGGCCCCCTATATATTAGGACAAGTACTAAGGGTGCACTATGTAGTCATGTCTGAGTCCTGTATATATTAGGACCAGTACTAAGGGTGCACTGTGCAACCATGTCTGGGTCCACTATATATTAGGACAACTACTAAGGGTGCAGTGTGTAGCCATATGTGGGTCCGCTATATATTAGGACAAGTACTAAGGGTGCACTGTGTAGCCATATGTGGGTCCCCTATATATTAGGACAAGTACTAAGGGTGCACTGTGTAGCCATGTCTGGATCCCCTATATATTAGTAGTACTAAGGGTGCACTGTGTAGCCATGTCTGGATCCCCTATATATTAGAAGTACTAAGAGTGCATTGTGTAGCCATGTTTGCGTCCACTATATATTAGGACTAGAGATGAGCGAGCACACTCGTCCGAGCTTGCTGCTCGTTTGAGCATTAAGGTACTCGAGATGCTCGTTACTCGAGTCGAACACCACGCGGTACTCAAGTCAATTGCATTTCTTTCCCCGCATGTTTAGAACCATTTTCTAACCAATAGACATGCGGGGAAGGCATTACCTTTCCTGCTATGACGTGCCAGCCCTATCCCACCCCACAGCAGTGAGTGACTGGTGAGATCAGGTGACCGTGGAGTACTTAAAGTGGTCCAGCCCGTGGCTCGCCTCAGACACACGCTGACAGAGGTTAGGGAAAGTGCTGCTGTTCATTCAGGGATAGTGTTAGTGTAGGATTCTGTCTTCAAGAACCCCCAACGATCCTTCTTAGGGCTACATCTGACCGTGTGCATTACTGTTGTGGCTGGCTGGGAGCAGTAGTGCACCATTTTTATTTTTTTTTCATCTTGGGCTGTGCAGGCCATTTCATCTATAGCGTTCTCAATCTGCAGTGTATTACGCAGAGTTTAGGGAAAGAGCTGCTGCTGATATAGGCAAAGTGTTAGAGTAGGATCCTGTCTTCAAGAACCCCAAAGCTCCTTCTTAGGGCTACATCTGACCGTTTGCATTATACTTGTGACTGGCTGGGAGTTTCAGTGCATCCATTTTTGATTTACGCATCTAGGCCTGTTCCCAGCCTTTCAGTAATAGTTTTTTCAGGCTGCAGTGCCGTACAACCAGCTCTCACCGGGAAACTGCACTCAAATAATTCCTAGCTTGCTGCGAACGACTTCATTTATACTGTTCTGTGTCTGGAGTGCATAACACAGAGTGTTGGGGCACAGCCACTTCTATAGGGAAAGTTATATACACTATACAGTCCGTATCCTCTGTGCAAAACCCCAAAGCTCCTTCGTAGGGCTACAATGGACCGTGTGCATTATACTTTTTGCTTGTCTGGAGTTGTATTGCATCTATTTTTGTATTACGCATCTAGGCCTGTTCCCAGCCTTTCGGCAATCGTTTTATCAGGCTGCAGTGCCGTACAACCAGCTCTCACCGTGAAACTGCACTTAAATAATTCCTAGCCTGCTGCGAACGACTTCATTTATAACGTTCTGTGTCTGCAGTGAATTAGACAGAGGTCTCACTGCTAAACAGTACTGTAATATTACCTGGGCCACTGCAAAGTATTTCAGCTCTGCTGCTGTGCAGAGCGTCTCACTATACCCTTTTCTTGGGGGGGGGGGGGGGGGTGTTGAGATAGCCGCAGTTACCAGCATTATCCACTGGCTTTAGAGTCTTCTCCCACTCCATACAGCCTCTATGATCTACAAGTCTCTGCAGGCAATAAATTACCCCTACGTATCAGCGCAAGACAGCGCATTAATTTTTTCAAGTCACAGCATAGAGCCTACGCTATCTACAAGTCTCTGTGTGCGGTGAATTAAGCCACAGTTGTCATTGCTGTACAGTGGGGTAATTTATTTGGGCCCTGCTCTATTCTTAATCCGCCATGATGAGGAGTAGGGGTAAGGCTCGAGGACGTGGACGCGGACGTCCAAGTGAGGATGTGGGCACAGGCTGAGTTCCTGGTCCAGGTGAATCACAGCCACCTGCTGCGGAATTAGGAGAGAGGCAAGTTTCTGGGCACCCCAGCTTCATATCACAATTTATGGGTCTGCGTGGTAGACCTTTATTACAAACAGAGCAGTGTGAGCAGGTCCTGTCGTGGATGGCAGAAAATGCGTCCAGCAATGTATCGACCACCCAGTCTTCTACGCAGTCCACTACTCCCGGCCTAGTGACTGCAACTGAATCCTCTGGCTGCTGCTCCTCCTTAGCCTCCTCACTTGATGAAAATGACATATTCTGATGAGCAGGCAGACTCCCAGGAACTGTTCTTGGGTCCCTGCCATGAGTTGGAAAAAATGGTTCCTCTCTCACCTGAGGAGTTTGTCATGATCGATGCCCATCCTTTGGAAAGTTCCCGGAGTCCGGGTGATGAGGCTGGGAACTTCCGGCAACTGTCTCAAGAGCTTTTTGTGGGTGAGGATGATGATGAGACACAGTTGTCTGTCAGTGAGGTAGTAGTAAGGGCAGTAAGTCCGAGGGAGGAGCGCACAGAGGATTCGGAGGAAGAGCAGCTGGACAATGAGGTGACTCACCCCACCTGGTTTGCTAAGCCTACTGAGGACAGGGATTCAGAGGGGGAGGCAAGTGAAGCAGCAGGACAGGTTGGAAGAGGCAGTGGAGTGGCCAGGGGTAGAGGCAGGGCCAGAGCGAAGAATCCCCCAACTGTTTCCCAAAGCACCCCCTCGCTGCAAGTCTCCGTGCAGAGGTCTAGGTGTTCAAAGGTGTGGGTGTTTTTAGTGAGAGCGCGGACGACCGACGAACAGTTCTGTGCAACCTGTGTCGCACCAAGATCAGCTGGGGAGCCACCAGTACCATCCTCACCACCACCAGCATGCGCATGGCATATGATGGCCAAGCACCCCACAAGGTGGGAGAAAGGCCATTCACCGCCTCCAGGTCACACCACTGCCTCTTCCCCTATGCCCCAACGTGCCACACAGATCCAATCCCCCTCCCAGGACACAGGCACGAGCGCCTCCCGGCCTGCACCCACACCCTCACCTCCACCGTCCTCCACTCCATCCAGCAATGTCTCTCAGCGCAGCGTTCAGCTGTCGCTAACACAAGCGTTGGAGCGAAAGTGAAAATACGCCGCCACCCACCCGCACACACAAGCTTTAAATGTGCACATTGCCAGCCAAATTAATCAGCCTGGAGATGCTGCCGTACAGGCTTGTGGAAACAGAGGCTTTCAAAAAGATGATGGCGGCGGCGGTCCCACGCTACTCGGTCCCCAGTCGCCACTACTTTTCCCAGTGTGCCGTCCCAGCCCTACACCAGCACGTCTCCCGCAACTTAAATCGTGCCCTCACCAACGCGGTTACTGGCAAGGTCCACTTAACCATGGACACGTGGACAAGTATTGGCGGGCAGGGCCACTATATCTCACTGATGGCACATTGGGTGAATTTGGTGGAGGCTGGGACCGAGTTAGAGCGTGAGACTGCTCACGTCCTACCCACCCCCAGAATAGCGGGTCCTACGTCGGTGCTGGTATCTGCAGTGTTTTATGCCACCTCCTCCAAACCCTCCCCCTCCTCCGCAACCTCTACCTCTCAATTAAGACGTGTGAGCACGTCCACAGCAGTCTGTATTGCGGCGCGGCAGCACAGCAGTGGGCAAGCATCAGCAAGCCGTGCTGAAACTAATTAGCTTAGGTGACAAGAGGCACATGGCCCCTGAGCTGTTGCAGGGTCTGACAGAGCAGACCGACCTCTGGCTTTCGCCGCTGAGCCTCCAACCGGGCATATTCGTGTGTGACAATGGCCATAAACTGGTGGCAGCTCTGCAGCTCGGCAGCCTCACACACGTGCCATGTCTGGCCCACGTCTTCAATCTGGTGGTTCAGCGGTTTCTGAAAAACTACCCCCACTTGTCTGACCTGCTCGGCAAGGTGCGCTGCGTCTGCGCACATTTCCGCAAGTCCACCATGGACGCTGCCACCCTGAGGAGCCTGCAATATCAGTTTCAGCTGCCAGAGCACCGACTGCTGTGCGACGTGCCCACACGCTGGAGTTCTACGCTGCACATGTTGGCCAGGCTGTACGAGCAGCGTTGAGCAATAGTGGAATACCAGCTGCAACATGGGCGGCGTAGTGGTAGTCAGCCTTCTCAATTCTTTACTGAGGAGTGGGCATGGATGGAAGATATCTGCCAGGTCCTTGGAAACTTTGAGGAGTCTACCCAGATGGTGAGCGGCGATGCTGCAATCATTAGCATTACCATCCCGCTGCTTTGCCTGCTGAGACGTTCGCTGCAAAGCATAAAGGCCGACGCTTTGCAGTTGGAACAGGAGACGGGGGATGCCAGTATGTCGCTTGATAGCCAGACCACCCTCCTGTCTATATCTTAGCGCGTTTTGGAGGAGGAGGAGGGGGAGGAGGAGGGGGAAGAGACAGCTGTGCACACTGCAGAGGGTACACATGCTGCTTGCCTGTCATTTGTTCAGCGTGTATGGGCTGTAGAGGAGGATGAGGAGGATCCTGAAAGTCATCTTCCTAGTGAGGACAGTGATGTGTTGCGTACTGGTACCCTGGCACACATGGCTGACTTCATGTTAGGCTGCCTTTTCCGTGACCCTCGCGTTAGACGCATTCTGGCCAACATGGATTACTGGGTGTACACCCTTCTCGACCCACGGTATAAGGAGAACCTTTCCACTCTTATTCCCAGAGAGGAAAGGGGTACGAGAGTGATGCAATACCACAGTCCCTGGTGGAAAAAGTGATGCTAAAGTTCCAATCTGACAGCGCTAGTGGCAGAAGACGCAGTTCTGAGAGCCAAGTAGCAGGGGAGGCACAGGGATCAGGCAGCATGTCCAGCGCAGGCAGGGGAACACTCTCCAAGGCTCCCCAGCAAGACTGTGTCACCACTCCCCAGTCAAGGCTGAGTCGGAGGGAGCACTGTAAAAAGATGGTGAGGGAGTAGGTAGCCGATCGTACCACTGTCCTCCGTGACGCTTCTGCTCCATACAACTATGGGCTTTCAAAGCTGGACACGTGGCACAAACTTGCGCTGTACGCCCTGGAGGTGCTGGCCTGCCCTGCCGCTAGCGTATTGTCAGAGAGGGTGTTTAGTGCAGCTGGGGGAATCATCACGGATACGCATACCTGCCTGTCAACTGCCAGTGCCGACATGCTTATACTCATAAAGATGAACAAAGGCTGGATTTCCCCAGACTTCTCTTCTCCACCGGCGGAGAGCAACGGAACCTAATGATTCTTTTTGCTGCAACCGGAGAAAAAAGCATTCTCTATCACCGGGAAAAAAGGGCGGAATTAGCTTTGTCAATCATTCTCGGATATTATTACTCCTCCTCCTCCTAAAACAGCATGTCATCACGCTGAACTGCCAATTTTTCTGAGGCCCAAAAGGCTCTGCTTACAATTTTTTTTACAATTTTTCAAAGTTTCAAAAGTATTGATACTTTAACAGACACCAATTTTTTTCAAAGGACAGCCTCCAGGCTCTGTTCTAATTAAGCAACAGCGAACTGCAGCTTTAAAAAATGTTTATGGGTTTCACCTGCCCTCGTGGTTGAGCAATTTTTCAGGGGTACACTTGTACTCTTGGTACACAAGTTTTTCTGGCTCTCGCCTATACTTTTATCTAACTAATTTTTCCGGCCTTCGCCTACACTCATAGTACACTAATGTTTCAGGGGTTCGCCTATACTCTTGCTACTGAAATGTTTCAGGGGTTCGCCTATACTCTTGCTACTGAAATGTTTCAGGGGTTCGCTTATACTCTTGCTACTGAAATGTTTCAGGGGTCTGCCTATACTTCTGCTACAGAAATGTTACTGGGGTCTGCCTATACCTTTGCTACAGGAATGTTACAGGAGTCTGCCTATACTTCTGCTACAGAAATGTTACAGGGGTCTGCCTATACTTCTGCTACAGAAATGTTACAGGGGTCTGCCTATACTTCTGCTACAGAAATGTTATTGGAGCTGCCTATACCTTTGCTACAGGAATGTTACAGCTGTCTGCCTATACTTCTGCTACAGAAATGTTACAGCCGTCTGCCTATACTTCTGCTACAGCGATGTTACTGGGGTCTGTCTATACTTCTGCTACAGAAATGTTACTGGGGTCTGTCTATATTTCTGCTACAGAAATGTTACTGGGGTCTGCCTATACTTCTGCTGCAGAAATGTTACTGGGGTCTGCCTATACCTTTGCTACAGGAATGTTACAGCCGTCTGCCTATACTTCTGCTACAGAAATGTTACAGGGGTCTGCCTATACTTCTGCTACAGAGATGTTACTGGGGTCTGTCTATATTTCTGCTACAGAAATGTTACTGGGGTCTGCCTATACTTCTGCTACAGAAATGTTACTGGGGTCTACCTATACTTCTGCTACAGGAATGTTACAGGGGTCTGCCTATACTTCTGCTACAGGAATGTTACAGGGGTCTGCCAATACGTCTGCTACAGGAATGTTACAGGGGTCTGCCAATACTTCTGCTACAGAGATGTTACTGGGGTCTGCCTATACGTCTGCTACAGAGATGTTACTGGGGTCTGCCTATACTTCTGCTACAGAGATGTTACTGGGGTCTGCCTATACTTCTGCTACAGAGATGTTACTGGGGTCTGCCAATACTTCTGCTACAGAGATGTTACTGGGGTCTGCCTATACTTCTGCTACAGAGATGTTACTGGGGTCTGCCTATACTTCTGCTACAGAGATGTTACTGGGGTCTGCCTATACTTCTGCTACAGAGATGTTACTGGGGTCTGCCTATACTTCTGCTACAGAGATGTTACTGGGGTCTGCCTATACTTCTGCTACAGAGATGTTACTGGGGTCTGCCTATACTTCTGCTACAGAGATGTTACTGGGGTCTGCCTATACTTCTGCTACAGAGATGTTACTGGGGTCTGCCTATACTTCTGCTACAGAGATGTTACTGGGGTCTGCCTATACTTCTGCTACAGAGATGTTACAGGGGTCTGCCTATACTTCTGCTACAGAAATGTTACAGGGGTCTGCTTATACTTCTGCTACAGAAATGTTACAGGGGTCTGCCTATACTTCTGCTACAGGAATGTTACAGGGGTCTGCCTATACTTCTGCTACAGGAATGTTACATGGGTCTGCCTACACCTTTACTACAGAAATGTTACAGGGGTTTGCCTATACTGTTGGTGCACAAAGACTTCCCATCACAGTGTTTTACCTATCTGGCACAAATACACTGACTGACTAGGGCAGAAATGTGGGCCGAGGCCTAGGTTCTTTGGGGGGTGAAACTCTCCCATGTTTGGGCACTCTGATTTCTTCCTGTGTAATACCATCTTTGTGCACTGACAGCATAGGCGAGCCCAAGAAACTCAAAGACTTCCCCTTGCGGTGTTGAGCTATCTGACATCTACACAGAATCAATTGTGTGGGGACACATGGATTTCCCATTGCTATGTAACTCAGGGCACCTTGGGTCACACAAGGTGGAGGCTGGGACCGAGCCTGACCCTGGGCCCGCTCACATACTTCTCACACAGACTATTGCAAGTCCTACCTCGGTCACGGTTTTTTGGCCTTGTTATGCCACCTCCTCCTCCTGCTTGGGGTCAGGGGATCAGCACTGGGCAACATGTATTTTCTCTAGTGTTACCACAGTTATCTGAGACACTGGTTTGGGCCAAACAAAAGGAGCGTTACTGCATTAATGAGATGTTCACAGCTGTACTAACATCGGAGTCCGCTTTATGCCCATGATTGCTAAGGGTGTGGGCAGAGGCCGAAGTCCTGGGGGAAATGCAACTACGCCAGGTTTGGCCCGTGGAACTTCTTCCTGGTTCATCTAGTCTTTGGAGAGATGAAAGCAACCGCAACTAATTAAATGAGACGTTCACAGCTGTACTAGCATTGGAGCCCGCTTTATGCCCATGATTGCTAAGGGTGTGGGCAGAGGCCGAAGTTCTGGGGGAAATGCAACTGCGCCTGGTTTGGCCTGTGGAACTTCTTCCTGGTTCATCCAGTCTTTGGAGAGATGAAAGCAACCGCAACTAATTAAATGAGACGTTCACAGCTGTACTAGCATTGGAGCCCGCTTTATGCCCATGATTGCTGAGGGTTTGTGCAGAGGCCGAGGTCCTCGGCGGAGTGAAAGTCTGCCATGTTTGGGCACTGTAATTGCTTCATATTTAATACTTTCCTTGGGTTCCTTTGGCTTGCCTATGCTGTGAGTGCCCAAAGACTTCCCATAGCGGTGTTTTACCTGTCTGACACAAATACACGGACTGACTAGGGCAGAAAAGTAGGCCGAGGCAGGGTGAAACTCTACCATATTTGGGCACTCTGATTTCCTCATGTGTAATACCATGCTTGAGTTCCTTGGGCTTTCCAATGCTGTGAGTGCACAAAGACTTCCCATTGCGTTGTTTTACCTGTCTGGCACAAATACACTGACTCACTAGGGTAGAAATGTGTGCCGAGGTCCTTGGTGGGGTGAAACTCTGCCATGTTTAGGCGCTCTGATTTCTTCTTGTGTAATACGATCTTTGTGCACCGACAGCATAGGCAAGCCTAAGGAACTCAAAGACTTTCCATTGCAGTGTTGAGCTATCTAACACATACACAGAATGAATTGTGTGGGGACACATGGATTTCCCATTGCTATGTAACTCACGGCACCTTGGGTCACACAAGGTGGAGGCTGGGACCGAGCCTGACCCTGGGCCTGCTGACGTGCTTCCCACACAGAGTATTGCTGCATTGTGGAGATGTGTAGAAGTGCTGGCACCTGAGTCCCCTTTATGCCCACGTTTGCGGCTCCTGCCTATTTTGTGACAGAGGTGGCACGGGATTGGAATGATGATCGTATGTCAATTTATCATCAATTCTCAACAGCATTGTGGGCTATCGCCCACACTTTCAAAGAGGGTCGCTGCCTGGCCCTGCCAACCCTCTGCAGTGTGTGCCTCCGATTCCTCCTCATCCAGTACGTGCTTATAAATAGACATGAGCGTGGTGTGGCTATGAAGCGAGCGTGTGGCATGAGGGCAGCTGAACGCTGCTCTGGGAAACTTTTGGGTGCGCTGTGGACGCAGGATCGTGCGGGGGGTTGGACAGTAATGCCAGCATGTAACCCAGGAGGAGAGGCAGCGGTGTCACCCACATGCAGTGATTGTCCTTCGTTGCAGGTAGTGTGGTGCTTAGCTAAGGTGTGCCTTGCTAATGAGGGTTTGTCCGAAGTAAAAATTGTTAGGGGGCGAGGAAAGACTCTTGCCCCCATTTTCGCTTACTAGTGGGACCTGGGAGCCTCAGATGCAGCTATGCATGCTGCCCCTGTCCTTCCCTATCAGTTTCTGTGGTGTTTCCATGACTTTCTGATGTTTTCTGGTGTTCGACAAGTCATCAGCTATGCGGAGCATCGGTCCCATACAAAAATGCTCGAGTCGACCATTGACTTCAATGGGGTCCGTTACTCGAAATGAGCTCTCAAGTATTGCGGAAAGTTCGACTTGAACAACGAGCACCCGAGCATTTTGGTGCTCGCTCATCTCTAATTAGGACAAGTACTAAGGGTGCACTGTGTAGCCATGTCTGGGTCCCTTATATATTAGGACAGGTACTAAGGGTGCAGTGTGTAGCCATGTCTGGTCTCCTATATATTAGGACAAGTACTAGGCGGGCATTGTGTAACCCTGCCTGGGTCCCTTATATATGAAGACAAGTACTAAGGGTGTAGCAATGTCTGAGCCCCCTATGTATTAGGACGAGTATTAAGGGTGCACTGTGCAACCATGCCTGGGCTCCCTATATATTAGGACAAGTACCAAGGATGCACTGTGTAGTCAAGTCTGGGTCCCCTATATATTAAGACAAGTACTAAGGGTGCACTGTGTAGTCATGTCTGGGCCCCCTATATATTAGGACACGTATTAAGGGTGCACTGTACAACCATGCCTGGGCTCCCTATATATTAGGACAAGTACCAAGGATGCACTGTGTAGTCATGTCTGGGTCCCCTATATATTTGGACAAGTATTAAGGGTGCACTGTGTAGCCATGTCTGGGTCGGCTATATATTAGGATAACTACTAAGGGTGCACTGTGTAGTCATGTCTGGATCCAGTATATATTAGAAGTACTAAGGGTGCACTGTGTAGTCATGTCTGGTGTCCTGTATATTAGGGCGAGTACTAAGCGTGCACTGTGTAGCCATGTATGGTCTCCTATATATTAGGACAAGTACTAGGGGGGCACTGTGTAGCCATGTCTGGGTCGGCTATATATTAGGACCAATACTAGGGGTGCACTGTGTAGCCATGTCTAGGTCCACTATATATTAGGACAAGTACTAAGGGTGCACTGTGTAGCCATGTATGGTCTCCTATATATTAGGACAAGTACTAGGGGGGCACTGTGTAACCCTGTCTGGGCCCCCTATATATTAGGACAAGTATTAAGGGTGCACTGTGCAACCATGTCTGGGCTCCCTATATATTAGGACAAGTACCAAAGATGCACTGTGTAGTCATGTCTGGGGCCCCTATATATTAGGACACGTATTAAGGTTGCACTGTGCAACCATGCCTGGGCTCCCTATATATTAGGACAAGTACCAAGGATGCACTGTGTAGTCATATCTGGGCCCCCTACATATTTGGACAAGTACTAAGGGCGCACTGTGTAGCCATGTCTGGTGTCCTGTATATTAGGGCGAGTACTAAGAGTGCACTGTGTAGCCATGTTTGGGTCCACTATATATTAGAACAAGTACTAAGGGTGCACTGTGTAGCCATGTTTGGGTCGGCTATATATTAGGACCAGTACTAAGGGTGCACTGTGTAGCCATGTCTAGGTCCTCTATATATTAGGACAAGTACTAAAGGTTCCCTGTGTAGTCATGTATGGTCTCCTATATATTAGGACAAGTACTAGGGAAGCACTGTGTTACCCTGTCTGGGTCCCCTATATATTAGGACAAGTATTAAGGGTGCACTGTGCAACCATGTCTGGGCTCCCTATATATTAGGACAAGTACCAAAGATGCACTGTGTAGTCATGTCTGGGGCCCCTATATATTAGGACACGTATTAAGGTTGCACTGTGCAACCATGCCTGGGCTCCCTATATATTAGGACAAGTACCAAGGATGCACTGTGTAGTCATATCTGGGTCCCCTATCTATTAGGACAAGTATTAAGGGTGCACTGTGCAACCATGCCTGGGCTCCCTATATATTAAGACAAGTACCAAGGATGCACTGTGTAGTCATGTCTGGGTCCCCTATATATTAAGACAAGTACTAAGGGTGCACTGTGTAGTCATGTCTGGGCCCCCTATATATTAGGACAACTACTAAGGGTGCACTGTGTAGCCATGTCTGGATCCCCTATATATTAGAAGTACTAAGGATGCACTGTGTAGTCATGTCTGGTGTCCTGTATATTAGGGCGAGTACTAAGAGTGCACTGTGTAGCCATGTCTGGGTCGGCTATATATTAGGACCAGTACTAAGGGTGCACTGTGTAGCCATGTCTAGGTCCACTATATATTAGGACAACTACTAAGGGTGCACTGTGTAGCCATGTCTGGGTCCCCTATATATTAGGACAAGTACTAAGGGTGCACTGTGTAGCCATGTCTGGGTGCCCTATATATTAGGACAAGTACTAAGGGTGCACTGTGTAGCCATGTCTGGATCCCCTATATATTAGAAGTACTAAGGGTGCACTGTGTGGTCATGTCTGGTGTCCTGTATATTAGGGCGAGTACTAAGGGTGCACTGTGTAGCCATGTCTAGGTCCACTATATATTAGGACAACTACTAAGGGTGCACTGTGTAGCCATGTCTGGGTCCCTTATATATTAGGACAGTTACTAAGGGTGCACTGTGTAGTCATGTCTGGTCTCCTATATATTAGGACAAGTACTAGGGGGGCATTGTGTAACCCTGTCTGGGTCCCTTATATATAAAGACAAGTACTAAGGGTGTAGTCATGTCTGGGCCCCCTATATATTAGGACGAGTATTAAGGGTGCACTGTGCAACCATGCCTGGGCTCCCTATATATTAGGACAAGTACCAAGGATGCACTGTGTAGCCATGTCTGGGTCCCCTATATATTAAGACGAGTACTAAGGGTGCACTGTGTAGTCATGTCTGGGCCCCCTATATATTAGGACACATATTAAGGGTGCTCTGTACAACCATGCCTGGGCTCCCTATATATTAGGACAAGTACCAAGGATGCACTGTGTAGTCATGTCTGGGTCCCCTATATATTAGGACAAGTACTAAGGGTGCACTGTGTAGCCATGTCTTGGTCCCCTATATATTTGCACAAGTACTAAGGGTGCACTGTGTAGTCATATCTGGTCTCCTATATATTAGGACAAGTACTAGGGGGGCACTGTGTAGTCATGTCTGTTTTCCTGTATATTAAGACAAGTACTAAGGGTGCACTGTGCAACCATGTCTGGGCCCCCTATATTTTATGACAAGTACCTAGGGTGCACTGCATTGCCATCTCTCTGTCCATATATATTAGAACAAGTACTAAAGGTGTCCTGTGTAGCCATGTCTGGGTCCTCTATATATTAGGACAAGTACTAAGGGTGCACTGTGTAGCCATGTCTTGGTCCCCTATATATTAGGACAAGTACTAAAGGGGCACTGTGTAGCCATGTCTGATCCCCTATATATTAGGACAAGTACTAAGGGTGCACGGTGTAGTCATGTCTGGGTCTCCTATATATTAGGACAAGTACTAAGGGTGCACTGTGTAGCCATGTCTGGTTCCTCTATATATTAGGACAAGTACTAATGGTGCACTGTGTAGCCATGTCTGGGTCCCCTATATATTAGGACAAGTACTAAGGGTGCACCGTGTAGCCATGTCTGGGTCACCTATATATTAGGACAAGTACTAAGGGTGCGCTGTGTAGTCATGTCTGGTTTCCTGTATATTAAGACAAGTACTAAGGGTGCACTGTGCAAACATGTCTGTGCCCCCTTTATATTATGACACGTACTTAGGGTACACTATGTCGCCATCTCTCTATCCACTATATATTAGGACCACTACTAAATATGCACTGTGTAAGCATGTCTGGGCCCCTATATATTAGGACAAGTACTAATGGTGTACTGTGTATCCATGTCTGGTCTCTTATATATTAGGACCAGTACTAAGGGTGCACTGTGTAGCCATGTCTGGGCCCCTATATATTAGGACAAGTACTAATGGTGTACTGTGTATCCATGTCTGGTCTCTTATATATTAGGACAAGTACTAAGGGTGCACTGTGTAGCCATGTCTGGGTCTCCTATATATTAGGACAAGTACTAAGGGTGCACTGTGTAGCCATTCTGGGCTCCCTATCTATTGGGACAAGTACTAATTGTGCACTGTGTGGCCATGTCTGATCCCCCTATATATTAGGACAAGTAGTAAGGGTGCACTGTGTAGCCATGTCTGGGTTCCCTTTATATTAGGACAAGTCATAAGGATGCACTGTGTAGCCATGTCTGGGTCCCGTATATATTAGGACAAGTACTAAGGGTGCACTGTGTAACCATGTCTGGGTCCCCTATATATTAGGACAAATACTAAGGGTGCACTGAGTAGCCATGTCTGGGCCCCCTATATGTTGGGAGAATTAAGTCTCTTTCTGTGTTTGGTACTCTAGAAAAGTGTATATGAGTTAGAGGCATGTACATACGATGCCTCTATCTCCATTGTAGTTCATTGGACTTCTGAAATGCCAGATCGTTACCACGACATCTACCATCCACAATGGAGAGAGCCACATCCAATGTCTCGTCCTCTCTGGAGTGCTGATTGGGGGTGAAGGTGGCCCCTATTCTCCCAATAGGTCAGAGTCTTGGATGTGGAATGTACTTCGACTTATAGCATATACTAAGCGTATACTATATATGTCTCAGATGGGAACACTCTTGGAAGTGGTATAGTGTGGCAATGTGGTACTCAGAACCGAAAAAACGTACATCCTTGAATTTGAAGAATATTGGTAGAGAAGATCAAGGTGGTCGTTGCATAATAGTAACCAGCAAACCTTGTTAGCTGAACCTGCACTCCATCATCTTCATGACTATGGAGCTGTTGCATGGGACGCCTCTCTTATCATGTGGACATTCACTTGCTTTTTCACATTTTTCGGAGATCAATATTAGTAAAGCTAATGACCTAATGTCTCCCAAAACTGACTAGCTGTCTTTATCTGGTGCTTAACCCTTTCCAATCCACTATCTGACCTCTGAAGACATTATGATTTAAGGCTGTACAGCTCCGATGTTGGAAGACGTCCTTCGGGGTTCTCTTACTGTATATTTCCAGCCTCTCTGCTGTCGGAGCCTATCCAACTTGTAACCTCATGCAGTACTGGCTTTAGCCAGCATATAGCGCCGTTGTATAATGGCAGAAAAAGAGTAAGCCCCATAGGAAAACTAGGATACAACTTGGATTGGAAAGGGTTAACCTTCTGTGAAGAGTCAATCACTGTTTTGGACTATTTTTGAGCATACACTATGGAATCAGCACCCCCACAGTGCGGAGGAGATTCATTTGCGGCACTCCATTCATCTACAATAGGACTGCCAGAGACAGCAGAGTGCTTATACTTGGCTGTTTTGTGAGCCGCATTGAAATGGCAGCTAATGTGCAGCAAGTGTGATTAGTACTTGTGGCTACTATCAGTATTATGGTTCAGTTCTGTCGATTTACCAAATTTTCGTAAATAGTTATGTTCTTTCGGTTCAGTCCAACCAAACCGGAACTTTACCAATTGCCCTAAATTGGGAGCAGGAGGAAGAGGAGAAAAAAAGGAGAACTTTTAGCAAAGGAACAGGA
Source organism: Eleutherodactylus coqui (assembly GCF_035609145.1). NCBI lineage: Eukaryota > Metazoa > Chordata > Amphibia > Anura > Eleutherodactylidae > Eleutherodactylus > Eleutherodactylus coqui. The sequence continues at coordinate 119,325,741 of NC_089844.1, read as the reverse complement.
TTGGACTGCTTAGCTTCCTTTAACACTTATGGAGATTTCGTGTGGCAAGACTTTCCAATTCTAAATAAGAAGCTGCAGCCGCAGTCCAGGGGAATCCTGTGAGCTGCAATGAACTGATTGCACTTCTGGGAACAGCTGTCACTCAGTAGTCACACTACAAAGTCTCCATATAACCCCAGCCTTATGGTGACACATGGGCACCTAAAAGCTTGCATGTAAGGGCCCCATAATCTATGAGGTTGGCCACTACTATTGACATGAAACAAGTATCTACCAATTAGCAAATACATTTTTATTACATGTCATGTTCAAGTGGATTAATGGCTGGCTGACATTTATCTGCATACACAGCAACCCATCAATAGTTGTACAGAATGAATACACCACACTCATACTATGTATTCTCTGATCACTTCTTTTATCGAAGTGGCACAGTTTTTTGGTGTTGTTTTGGTTAATAGGAGAGCATGCAAGAGGGGTGAACCAAGTTCCCTTTTCTCCAGATAGTAGACTGCTATGTACACTATCCTACCAAAAGTAATTGGACACCTGAACAAAAATCAAAAGTATTTATTTCCACCCTAATGACATTGGATACTCTCTGTGGCATACTTTCTACTAACATCTAATATACTTCAGCTGGTATTTCCCTCCATTCATCCTACAAACATCTAGTGAGTTCTCTCAAAGAAGATGGATGCTGATCATATTTCTTGACCCAACATTCCAGTTCATCCCAGAGAAGCTCAGTAGGGTTAAGGTCTGGACTCTCTGCAGCCGATCCAATCATGGAACATTCATGTCCTCAAACCAACGTAAAGCAGTGTTGGATTTGTGACAAGGCGCGTTGTCTTGTTGGAAGTATGGCCGACCATTCCCAGAGTATTGTCTAGAATGTCAAGGTACACCTCCGTGTTCATGGTTCTTGTCACTACAACAAGCAGACTGAGGCCATGTCATGTAAATCATCCCCAGACCATAATGGAATCTCTGCCGTACTTAACTGTAGGCACAGTTGTGGCACAGATGATGCTTCCTGCGCCATTGTAGACTGGCCAATGTATGTGCAGGAAAATGGGAGAATTCTGGGAAACAGTTACAGCAGAGGTTTGGAGCTGAGCTATGTCCAGAAAGAGCCTTGGCTGGCAGACGGAGCATGCTGATGCATGGTGATGCCCCAATGCTGGTAAGAGAGAGCCTTTAAAAAGAGAGGCATTGACACCATTACAAAGTGCGGACTAGAGGTGCATTTACACCAATTAGTAGCATGTGAGCTGCTGGGAGCTGTATTCAGGGAACAGACCACCCGCTGTTCCCTGATTACATTGCCTTTGTTCTGCTCAAGGGGCTGACAGCTGAGAACAGCTGAGACAATGCAATCAGCTGTTATCAGCGGTCCCCAGAGTGTGGTCGCTTATCAGCTGTTCTGCTGAACGACAGATTTCAGGCACAACTGAAATTCATCATTCGGCAGAACAGTGAAATATGGGCACATTTACACACAACAATTATTGCTCAAAAAATGGCTTTTGAGCAAATTCTGAGCGATAATCATTGTGTCTAAATGGGCCTTCATTGTGTGAGGTGCTGAAAGTATCTGTTCAGAGCCTGTGCAGAGTTAGGCCAGGATCTGGTCATCTATAGGAGCAGTCTTGTCGCCCTGTGGTGGGTTGGGGAAAGACTGGATGTTGGGCTGAGGAGGGGGCGATCTGGAGGTCAGGAGTCTGGACAGATGACTGAGGGCCTGCACAAACCTGAGAAGGAGATTGCTATAAAAAGTGATCAGATCCTTAAAATGTGGGGGCACAGTGGCCTTGCTAAGCAAGAACCAGGAACGTGGGTCACAGAGTAGGCAGTGAGCTAACTTGTGACCATTTGTGGTCTGAAAGCGGACAGTGGGGCGTCATGTGGAAAGTGGGCCTAGCAGCATTCCATGTTTTTGCATTTTAGATGTTGGTGACTGAAGCTTAACATCAGCTCTATGTTATAGTCTTGGAGAGTCCATTGGGACCTTAGAAATAGCATGGTGTGGGTACCAGTGTTGCCGGCAAGCTAGACAATGCTCAAACTCGAAGGAGGCAGTACTTGAGTCCAGAGTACAACTGGTAGGTCAGTTTGGCTCTTTCTGTAGTTCCGAACTCTTTAGACAAGGGGTGAGCGGAGATGGTGTAACTCTTCTCGTTAGATGCAGGACCCACATCTGTTAGACAATTATTGCACATCCTGCAGATATGCCAGATAGGAATACTCCTTTAAGGGAATGTCGGACAATAAACTTGCTGGCAATTACCAATGATGACCAATAGAATTTTTAATGAAGTTCTGAGATAATAGTACAAGCTGTTACTCTGGATTAGTACAAGATAAGTAAAGTATATATTTACTTGTGTAGATGTTTATATAATATATAAATGTTATTAGATGGCGGTTTTAGAGGGATGTGTCATTACAGACAGGAACATGCTGCAAGATAACCTCATCACTCAAACTCGCCTGTCATCTCAAAGTCTTAGGGCCTATTTAAAGACTAGGACTGTTGCAGTGCTCCTGTGTCCCTTTAATGGAAAAATAAAAGTATATTCATTCACAACTCTCCTAGTGGGTGAATTAATTATATAAAGACCAGAGATGTGGGTCTTATTCAGAATAGAATAATCCTATTAAAAATGCACAGGGATCTCAGATCATTGCTGTTTGTGATTAGTTGATGCCTGAAGTGAATTTCTTACAGATCACAAGAAAGAGAATTTCACACTGCAATGGGATTAGTGAATTTTTGTTAAATCCATCAGAGGGAAAAAAAGAGTACCTTGGAAAACCAAAAGATGCGGCATCTGTGCTCAGTTTAGAGATTTCCTTAGAGCTGAATGGCTCGGAAGCACTAGTTTTGCTGACCATTTGATAAAGTATATTAGTTAATTATGTTTTATTAAATGACTAGCTTACCCGTCACGCGTTGCTGCGAAGACATACATACTAGAGATGAGCGAGCGTACTCGGAAAAGCACTACTCGCTCGAGTAATTTGCTTTATCCGAGTACCGCTGTGCTCGCGTCTGAAGATTCGGGTGCCGGCACGGAGCGGGGAGCTGCAGAGGAGAGCGGGGAGGAACGGAGGTAAGATCTTTCTCTCCCTCTCTCCCGCCCGCTCTCCCCTGCTCCCCGCTGCGACTCACCTGTCAGCCGCAGCGGCACCCGAATCTTCAGACCCGAGCACAGCGATACTCGGATAAAGCAAATTACTCGAGCGAGTAGTGCTTATCCGAGTACGCTCGCTCATCTCTAATACATACATACATTCGTTTTTATATATCTAGATAACAACCAATCACAGCGCAGCTTTCAAGTTACCTCAGCGGTATAATATATAACAACCAATCACAGCGCAGCTTTCATGTTACCTCAGTGGTATAATATATAACAACCAATCGCAGCGCAGCTTTCATGTAACCTCAGTAGTATAAGAAGTAGCAACCAATCACAGCACAGCTTTCATGTTGCCTCAGCAGTATAATATATAGCAACCAATCACAGCACAGCTTTCATGTTACCTCAGCAGTATAAGAAATAGCAACCAATCACAGCACAGCTTTCATGTTACCTCAGCAGTATAAGAAATAGCAACCAATCACAGCACAGCTTTCATTTTACCTCAGCATTCTCAATATCCAGCAATTGTCAAGCGAAACGTTCGGCGGATGCATCATTTTGTAGTTGAACACGCCTCCCGTTGCTCGTAATGCCTTTTGCTTTCGTGCTTGAGATGGAAATCAAACTGGGGGGCATAACTGTCGATAATGCTCACACGCGCGCAACCTATCGTAGGATAGTTGTACTATGCCAGTAATCTTCCCAGGAGTGTACTCAACAACTTCCCAAAGTTTCATGACGATTGGATGAATGGTGTAGTAATGCATAAAGGACAGACAGACATACATTCATTTATATATATATAGATGACATCAGGAAGTGAGAGAATTAGATTCCGTACTACGTAAAATGTGGACGCTAATTCTTTTGTGCTTAGAATTGAATAATCGAGTTGGGACCCATTAACTTTTCCTATTTATGACATAATCAATGCTCGTGCAAAATTTCATGTTTCTATGACAACGGGAAGTGAGAAAATTAGAGTCCGTACGTAAAATTTGGACGCTAATTCTTTGGCGCTTAGAATTGAATAATCGAGTTGGGACCCATTAGCTTTTCCTATTTATGACATTCAATGCTCGTGCCAAATTTCAAGTTTCTGTGACATTGGGAAGCAATGGAATTAGATTCCGTACGTAAAATTTAGACGCTATGAAATGCTCATGCCAAATTTCATGTTTCTATGACATCACGAAGTGAGAAAATTAGATTCCGTACGTAAAATTTGGACGCTAATTTTTTGGTGCTTAGAATTGAATAATCGAGTTGGGACCCTTGAATGTTTCCTATTTATGACATAATCAATGCTCGTGCCAAATTTCAAGTTTCTACAATATTGGAAAGTGATGGAATTAGATTCCGTACGTAAAATTTGGACGCTAATTCTTTTGCGCTTAGAATTGAATAATCGCGTTGGGACCCTTTAACTTTTCCTATTTATGACATAATCAATGCTTGTGCCAAATTTCAAGTTTCTATGACATCGCGAAGTGAGAAAATTAGATTCCGTACGTAAAATTTGGACACTAATTCTTTTGCCCTTAGAATTAAATAATCGAGTTGGGACCCATTAACCTTTCCTATTTATGACATAATCAATGCTTGTGCCAAATTTCATGTTTCTATGACATTGGGAAGTGAGAGAATTGGTGGCAATGATGGAAATCAAACGATCTACGTGGGGGGGGGCGTAACTGTCGACGCTCGCACGCGCGCCATTTATCTTAGGATAGTTGTACTATGCCTATAATCTTCCCAGGAGTGTACTCAACAACTTCCCAAAGTTTAATGGCGATCGGATGAATGGTGTAGTAGCGCATAAAGGACAAACAGACAGACACACATGCATACATTCAATTTTATATATATAGATGGTGGGAGGAGGAGGAGGAGGGATGGGAAACCAGAGCAGCAAAACAACAAAAGATTTGGCTGAATTTCAGCACCAATATCTCAACTTTGTATCTTGGGTTTCTATGGAGATCAAAGTTCAGGTCAGTAGAAATGTTAAATGCAGTGGCATTACTAAAATTCACCAAACAACACACAGGGAGATTAGGAAATGACAATTGAGCTCTGATTGGTTATTATGGACAGGAAAGCCAGTTATTCTCAAAGACCGTGTTGATAAATACGGCTGTGTTCACACAGCGGAGTGCGTGCGTGGATTTCACTCTGAGATCTGCATCAGGATCAGTATCCCATTATTTTCAATGGGAATCTGCACTGTAGTCTATCCGGGCGAAAAATAACTGACATGTCAACTCTTGCCACAGTTTCTGCAGTGGGCGGCCACATACGGATTTGCCTCATTGAATGCGGCCAAGTCTGTATGTGGACGTGCAGCATTTTAAAATGAACATTTGTGACAGAAATCCGAGGTGCAGCGAGCCAGGGGTAGCTGGTGGCAGATTACACTTGGTCACAGTAGCAGCTACTCTGACAGATATGGCGACTTGCGCAGCAGGCGGTTGGTAAGAGTCTCTGCATAGTTTGTGTATTCATTGCTGATATCTGTATGTGATGCCAGTGCCTTTATATGAGAAAAATCTTACTTATGGTAATGAAATAACAAGACCAGTAAACTGAAGGCACACAGTTTACTATGTAACATAGGGTCACAGAAAGAGTTCACTCGTGGATTTGGAAGTAATGATAACAACAACAACAGGTACATTTGTATCCACATTGACAGTGTCAGATTTCTTACTTCTCTCAGGGTGAAGGTTATTTGGATACAATAAAGATTTTCCCTTTACTTTGTCCGGGAATGTCAGCAGTGAGAGGGTGGAAGGGCTCATGCAGGGTAGATTATATTCCACTGTTAGCTAACTGTGCAAGGAGAGGTAACACTCACTATTATGATCACCTCTCTTTCTGACTGGCTCCGATATCCTTACTTAGGATGGAGGAGAAACTCCACTACTCTCCGTGCTTCCTCCCTCTATCTCTTCTGATGACACACTCGCTGTCTCACCGCACTATATCCCTCTCATGCTCGTCTTTGCTTCTGCCCTCTTCTGCTCCCAAACACCAACTGACAACGTACGCACACTTAAAATTACCTTTTCCATGCGGCCTCTGGTGTTGCTAGGCAGCTAAAACACCAATCAGTAAGCTGCAGCTAAACCACCAATCAGTAAGCTGTTGCTGGGATAACTTTCAGGAATAACAGCTTCTATCTCAGGTGGGGCATCTCCCATGTCCCCTTGAGGCTCATAGTGAGATCCCAGGAAGTTAACTCTTTGACTACTTTGTAGGCCCTCCGACTCACTACAGAGGGTCGGCCATGGAATTCTGCTGTGGATTCTACAGTGGATTTTACTCAGCATTGTTGTTGGCAGTTGGAGAAATGATACAATGTGATCTATGGGATGATATGGGCATTACTTTCAAACTTTGTTAATTTGTGGCTTGGTACTGATGCTAGGGAAATCGAAACAGCTTTATATCGAATGCACCCCAAGTGGTGGCCATTGACCCACCAATATTTTGAGAAGCAAGTTAGAGTGGTTGTGAGATGTAAAGATATGCAAGAAGAGGGAGGAACATGTCTGCCCCTCCGACACTCCACCACAATGACAGTGGCACCGAGCACTGCGCTAAGCCCCTTTCCCTCCAGCCAGTGATGCAGTCTGGAGTTGGGAGAGGCAGAGACATATAGATCAAAGGTGCTCTGAGCCCTGGATGGAAGTTCTGTCCCTTGAGTGTGATGCAACCAGTCAGGAGGACAGGAAGAGAAGTGCCATGTAAAAGAGTCTCTGCCTGTAGCTAGTGCATCATAGCTGAGAGACAGCCCCATCTATTGACAGTGTATAGAGGCTAAGCCCCACTCACCACCCAAATGTTCAGGAAAGTTTTTGGTGCCTCAGGAGCTTGATATAAAAGAGTATGAGCTGCGTCACAGGGATTGAGTAGTGATGCAGCACCTAAGTAAAGAGCAGTGACCACCAGTACAGCAACAAAGAGTGAGCCAGCGCACAAATAGCAAGATTTAAAGTGGCGGAGGCCATCTGTAAGAAAGGCAGTGTAAGCCGCAGGTGCAGTGCTGCCCTCATGCTGGGGAGCAGCACGGAGACTGAGAGGCCTGGAGAAGGCCTGCGTAGCACAGTTGAAGTCAGCAGCTTCCAACAAATGTGAAGGAGCAGCCAGACCAACAGGGCAAAGAACCCTGCAGCATATAGGAGGGGAGGAAGTCTCCCCACTGCAGTTCCTGACTCCAAGCTGTAAGTGTCAAAGATGGAAAGGCTGATACTCAGCTAAGTGAAGTTCAGCCGCTGTGTTAGTGCATGTGTTCCTATGGAACTCCATTACGTAAGATCCCTATTCGAGTTGGGGGTTGTGGACTTTGTTGTGCCCTTAAGGGACACTCAAAAAGAGTTAACGCTAGCATATAAGGTAAAGGTTGGTACCACAGTTAATGTAAGACCAAGGGTTAATATAATGTATGTTATACGTCCATGATTTAACATGATATGTATATGGCATTTGTAATGGTGCAGCAAGGCACCTGATATAAGGGGGCAGTGCATACGTAAGGTCAAAGATGGTGACCTCAGTGGATATAGCATCTACGATGTTGTGCATCCTCTGGGCTACGGACATTGTCTCTACGGAGTGTTGAAGGTTAGGTCTTCCGATGTGGAATCCCAGTTTAACGGTAACAGGCATAGTTGGGAGAGGCCAGAATACTCATGTCACTTGGGAGTGATGTAAACAATGTTTCTGTCTGTAGTAAATTGTTGATAACTGTCACTTTAAGAGAATGGTAACAAGAGTTATGATGTAACATCTAAGTATGAGACCCCCCCCCCCCATATGGAACGGCATAATGTAAATATGGGTTTTGTTCAGTAAAGTTATTTTTGATTTTATAAAAGTAGCGCCCCCATCTGTAATCCCCGTACCATCCACCCGTTTGTTAAGAAATGTTTTATTGATGTGTATCACTCATAAGGATGGGAGTCAAGTCCCACAGGATCCCGAGGCCGATCCGGTCTTGGCCCACAATTGCTTTACCTATTAGAATCCATTTACTGCAGTGCTAACTACATTAAAGCACCACCTCCGGCTCCGGCTCTCTGATTGTGAACAAGTTATATAATACAGGTTATTCCACGGGGAATGACTTTACTTTAAATCTCAGCCGTGCACCTGATTCTGTATGTGCTAGATAGGGGGCTTCGTTGTAAAGCTATTAATTACCCAATTTACCGTTTGCAGCAAAGTGGGAGACAATATACGTCTGTCAGCCAGACTATTGTGACTGGCAAGTAGAGCGACTCTTACGTCACCCTGTGGATAACCATGAATGATGAAGCTGGTACTCAGTAGTCCTTAATGATTGCGAATCAGACCCTTCTGTCAGCAAGCAGTGGGTGAATACATGATACATTGAAGCTTCAGAAGGCAAAACTAACTCTTTAATTGTAAATTTCCTTTTCAGTGTCTCTCACGCGCATTAGTGCGGCATTCTAGTTACTGCTAATCTTCTCATTCTCTCTCTATAATCATGAAATTACTATGCAGGATGTTTGAAGTTATGTATAATTTGGGAAGGCGGGGAATATGATCAGAAGTGCTTTAGCACAGTAAGGTACATTGTGACACAGGAAGGAACCAAGCTCAGTCTAGAACTCTTAATTCATATCACATAGTTCGTATACAGTCGTTACTGTATGCGTTGCAAGCTGGGATTTAGTTAAAATGGATTTTCTCATTTCCAGCTGCTTTGCTGCAGGAAGCAGACAGCTCCATACATTGTGCAGTGGCATGGATTGGTATTGCAGGTCGAGTTCTATTCACTTCAATAGAACTTGGCATGCAGTAACAACCAAGTGGGACAACCCCCTAAGGCCTTGTGTACTGTACCTGGCTATGTAAAATTACCCAGCCTAATGCATCCATAATACATCTCCAATAGAAGTGTATGGAAGTTTCTTGTGACAGATTCCATATGTACAGTAACAGAAGCATTGCTTCAAGGAGGATAAGGCCGTGCCAGAGGGAAGTACCGTAGTGCTTCCAACTATAGAACTGACTGTTGCATGACATCTAAATTCCATCCTAAGACCAAGAACACAACCAGCAATAACTTGGTGGCATTATGTACACAATGTAGAAGCTGGTGGTGGTCTCCAAAGATCTGTTATATTGACTCAGATTTACTATTCTAATACACCTCCTATTAAAGGGGTTTTGTGTGCTTTTACTATCCTCAAGATGTCATCGGTAGTTGATCTACAGGGGTTTACCACTCTCTGGCCAGAGATGATCAGCGGTATACAGGGCCAGAAGTGTAATAGACAGCTTCACTGCCATTGAAATAAGTGGGAATTATGCCTCCTATAACAGTTCCAGCTCTTCATTGCAGTCAGAGTTGGAAGTGTAATAGAAGGCATTGCTCTCATTGATTTCAATAGCAGTGAAGTTATCTATGTTATTACACTTCCGGCCCTGAACATCGATGACGACGTGCAGCCCGATGCACTGACAATGGCCTGGAAGATCAGCTGATTGGCAGGGATCCCAAGTGGCGGATCACTGCTGATCAGCTATTGATGACCTATCCAGAGGGTAGGTCATCAACTGTAAACGCCAGGAATATCCCTTTAAGACAGCAGAAATGAGGCATCATCATATATAACTCTTCTATGCATCAGCAACTGCAGCTTGTCACGTCTCATACCAGATATTCACCACTGTTTTAGTGTCTGAAGCTGTGTTACACTGTAAGGTCCCACGTAATAGTGCAGTCACAATCCATCATATCAATTAAACTAATATATTCAATTGTGGCATAACTGCAGTAAACCCCAAATTTCATCTTTCCACCATGCCATATTCACAATGGTCCAGGAAGCAAAGCAAAATATGGGTCACTGAGGGTCAAAAAACTACTATTGTATTAGTAATGGAAAGAAGAACATTGGCGACCACACTGTTACCACCACATCAAATGTAGAAAGTGTAAGGACCCAATCAAACTTCTCTTTATGTCTCAGCTTCCTGTGACTGCTTGAGTGTGACATGGGATGGCAGGGGCAGAGGAATATTAGTGGTAAAGCAACCCTCTGGTTTCGAGAAAAAAAAACGTATCCTGGCAACGGAGAAGACAGTTATAGTACCTGCTGTTGGTCTTCTGTGCCGATGCCCCCTGATCTTCTGGGTCCCATTTTCAGCTGTTCAAGATGGCCAACGCAATCTTCAGACAATTTAATCCTATAGCGCATTGGTAGTGTTAGACTATAATGCACTTTTTCCTTCTCTCTGATTGGCTAACACGTGGTCAGTGTTGGCCGATCAAACAAGAGTGCAGAGTTTGGACTAGGTGCCATTTTGGACAGCTGAATACAAGATCTTGAACCAGTGGTTCGGTGGGAGATTTGTGCAGAAGAGCAGCAATAGGTCTCATATCTCCCGCCCCCTCCCCTATCTCAAGTCGTAAGGCAGAAATCTATCTCAGAATAGAAGTGTTGCTTTAACAGAGATCACATGAGAAACCATTGAATGCAAGACAAGTGGGGGTCCGATCACTGATGCTTTGTGTAAGCTTGAATCACACAGCATGGAAACTTGAGAGGGAAAGTGTGCGCCCCCCATGAAGGCTTCCTGAGCTCTCACCTAAGAGATAGGGCAGAACATTCATGGAACAATCTGCCCATTCATAGTTACAGCTGCACAGTCCTCTCTGTGATCAGTGCATGGGAATACACGATAAGTACAGGAAGCTGAACAATCAGCCTTCAGTTACAGCCAGGACAATGCTGGAGACCTGAGGGGAGAAAATCCACCGGTCTACAGGTATGAAGAATCAAAGGGGTATTCAGGGTACTTCAGGGATTTTAGTTTCAAGTTTTCACTCATTCACTGGATGAGTGAAAACTGTTAAGATAGGTGGAGGTCCAACCACCGGGACCCCTACCAATCCCGAGAACAGGGGACCCTTGTTCACAAGATCAGTGGGAGTTTCGATTCCAGATTCCTCCTAACTTCCGGGTGGCTTCTTCCACCCTCAGTGACGTCATTGATTGGAGCGCCAATTGCGCTTGCATGGCCACTGCTCCATTAATTTTGATGGAGCTGATAGCCATCTCTAGCAGTTCCATTGAAAATGAAGACAGCAGCACTGCACTTGTTCGACTGGCACTCGATTTGGTCTCCTCCTCACTGTGGGGGCCACATCCCTTTGTCGATCTTGGGATCGACAAAGGGATAACGTTTCACAACCAGAATACCCCTTTAACCCTATGCACTGACCCAAACCACCAGGGATACTGCTATTAACCCCTTTTCTGCCCTAGACCACCAGCATCCTGCCAGTAACCCCTTCTCTGCTGTAGAATACTAGAGACACAGACAATAACCCATTCACTGCTCTAGATCCCATGGGTTACAGACATTAACCTCTTTTCTGCCCTAAACCCCAGGAATGTTACCATAATTCTATTAACTACTTTCTGGAATACCCCTTTAAAAACTAAATGAGAACACTGTGACATAGAAAATTGCTTTTATTGGTTACAACGGACATAACAGCTCAATAATAGTCAGGAATGTTACAGTAAAAGGTCTGAATTGATGAATAGATAGTTTAATAATCATCATTATCAGCAGAAACTAAAGAAAGAAGTCAGCAAGGTCAATTTCTCCATGTGACACCGAAATACCATGATAAGAAGTCAAGCTGTTGTATACGTGCCTTTGGTAACATAAGATACAGCTCAAATGCCATAATGAATGGGTGCACGGTAACCTTTTCAATTATTGATGCAGTGAAAGGCTACAGTCAAATGAAGTCTATTCTGTACCCGAGGGACCAGCATTTCACTTTACAGAGTGCATGCTAGTCGGTCCGGAGAGCCTTGCCGCATTGTCATTGCTGGTAATACACAATGTTTTGAATATTTCATTGTTAATATACTGTACAATTATTCAATTACAGGGCAGAATTTTATCTTCACTTCTAGCCAAACTAATACATTGACTGGATCAGTCAACAAAGATCTAACATCTACGGCCACCTTCAAGATGGGGCTGATAACTAACAGGCATACAAAGGGAAGGACTTCGATCAGAAACTAATTTTCAAGGACTCTTTATGCACACACCATTGGAAAGAAGGTGTAAAACTAACGCATGGCAGTCACATCACATACCATTACAGGTCAATGGAAGGGGGCCTTTATCACAAGTTATTGTCTTCTCCAAACTAAATGGGTCATTCTGTATAGGCCCCTGTAGCTGTAGAATGTCCATTATGCATCCTTTATCTAAAAATATACTATCCCTGGCAAAAATATATTTAATATAAAATATTGCTTGACCCCGAAATAGTAAATTAGACACAAATATAGTGGAAAATAATCAACATTCATAGCCTAAAACCCAGTGAACACCCCCATTACTTCTATATGAAACACCCGTGTTGGTAGAAGTTGTGCAAAACCTATTGCACCTTTTTTTGCATGTGCCGAGGTCTAGGAGTGGTAAGGGACAGGTTCTAGATGTCTGTTAGGCTAAAGTTTGACGGCTGAAGAGGTCAAGTGTGACAGAACTCAAGAAGACTGGGATACTGTTCTGGTGATGGAGGTGAAGATCAATGAAGTCCGTCAAGGTCCTTGAGAAGTTTGTTTCCAGCAGTTGTAACTTCACTCCGGACGGACTTGTTGACTGTGAAATAATAAAGAAAAGGTTAAAATGACTTCCGTTATCAATTTACATCATATATTAGTGGTGTGCATAATATATAGCCACATGTAATTGTAATCATAGTAAAAACCCTATTAGGGCCACCTTCGTCATGTCATCACAAGGTAACATTCAGGGACATGGGAATGGGGTAGCAAGACCTGGGCCCCCATCACTTGTACAGTAAGAGGGCAGCATTGGCCACCTCCCATAGTAGCTGCATGGTCTACCTTGACTTTGATAAAACTGATAAAGATTTTGCTACTGGGAGCAAAACATGCTATTTACATTAAATCGAGTGCTCTAAATCTGAAGTCAAAATAGGTGTAGGACGTCTAGATCTTAAGTTATAGGCCAACTACAGGTTGGCGACATCTTGGTAGATTAGCCACGTACTGATGCATGGCAACATAACTGCTGCACCATTACCTGCTGACACATTCAGATCCAAATTGTGCATGCTTGATCTCACCGCTTGGAATGCATTTATGCTAGTTGTGCAAAACTTTCTTGTCAACCATTGGGATGACAACCATGTCGAACTTGTAAGCAACATGTTAGCAGCGTATCTGCAACTCGGCTGCCGTATGACACTCAAAATTCATTTCTTACATTCTCATCTGGATTTTTTGGGTCATATGAGTGATGAACATGGGGAAAGATTCCACCAGGATATTGCCACCATGGAAAATAATATATCAGGGCCACTTCAATACCAACATGATGGGCGATCACTGCTGATTTCTGCAGCGGTTAACAACAGACACATGCGCCAAAGCAAGTGCCTAAAGCACTTCTGTACAGTGTATGTGCATTGTGTAAGGACTTTAACAAACGTGTAAATAAAAAGTTCATTTATGTGAAGAAGTTTTTGTAATCTCTCAGGTTTGAAGTACAATAGAGTTCTGTACAGTGGCTGGATAACTAACCTAAAATCAGTTTCTCATATCAGTATGAATAGCCAATGATACAGTGTATAACTTTAGAACCCAATGTCCTAGGCAAAGTCAGAGTACAGATTTGGACTCTACAGACTCGGTTTAGTAGGAAATACTCCAAGTAGCAGACAAATGTTTTTTCCTGGGATCCAGTGTAATAGTACATACAAGATGAATCAAATCCTCCCAAATCTTTTAAATGGGAGATCCAGTTGAGTAAAGTCTTCTAAGACCTGCAAGGTGTTGCTCAACAAGGCTATTTTTGTGTGAGACCAAAAGCCTTTTACTTTTTCAACATCAAGAGGGTGCAGGGTTAGATAAAGCATTATAGTTTGGGTGAAGTGTCAGTCAGGGGATTAGAAGTACACTGGAGTCAAAATTGTCATGAAGTGTGTCATTTGACCGACAGTATTTTGGCTCTAATCAATGTCTAATAGGGATCAAAGCGGGGAAGAACATACAGGTATATCAAAAGATATATTCCGGCCTTGGGGAGGCTGGTTAGTAGGTTGAATTGCACCCTATAGTTTGGCAGTATTAGGGCATCTTTAAAGAGGCTGTCCAGGTGTAATTTACTGATGGCCTATCTGTAGTATGAATCATCAATAGTGGATCTGTGGGGGTCTGCTGTCTGGGACCCCTGTCAATCAACTATTCTCTTTGGCCGATTTCTGCAGGAAGCAGGCAGCTCTGTTCCCACTGCAGCGGCTAGGCTTGGTATTGCAGGCAAAATTCCCATTGAAGTAAAAAGCCTGTAATACCATTGTAGTTGAAACGGGGCTGTATGCTTCATGTAGAAATGTAGAAATTGGCTTAGTGCATTAGACTAGTGAACAGCTGATTATCGAGGGTCCTGGGAGGCAGATGCCTGCTGATCTAATATTAATGACTTATCCTATGGGTGGGCCATCAATACTTTACAACCCCTTTAAGAGGAGCCAATGACGATCCAAGAAAACTTTCATTATGATTTTCTTTAGTGGAGATAGAAAAAGAGAATAAGTCTCCCACCATTTCTCAGCTCATGTAGAAGTTTGAGGGATGCCATATAACTGCTGGAAACTTCGTAACCTTCCTTTTATTAGATGTCACCCTGACGTATTACACTATTCAGGGAGAGGAAAGTCAATCACAACACATTTTTTGCCTCCTCTGTTTTTTTTCTCTTTTTTGAGCAAGGTCATAGATGAATACAACAAAACAATACAGGAAGATCTTACATGGGAGACAAAAGAAATGCTGGTGTGCAACATAACTGCTTTGTGAGAGGAAGACAATTAGCATAGAAATGGCATCTCATGAAGATCAAAGAGGAGACAGGAAGCGAATGCTCTGGAAGATAAAGGAGCATCCACACTGTAGGAATCTAACCTGCCGTAGTAATGAGCTTCATACCTTAAGCAACACCGTAAAACTCTGAAATTCCAATGATCCTGAGTATAATAGTACAGAACAAGCAATATCTTACTACTGCCGAACAACAACGTGAAAACAGGCTTTTTGAGGAACTTTCAAGGGGAACCAGGAATCGGAACAGTTTTTGCGAGACTATAAGACTGATAGCCTATCATTAGGATAGGTCATCAATGATTAAGTGCTGGAGTTCTGACCTCTGAGACCACTGGTGATCTGCACAATAATGGGAGAATAGTGCTCACAAGAACGCAGCGTCCTCTTCAATGTTTACATAGACACAACGCCACCAGTGGCTGCCCCTAGTACTGTAGTCTAAAGGCCCACCTCGACACAATGATTTTCGCTCAAAATCAGCTCAAAAGCCATCTTTTGAGCGATAATCGTTGTGTCTAAATGCGCTGCCATCATGCACTATTCGTTCATCGATGATTTCTAGCTAGCTATCATCAGCGCCTCACGCTGATTTTCTCAGCAGGCGGTGCTGATGGCATTTTTTCAGCTGGTGTCCCGCTGGCAGTTCTCAGCGGGACACCAGCTGAAAGGTCCAAGAACAATGCAGCTGTTTGCATATAAAACAGCTGCATTGTTTTCAGAGCTATCATGGCTGTATCGTGCTCCGCCTGCATAAACTCTTAAGTAGCTAATTAGCTACTTAGAGTTATGCAAAGATGATCGCTCAAAACTGTCACTTAAACTGTCATTTGAGTGATTATCTTTCAGTGTAAATGGGCCTTAAGAATAATAAGTAACCAGAACTGGATATGCAGCACAACCTTCCATAGAACTAGAGGATGAGAGAGTAAAACCAACTTCTCATTTAATAATATTTCAGCAACCAGCAAAAAAAAAAAAATTGTTTTGTAGCACCACCTCCTTTACTCATTTGCCCCCCTCCTTTTAGGTTCCTCTGGCTACGACTAAACCCTATCGTGGTTTCTAACTGTGCCTATCAGCCAAACTGATGAAGGGGTCTTACGCCCTGAAACGTGGTTTTATTGCTGGTTGTTGAAATAATAAAAGAAGATGGATTTTACTCTCTCTCGTCCTCTTGTTCTTTGGAAGGTTGTGTCATGTAACCAGTTTTTGTTGCTTATGATTCTTACTTTAGTTCACACCCATGTCATGGAGTGGCTATCTGGTTGGCAGCACCTCCACATACTGTCTTGAATTATTTTCATTCTACGGCCTCTGACAAATATTTGGGCCCACCTGCATTATGGGTTTGCTCCATTAGTTTTTCTTCTTTACCTAGTGCTGCAATTTGGCCTCTTCACTCTACTGATCGACTGAGGTCTTGGAGATTTTACAGATACGTCATGAGTGTTATAGTCTGGAAAGCCACATTACCGTCATCTAGACAAAGTCCTAAAGGGCTAGTATGAGGTTGCAGAATCATAGCTACTCTTGTTGATGGCAAGGGTCTATGGAGGGAATTCATAAATATATTTATGCCAAAATTCTAGCATAGAAAAGTCACACATTTTTGCATAAATCCAACTTATGCAAAATCTGCAAAATACCCTTGACACACTTTAAAAAATGGGCAGGGGTATAAAATTTATTATGCTTTACGCCAAAAACTGGCTTAAATTTTATCAGAAACCTACGGCAGGTTTCATCTGTCATAGAGTTCAGTAAGTCACAATACGACACACGGCTCATGTACAAGAGTGGCGCCATTCCTGGAAAAAAGTATCAGCACTTCAGGAAGCAGTTTAATGAGCAAGTGCCCTTTATTAGGACATCTAATGTAAAGGAGAACGATCCAGTCTATAAAGCATTACCCTTCCCCCTTGATCTGACCCCACATATCTTTATAATGGTGGCACTAAGACTAGAACTACCAAGGTTCTCGTTTTTAAATTTCCATTCCTATAATACTTCGCATAAAGAACAGACATTTGTGCTTAGGAGAGAGAAATGGAAAAAGATGGCACGGCCGCCGTCCTCGCAAGTATAAATCAGAAATTATCACCTTAAGTAATTACATGGTGCGGAAAAGTGGTTTAATTACATCAGAATCAGTAATTCCAGGTACTGCAGGTCCTGGAATTACTCTGCTCGCGACGCTGAAGACAAACTTCCAAGAAGAAACCTCGGGTGTCGTGAGATTTGTGTTCGATTAATGCCAACTCCTCCTCCCTAAACCTGTAATTTTTTTTCTTCTGCCTTAACATTGCTCACTTTTTGCCTTTAGCGGTGACTGTGCTGTAAACCAATCTGCAATCATCGGCACGTAGCAGCTGCAGACAACTATAGGAACAATTATTGAATTATTTATGACGGGTTATTACACCAGTCTCTTTCCAAAGCTTTAACATTTTTAATCACTTCAGAACCTAAAAAAATGTAAGTGTTTAATCAGCGGGAAGGAACAAGCATAGATTTTTATATAAAGACAACTAAGCTGTAAAGCCGCACATCGCAAGGACTGGTGCAATAAGTAACTGAGGTCTAGGCTCATTGTAGGAAGCCATTTTGGGGGTCTGAGATAACATTTACAACAGCCGGGGGGGAAACACAGGAAGCTACTGCTCCAAGTTTTTGGATCCTCCATAGTTGATTGTGCATAAACAGATCCCTTAGTGATCCCATATGACAGACCTTGGAACAGAGGGTTGCTAACCTTGCATTGGAGACTGTATAATTGTAATTCCTCGAAGAAAAATCCACAACACACAAGATGATCTTGATGCAATTAATGATTTAATTTATTGGCACAGATGAATGAGTCCAAGTTATTCGTTGAATTCATGGGTTCGGATAGTTACATGCGCTGTCATGCACATTTCAGTCAAAGGACCTTTTACAACACAATGGCTGTTGTCTGTAGAGGAGGGAGTTAGACAGCTGTTGGACTCCGATCTTACTGAACAGACTTACTAAGCCCAGCATTTCCTGCGCCGAGCTTAATAAAACGTCCTGCGCGCGCCTCTTTATGTTTAAGGCTGGTTTTTAACTAGTGTACATTTTTTAGTTTAATTTACAACAGTTTTTGGTGTAAATTATACATATGTGTTGCTCCGAGGTGGTCACGCCCGCTCCTGACAAACCCCACACTTTTTGATAAAAGTGTAAGGGTCGGTGCAAAAAGAAGAACACACATTTGCATAAAAATGTGCAACTTTTTAATGCCAGAAACTAGCATAAAAAATGTATAAAGGTGCCGCATTGTGCTGAAAAAGTTCTTTGATCGAAACATCCACATTAGTGGATGAGCAGACTTTTTAACAGCTAAAGTTTAAAGGGGTTCTGACACGAATCAGATTTTTATGCTTTAGCAGCCATTGTTCCCTGGTCTGCCTAATGGACACAAGGAACCCACGATCAATGGCTGGTAAAGCCCTCCGGGAATCCGCGCATGCACAGTGGAGAGGTGCCCTCTGACAGCACCCAGGACGGGCCACGTCTCCACTGCGCACGCGCAGAACTCTGACTTCAGCCAGGACGGACGGGCCGCCCACAGAAAGCACTGCTTGTGACGCACTTGCTGTGGGCGGCCTGTCTGTTCACTTCGGAAGTGGCTGACGGACGGAGCAGAGCAGGAAGCGGTCATTTTGACCGCTCCTGCTCTGCTTCTAGAAGCCACTGAAGAAGATGCCTGATGGAGGGGACATGCCTTGCGATCGGTCCTGGCCAGGCAAGGTGAGTAAAAATGTATTTTTTCGGATCAGAACCCCTTTAACAGAGTCGCTGAACTTTTGCAAAAAGTTTAGTTCAGTCTGAATTTCAAACTGAACCGGAAATTCTAATTAAAACTCCTAAAACCGATGTATAACTGGGGTATAACACTGTCTAACTGCCTTAAAACCCTGTTTAACCCTTAGGGTATTATACAGGGGCTTTAATGGCTTTTAGACAGGCATACACCAGTATTCTGTGTTAATGTTGAGTGAACCGAACCAGTAGAATCCTTTTTCAGATAGAACTTTGCTAAGCGCTTGGCTTGGGTTTGTGCTGAACCGAGCTTTTAGAAAAGTTCAACCAGAAACAGGGTTCTACTGGTTTGATTCGCTCAACAGTAGTCCACATATTAACATCTGGCTGTTATCAGTGGATTCAACTAATGCCTTGGACAATCATATTTGTCAAATGATATCATTAATTGCATCAAGAATATCTTGTGTGCTGTGGATTTTCCTTCTACATGTTTGTTGGGCTGTTTCCAGGCTTTTCATTAACACCTTAAACAGAGTGCTGGAGCAATTATTGAGAGGCTAACTGTCATTCCTTACCATTAGTGTGTTTAGCATTTTTCACTGTTACTGTACCTTTAAGGGTCTTGGTTGCAAGTATATAGAAAAATATGCAGGTTCTCATGTGAAATGTAGTAAGGGGTTGCAATGCTATAAAAACACATCTAGAATTTATTCAGCCTGGCAGAAGCTTGATGTATTAATTTCCAAGGGCTGCCTTGGGCACGTGCCAAAGACCAAGTGTACCAGCCTCATATAAGGTGCTAACGCAAAAGGGAACTGTAGGGAATGGACGGGCGAAGGAACCAGTCCAGTCAGATGACAAGCCACTCTACCGAGAGTCTGCCCTTTAAGTGTGGAAGCCTGGTGCCGGACCACTAGTGCACTATGATATTGACATCGGAGTTTGTACTATCTACTTGCCAAATCCAGATTCAAGTTTTATTGCAAGTTGTTAAAGACTCGTGCTGTGGTCACGACCCTTGACTACACCTCTCCACCAGCCGATGATTCAGAACCACGGCTCCGGTGACTTATCAGCAGAATGCTGCACACATCTACCTGTTCAAGGTAAGCTCCCAGATGGAAGAAGGCCCCTCCATGATACCTCCTGAGCCAGGCGTAGCCCTTGTCTCTTATAACACCATCATTATTATTACTGCATTATATTTGTGATGGATCTTCCAAGACAAATATGAACAAGAACCATCATAACGATGATGTCCATCTGACATATATGATAACCATCATACATAGCAACAGTTTCACCCTCAAAAAAGTACAATGAAACCTCTATGAAATAGCACTACAAACTGCAGAAAAACAACGGTCGTCTAGATAAGGGGCAGAGACCAGAAAATGAAAATCCTAGATACTGCGCTCCGCATTTAGATAGTCAATAACTGTGTAAGGCTCGTTTACACGCAAAGACAATCTTTCAAATGATTGAAAGATTGACAGTTCTAGAAATCATTTTGCATAAAGTACTAATGTGGACTAATGCCCATTAGCACTTCAGCTTCATTTCCATGTAAGTGAGCCTCCAGGCAGCTGTTTGCAAATCCCAGCATGTGGTCTGGACTTTGCACTCAGCTGCATTGTCTTCACATGGGCTGCCATGAGCTGTCAGCTAAATACAATGTAATCAGCTGCACCTGTTGAGAACACAGTGTGCAGTCCATACTATCTCTGGCTGAATGATGGATTTTATGCTCACCTAAAAATCATCGTTCAGCCAAAGAGTAAAAGATGGAGGCATTTATACACAACGATTATCACTCAAAAGCCATCGTTTAAACGAATTTTGAGCGATAATCGTTGCGTGTAAATGAGGCTTTAGAAGAACAGTGCAATGATCATTAATCTATTATTGACAATTTGTCAGACAATACGCATGGCAGAGAATGAAGTATTGGCTGACCCGATCCAATTTAACAAAAATCGTCCTGAATTTACCTGCCAGACAACTACAATAAGTAACACTAATCTGCAGCCAGTGGCTCGCAAACCCCAGCTTAGTGGCTCTCCATAGAATCCCTAAGTTATGTCTGAACGCACTGATTAAAATGCAGCATCCATACTGGCAATATTCAAACATATCCGACCCCCTGAACAGTGATAAAGTGGATGTTAGAATTCCAGTAAATATTAACAAATTGGTTTCTTAGGTCTCCATGTTTCAATGTGTTTCTTTTATTTTTTTTTCTAAGATAAACGAGGCTCCTGGTCACCACTGGAAGTTGAATGTGGCTCACATGGTACAAAAAGTTGGAGACCTCTCAGCTAGTATATTTATGAATGACTCAATAATAGGGATGAGCAAGTATACTCGCTAAAGCACTACTCGCTCGAGTAATGTGCTTTAGCCGAGTATCTCCCTGCTCGTCCCTGAAGATTCGGGGGGCCGTCGCGGGGAGCTGCAGGGGAGAGCGGGGAGGAACGGAGGGGAGATCTCTCTCTCTCCCGCCCGCTCTCCCCTGCTCCCCGCCGCAACGCACCTGTCAGCTGCGGCAGCTCCCGAATCTTCAGGGACGAGCGGGGAGGTACTCGGCTAAAGCACATTACTCGAGCGAGTAGTGCTTTAACGAGTATACTCGCTCATCCCTTCTCAATAACAAATGTTGACTGCATCATCCATATAAAATTAAAAAACAAACGTTATATCCCTCATGACACGAAGCAAAAGGTGAAGGACCAGAGAAGATCGAGTCGTATCATCTTGCTGCTAATTAATTTTAAAACGTCCTAAAGTTCATTAGATACCAGTAAACTCCTTTACTTTAGACATAAGGAGTGGCAGCGATAATAAAGGCCTGTTCACATCATGTTTCAGGTTCCGTCCGAGTGTTCTGTTCCAGAAAACTGGACTGGGATGGAACCCCTGGAAGAAGCCATCTCTGCCATTGTAGAAAGCTGCTGAAATGGAAACCAATCGATTTCTGTGCAGGAAAAAAATAATGGTGGCCCACCATGCTATTCTTTCCGGTGCCTGCCTATTGGGCTTAGATTCAGCAGGTTTCTTAGATGCAGAGATAACTTCTATCCTGATCCCATTTGTAAGATTTTAGACATAACCCAGGAAGGAACCCCTGGACAGAACCTGAAATGTGATGTGAGCACACCATAATGAATAATGGACAAGGTTGAAGCCACTTTCAAAAAGTAATTTGTAAGTTGATTGGTTGATAACACTCATAGTTTCCCCGAGCAGCCTTGTATATTTTTCATTCTGGTATTTGTGCACTATGTAGACATCACCTTGTATTACGGTAAATTTTGCCCTTTGATCTTGTTTTAAGTTACTGTTAATGTATCACCATAAGAGTAATTGTGCTCAGAACAAGAGGCACCACAGTTTCAGGCGTTTGGTTGAGAAGTCAATGGGCAGAACATATCTGTTAGATTACGACTGAGGAGCTTATAGTCAACGTACGAATACAAGAAAATTGATAGATGTGGTGGTTCTTTTCTCAACAGGATGGGCAAGATGTGTCAAAATGGGTGCAGTGGAGGCTTACATTTTCCAAACCGTCTTTGAACAATGAGAGACCGTATCAAACTGTCTGCTGTGTGCAATAAAAATGATTTTTACTCTGCATCAGTTTTAATAAATCTTCCCCCAAAATATACATTTTCACTCATCTCAAAAACCTTGACTCTATGGCAGAAGCCCTACTGGATTCCAAAAAATTCACCTTCAGCCAGAAGATATGTTCAGACACAGCACAGTACCTTCGTTAAGAACTTGTGACATCACTGAGGCCAAGAAATGTTGTGTTTCGGCTGACAGTGAACCAATGTATCAAAACTGCTCAAAAAAGAGTAATTCGAAAAAAACTTAGAAACCTAAAAAATTCTAAAATTTCAGTTGATAGTCATTAGAGATGAGCGAGCATACTCGTTAAGGCGATTTACTCGAGAGAGCATCGCCTTTTTCGAGTACCTGCTGGCTCGTCCCTGAAGATGCAGGGGTGAGCGGGGGGTTGAGGAGGGGATCGAGAGGGAAAGAGATCTCTCTCTCTCACTCTCCACGCCGCTGCTCCGCGCAGCCCCCTCAAAATCTTCAGGGACGAGCCAGAAGGTACTCGAAAAAAGGCGATGCTTTCTCGAGTAAATCGCCTTAACGAGTATGCTCGCTCATCTCTAATCGTTATATACTTTTGTATTCAGGCCTTTACATTTTACTAATTATCCTGCTTTCTTACTGCTTTTTTCCATGATAATTTCTAAATGTTAGAATTCCAACTCTTTACCTGACAGTGCAGGAACTACTGAAAAGGAGCCACAGAAAGAAACCTCGTGGAAGGAATAGGTAAGCAGCAGATAATGAAGAGCGAGCTTGTACATTTACATGATGTAAGGTACTTGTTCTGAAGACAGGTGAAATATAATGACATCTCCCATCAAAGCAAGAAACCGAAGCATCACAGCATAATCAAGCATCAGGGACTGATGGGAAACTGTACACCGACTGCTTGAGTACACTCTTCGAAACGTCTTAATTATATGGACTCTACGTGACAACTTCGCACCAGAAAGAATCGGATGATTTACGTTCCGCCATTATAGACACAGTGGATCCTATGTCTGTACGCAAGTTAAATGCATAGGCAAACGAGGTCGATTTTTCATGATGATGATCATCTTCGACGATAATAGGCTTTTAAGTAAAACTTTTATTTCTACATTACCGAACTTATGTTGGACCACGTCACGACCAACATTGCTTCTACTAGGAATCATGGGAGAATTCAGTTTGCTTCAATTTTTGGGATAATTACCGTCATCTCCTCAAGCAGTTTTTACAGTAAATTTTTACCCTTCATACGGGCATATTTGCGCACACAATAGGTGGATGGAACCCATTAATGCATTGCTGTTTCTCACATTTAAATGAATTGCCGATGCCGCCCACAAAATAGGACATGCTGTGGTTTTCCGATCTCCCACTATTACATACATTAACCTACTGTAGATAATGGATTATTACAAAGTGCAAGTTATGTGCATCTCACAATCGCATGTTTTTCTTGCTGGTGTACATGCGGCATAAAACAAATTCTTTCCTGTCCGTAGGGTAGCTCATACATTCTCTCATGTTATTATCACTAAAGGAGTTGCTAAAGATTCTAAAAATATGGCTGACTTTTTTTCTCTTTATACACAGCACCAGTGTTGTTCACAGGCTGTGCTAGGTACTGCAACTTTGTACCATGTAAGTGCATGAAACTCCACTCCATACCAGACATGGGTCATGGACAAGAGTGCTACTGTTTCTGGGAATAAAAAACAAACAAACTAACAGAAACAGCTGCCTGTGTATGGATTCTGGCTTGGTTTTCAAATCTCAGTCATTGTTATAAGGCTTGTTTAAAGAGTCTTACACTGACTTGCAGGAATGCTGCCTTACAATAGGTGGCACTGCAGAGGTATTGTTCCATCGTCCCTATTTGTACATTGAGGTTGACATGGCAATTGGATTTCAACCCAAGTTCCCAAAGTTGCAGGACAGCCAATAAGCCACCGTGCTGCTCCCTACTGATGGACACAGATGCATTATTAACGTGTTTTAGTGTCCCCGACATTGACCCAGTCATCCAATGTTAAAGCTAGATTACATCTCCCGCTATCTTTATGTAGTTCCTATTGAGTGATTCAACCGAAGGCTTCACTTTAGGCTACAATCTATATAATCAATAGAACAAACTAATCCACAGGCACCCAAGTGTGAAATAAAACTCCATCTCCGCACCACACCCCAGGGAAGTCTAAAAAGGCAATTTATTATTAAGCAGTGAGATCCAGAACACCATTAAAATTTTCAGAAACCTTAAGGCGAATATTACACCCAGAGGCGAAAGCTCCTCATACATTTATGAATATTTATTTATCTCTAGGTGTTAAAGAAACATAAGTTGCATTTACTGGAACCATCTATCTGTATTCATAGGAGTACGCAGCGGTAAATTAAATGCATTAGATAACCTAATGTATTATTCAACAGTCGTTAACTAGAGGATGAAAGTGGCACTTCCAAAAGGAGCCCCAATGTATGAAGCTATGAACCCTTCCCATCAGGTGTCAAGAGCTCAGGCTGGTGGAGGTGGGAGTAATGGTGGTGGTGGTGGTGGGGGATGTTTCCTTGGCACACCCTGGGTCCTCTGAAACCTGTGGATGGACTCCATGACATATTGCTATAGTTTTGAATGTCAAAAGAGCCCCAATATATGAAACGATGAACCCTTCCCTTCCCATCAAGTGTCGAGCTCAGGCTGGAGGAGTAATGGTGTGGGGAATGTTTCCTTGGCACACCTTTGGTCCTCTGATACCTACGGATGGACGCCATGACTTATTGCTGTAGTTTTGAAGGCCAGAAGAGCCCCAATATATGAAACGATGAACCCTTCCCATCAAGTGTCAAGAGTTCAGGCTGGTGGAGGTGCAGTAATAGTGTGGGGAAGATTTCCTCGGCAAGGACATCATGACTTATGGCTGTAGTTGTGAAGGCCAAAGGAGGTCCAACGAGCTACTAAATAGGGGTCTTTAACAAAGTGGGCGTTCTGTCTATTTTGGAACGGAGTTCATCACTGCTGCAGAGCTGGATCGATCATTCAACACCACACATGGTAACAATACGAAGTACTATCTGTGGTATTCTATAGTCCTACAGTCTCTCTCTCCAAGGCGTCTATATTTATGATGCACCATGTATCCAGCTCACATCTTTATTCTCCTGGTTTTGAGAACATTTTATATGTTCATATCACAGAGATGAGAGTGGAGCGGTTGTGTCAGTACATGAAGGCAATTTTATGATGCATAATGGGGCTTTGTGCCAGTCTAGTACATGAAAATACCCATGGATTGGACAGCAGGGCAGGAAGCAATCTGATATCGGAAAAGCAGTTTTCGGTTGAGACCCCTACTGAGTGATTTATATTTTCCTTTCTTATTCTGACACGGCAATTCATTTGCTTTACTTTTCAGCTGTAATGGGAGAGGAGCCTATAAAAGCAGCTCAGTTGTGAATTCATTATATGGCCAATGCTGTATGCCAAGCCGTTCATACTGAGCAATCCAAAGTGTTTAGATTTAGAGATCAAAAAAATGTATCCGTACGGGTGTATGCACATGGGCAGCGCGACTCACATTGCACAGGGCACGGACCCGGTGTGCCTTGTAATGGGCAGGAGACCGCACATCCACACCTTCTATTATGTGAGACTCGCATGAAAATAGAACATGCTGCGATATTTCCAGCTCGCCCATGTAACTAGACCGACTGAAAAGAATGGGTTCTACTTTCATGTGAGCTTTGTGCATCTCACAACACACAAGATTTTATCGCCTAAGTGAATGCACCCTATAAGGGTATATTCACATAGGCGAGTTTCACGGATGGTTAAATCCCATAGCGATATGGATGGAATTTGCACCGGATAATAAAATCGCTGCATGCCCTATTTTTGGGCAATTCCTCATAAGGAATCACCTATCACTTCCTATATGATCTGGAGTTTTCCGCATTTCATACATGGCACATTCAACTGTTTCCGTAACTCCACTCCGTTCTTCCCATAGGCAGCCACATCTGGTTACCTTGTTTTGCCGAACATGATTTAGAGGGCACTTTTTCTCCTGAGAGATGGGCACTTTTGGCATGCCATGTGGTCCTGACGGAAGACCCCAGAGGGAAAGGAACAGAACGATTCCCTTGCATTAGAGAAACCGACACCACTTTGGTGTCCGTTTTCAAGGAAAACATAGCAGGCAGCCATACCTACTGATATAATGGTATACAAAAACAAGGGCTGGTGAAAACTTCACTCCCCAGCACCGTGCAGAACAGGCAAAAGCTATATGAAGGAGCATCGTACAGGTGCAGTATAGTGATGAACAGCTACTCACATCTACTATAAAATGGGGGTGTGAGGGGCTACTGAGTATTATGCTTGCACACCGATAAGGCATACAAAGGGTTTCAGCCACAGACAGATACATGTAGTGCAATATGGAGGCATTTTAAAGTCAGACTGTTTACTACGACGATAACAATAAATATGAAGTATTAGTTTTTGGCCAAAATATGCAAGCTCTCAACTCAGTCTAGGCCCTTCGTTGTCTTGCAACTTGCTACACAAACTCTATAAAATAACATTCCAACATTTCTGTTATTCTTGGAGTATAGAAAACGCAGTCAACTGCTTATTCTATACTTCAAATACAAGGGAAGTGTTATCCTTGTAATACCACGTAGCTTATAGCTTGCATGAGCAGGGTCTAGAGTGAGGGACTATCACTAGAATGTCCATATACCCTAATAAGCCTAAGAATAGGTTCGTCTTCAGGTCTCTTTAAAAGGGTTTCCTTCTTCAATGCCTTTAAAGGGGTTTCCTTCTTCAATGCCTTTAAAGGGGGTTCCTTCAATACACACATAGGTGTATTAAAAAACTTCAGGAGCTTTCAGAAGGGTTTTTCAGGAGTGCATCCTTAGAATGGGCCATCAATGTTTGATCGGTGTGGGTTCAACTCTTTGGACCGCCACTGATTAGAGAATCTTTCAATATACTACTTTGCAACTTCCCAGTTAGCGTGGTCTCTAAAGTTGCACATGAGAAAAAAAAAGGTCAGCTGAAATGGAAAATTTTGACCATTTCGGCCAACCATCATTTAACAATTATTCACCATGGCCAAAGGCAAATTGCTGTCTGCCAAAATGGATTTTTTTCACCCGTGATTGCCACTTGGCGCAAACCCACTGTTTAAGTTTCACCTTTATTGGCCATTTTATTGCTGGTAGGAACGATTGTATGAATAATCCCATAAATGATCGATTGACCGCAAAATCTTATGCATGAGTAGCTCTGCACAAGAGTGACCATCAATGATAATAGTCATAGCCGTTCCCATTGACAGACCCATAGCACTATTTTTTATTAGGATGGCCATAGCTGCCTTATTCAGAATGGCATTCCTCCAGCAGGAGTAATGCAAACCTGACATTATATTTCTGGGAGTCTGATAGATCAGTGTGGTTATTGCTACAAGTCATTCCGGCCTATTGGTGGAGTGTTTAGTATAGGAAGACACAGAAAAAACATGGCTTACAATGCAACTACTGTCAATAAGCAATGCAGCCTTGGTAACTGCAATCCCTGTGGGCCTCTCTGTATACCTCCTGCTCACATTACTATGTAAATTATAGGGAGGGGTCTTATTTAACAAAACTATAGTCATTAGAAAGATGATTCTCCTCAGTCAGAGAGCACTAGACTGGCAATCACAAAACTTATTGTCTATTTAATGCCTTTAATCCGATTTAATTGACTCTGAATAGAAGAATCTGATCATCGTACTTTAGTTCGTCACATCTAGATGCATCCCTGTTTGATGAATAAAGGACAAAGATGCAATTGGATGGAAATTATACCTGCATTTAAGTGTTGAGATTGTTCATTTCTTGGGTGAATGCCAGGGCTTTGGAGCTCATTGTGTGGCGAGAATACTTTTGTCTTTGTGAAAAATCTCAATTAAAGGTGAAGTTGGGTTAATTGGTTCAATGAGCATTAGTGAGTCAATAATGCTCCATAAAAGATGGCCTGCCCAGGCTGTGACTTTTTTTTTTGTCTTTCTGTGAAAAAGTCATTGCATGAAATAGTTTAGTAAAGTATATCCTCATACATGAAATTAAAGGGGTTATTCATTTATGGACAACTGCTCACCACATGCCCTGTAGTGAGATGAAACACCAATTTTGGTGGTAGTCAAACAGGAAAACCCAATGAGAAGAGAGGGACAGCTCAATAAGAATATGGTCCAACATAGACAAGCCTCGAAGACACGAAAACTGTCTCTTTCATTGAGATTCTTGGGCAGCACTACTCAACAGAAACGGCTTGGTTCTTACAGTGGATGATAATACGGTATAGGAGTTGTCTGAGTTGCAAGATCTCGGTACAACTCCTTGCCTACGCAGTAATACAAGAAATAGTCATATACTCGCCTGTCCCTGCTCCCAATATGTCCTGCTCCGGTGCAGTCACCCACTCCGGCCTGTGTTCACAGCTGCAGTCCCGCCCACTTTAAGGGACGTCACATGGGCTCCAGCCAATTCCAGAGCTTAGGGATTGATTGCTGATCTCCGTTATTGCAGCAGTCCATGTGATGTCCCGTAAACTGGGTGGGACTGCAGCTGTAAACACAGACCGGAGCGGGGGACTGAGCACCGACACAGGCCACAGTGGGACCCGGGAGAGGCGAGTATATGACTACTCTTATGTTACTGCATGAGGAAGGGGTTGTACTGAGATCCTACAACTCAGACGAGCGAATGTTTTCAGACAAGTTATGTTTTGATGGCATCTACTATTCATTGACAAAATCAGTTTGCCATGTCTGAGATTCACTTCTGATGAATATAAAGGATCAATAAAGCCCTTTGTTCGTAATTTCTTTCATTTTCATGAAATATTAAAACACAAAATGCTGAAGCGTTTACAGGATAGTAATTCTCCAAGGCAAACAGACGTGGACCCGCTTCTGCACATGGCTCCGTGGTTTTTATTAGGTTTCTTGCTTTCGTTATAGTTTTATATTTTGGGTTTTTTATGGGTTTTTTTGCAGGTGATTCAGTGCAGATTTCATTCAGAGGGTGCCATCTGCAGCAACTCTGTGTTTCGGCACCAAAATCCACTGTGGATTCACCACAAATTTTCTGTGGGTTTTACTATTGTAAAAGATCTGCAATGTTCAGAAATGAGCCGTCACCGACACATCGGAAACCTTTTTATGTGTTATAATACTAAAGCCGTTTGTACAAAAAACAAGCAGCTCTAGAAAAATGTTGTCGCTCAGTTGTTTCATTTTTCATCTTAAAAATCCATTGTGGAGTTTCGTGTCAAAATCTGCATGTAACATGCTGTGGATCTGCACCATACACCGCATGTAACATGCTGTGGATCCGCACCATACACCGCATGTAACATGCTGTGGATCCGCACCATACACCGCATGTAACATGCTGTGGATCCGCACCATACACCGCATGTAACATGCTGTGGATCCGCACCATACACCGCATGTAACATGCTGTGGATCCGAACCACATACCGCATGTAACATGCTGTGAATCCGCACCATACACCGCATGTAACATGCTGTGGATCCCCACCATACACCGCATGTAACGTGCTGTGGATCCGCACCATACACCGCATGTAACGTGCTGTGGATCCGCACCATACACCGCATGTAACGTGCTGTGGATCCGCACCATACATCGCATGTAACATGTTGTGGATCCGCACCATACACCGCATGTAACATGTTGTGGATCCGCACCATACACCGCATGTAACATGCTGTGGATCTGCACCATACACCGCATGTAACATGCTGTGGATCCGCACCATACACCGCATGTAACATGCTGTGGATCCGCACCATACACCGCATGTAACATGATGCGTGAGACATTGTGCTCATTGAAATGTATAGAGAACCAAGGGGAGAGAGGACGAGGGTAGGAGAGACTCACAGACACTGTTGGCAGCTCATAGCAAGTCACTGTTTACTACCGTATGTTTTAGCTACAGAGATCACATCTCCACTACTCCCTCTTGCTGTACACTGTCCTATATAATGATTTTATGTCTATGTGTGTTACAGACATTTAAAGACTAGAATCTCTGCAGTTCTCTGTGTACCATTTACAGAACACAGCAGAGCAGGCAGGCTCCTCCAACCAGTCCTGCGAGGTCTGAGAATCAGATTTACAACCCGCAGAAGAGAAAATCAGGAAAATGCAAGATTCAAGATATGTAATGACAAGAAATAGTGCATACAGTTTGTAGCAGCTTATTCTGAAAAATCATCTGAAAATATGGGATTGCTTTACGCATTCCTACAGGGCATAAAGTAAATGCAACTGGTTCACAATACATGAACAACCTTGTTTTTTGTGTTGTATTTGGGGATGGTTTGTATTGTTGTCCTATAAGGGGATTCAGGCCATTATGTTCTTCAGATAACATGGTGTGTATATGAAGCAGACCACAGCCAAGATTAAAGAAGATTAAACCAGGGGAAATGACAGAGGAAACAACAAAATCTGTGAGCATCGAGGAATGAAAAAAACAGATTTGCATAAGATACCAAGGGCAATGATCTTGGGAGGTGAACACTGTAGTGGACTGTCACTGCAGCTGAAAGGAAGGAAGAACACAATAGAGAAATGTTATTTTATATTAAAAAAAATTTGTGAGTCAATGCTGACACCAGAACAAGAGATTTAGATCTAAGTAGAGAACATTGAGCTCTGACACCAATGTTCCTTTTTTACTAAGACTCTGGCATTACAATCTGCAAAGAACTTAATTGGTCTCCCATTGTTACTTAGTTTCTGCATAGAACTGGGAACTCCAAGCTGAAAAGTGCCAGTGACACCTATAGTTCTGCAATGAGGAGATGTGACATTAACAATAATGGTGAACTGGCAAATGAGACTAGTATCATCTTCCACTGGTGAAGAGAACAAAAACGTCATACCTTCAAAAAGTCACATCGCAAAATGAAAATTAAATTGCTGTTCATTCGTCGGGCAATTCACATGAAACCAGATTAAGGAACTCATATAAGTTCTTATTGTAATCAGTATTTGGAGGAACGCAATATAAAAACTTTCTGGAGGAATTTATGTTCATAGTTGCAAGAAAAAGTAAGTGAACCCTTTTTGAATTACGTCGATTTCTTCATTGATTAGTAATAAAATGTGGTCTGAATGTGTTGGTCAATGGCGGTGATTTAGATAATCTAACCAATAACATACAAGCAGTTGTACTGTTCATGTCTTTCATTGTGCACACTGAGTAAACATCTACAGTGCAAGGAGAAAAGGTAAGTGAACCTCTAAAGTGATAACTTTTACAAGAGCTAATTGGCAAAGGGTGCTTCAATTAAGGAGTTGAGATTAAAAGTGTGGGTTTCACAGGTGGTTTGCCATGAAATAAAACTACACAAAGCCTGGTTACTGATAAATATGTTCTACTGAAGAAAAAAGTTATTATGAACCATGCCACAACGTAAGCAACTTTCAGAACTCATGTTATACTTAACACATGCAGCTGGAAAAAGCTACAAAAACATTGCTAAAGACTTGGGTGTATATCAATCCATGGTTAAACAAAATCTACAAATTGGCAAAGCACCTGTAAAACCCACACTTCCATTCCTATTTCCTTAACTGAACCACCCTTTGCAAATTAGCTTCTAGAGAAGTTATTAACACAGAGGGTCACTTACTGTTTTCCCTGTACTGTGGATGTGTGCTGAATAAGAGACATGAATAGTACAACTGTTTGTGTGTAATTAGCATATCAAGAAAAAACACAATTGATAATTATCAATTACATTAGAACATGATCAGACAACACCAATCAAGATGTCACTCACTGACAGTGAGCAGTGGGAACAATTGACAGCGCCAGGAACTGGACCTAAAAAAAGAGCCTGTCTGGGTGAAAGGAAGGGTGTATATAAAAAAAGAAGCAAAAACCTGCAATAGACTCGTGGACGTTGGGGGCACAGCGATGCAGCCAGCTCCACTGATTTATCCCATGACAGGACCTTTTTAAGTCAAATCTGACAGCACACAGACCCCTCAATGCAACCACCCAAAACACCCATGGAGCCAAATTAATATGTGTGTATTAGGGCTCATTCACATAGGCATATGCAATTTTGTTCCTTAAAAGATGCACTGTTTTTGCTGCATGTTACATGCGTTGTTACTGCGTATGTGCGCTTAATGAGCGATTTTGGTCCATGAATACAGACCATAATAGGACATGCTGACATAATGGAGATTGTAAATATTGGTGCTGCCCGGTCTAGTGATGCTGGTCAACCAAAGCTCACGTTAGCAAAGAATGCTGATGTAGAGGGTGGTGAAGAAAAACTAAAGGTTAGAGATGAGCGAACGTACTCGTCCGAGCTTGATATTCGTGCGAATATTAGGGTGTTCGGGATGCTCGTTACTCGTAACGAGTACCACGCGGTGTTCCGGTTACTTTCAGTTTCCTCTCTGAGACGTTAGCGCGCTTTTCTGGCCAATTGAAAGACAGGGAAGGCATTACAACTTCCCCCTGTGACGTTCAAGCCCTATACCACCCCCCTGCTGTGAGTGGCTGGGGCGATCAGATGTCACCCGAGTATAAAAGTCGGCCCCTCCCGCGGCTCGCCACACATGCCTTGTGAGTTAGCTGAGGGAAAGTACTATCGTGCTGGTGCTGCTGTAGGGAGAGCGTTAGGAGTCAGTGTAGGCTTCAAGAACCCCAAAGGTCCTTCTTAGGGCCACATCTACCTGTGTGCAGGCTGCTGCTAGCAGTGTTTTTTTTTTTTTTTTTCTCAAAATCGGCAGTGCAGAGCATTGCACCCGGCATTAGGGACAGAAGTGATGCATAGGCAGGGAGAGTGTTAGGAGTGAGTGTAGCCTTCAAGAATCTCAACGGTCCTTTCTAGGGCCACATTTAACTGTGTGGAGTACTGTGCTGGCTGCTGTTAGCAGTGTTGCATTTTTTTTTTTTTCTAAAAATCGCCTCTGCAGAGCATTGCACCCTCCATTGATACTACAGGGACAGAATTGTGTAGGCAGGGCCACAACACAGTTATTGTTCATTGAATATACGCAGTGGGGCCCTCCCTTTGCAAAAAAGGAAAAGAAATTATATTTGGCCTGCCTGTGTCAGTCCTAAGGTCTCCGTGTACGTGTGTGCTGCGTGGACAACGTACAAAAATCAGACGCAACCAGCTACGGTTTACTGCAGGCTTGCGCCATTGTCTTTCCTGACTGGCAAATACCTGCTCTGCTAGAGTTAATAACTCTGCTACACTAAAGTTGTGTGTCACTTTTTCAGGGCCACACTACAGTTCTAAAAGTTATTGTTCATTGAATATACGCAGTGGGTCCTTCCCTTTGCAAAAAAGGAAAAGAAATTGTATTTGGCCTGCCTGTGTCAGTCCTAAGGTCTCCGTGTACGTGTGTGCTGCGTGGAGAACGTACAAAAATCAGACGCAACCAGCTACGGTTTACTGCAGGCTTGCGCCATTGTCTTTCCTGACTGGCAAATACCTGCTCTGCTAGAGTTAATAACTCTGCTACACTAAAGTTGTGTGTCACTTTTTCAGGGCCACACTACAGTTCTAAAAGTTATTGTTCATTGAATATACGCAGTGGGTCCTTCCCTTTGCAAAAAAGCGAAAACATTATATTTGGCCTGCAGGCTTGCGCCAATTTATTTCCTGCCTGGGAAATCAAATCACTGGTAATACAGCATGCTGAGGGGTAGGGGTAAGCCTAGAGGACGTGGACGTGGCCGAGGACGCGTAGGCCCAAGTGAGGGTGTGGGCACAGGCCGAGCTCCTGATCCAGGTGTGTCGCAGCCGACTGCTGCGCGATTAGGAGAGAGGCACGTTTCTGGCGTCCCCACATTCATCGCCCAATTAATGGGTCCACGCGGTAGACCTTTATTAGAAAATGAGCAGTGTGAGCAGGTCCTATCCTGGATGGCAAAAAGTGCTTCGAGCAACCTATCGTCCAGCCACAGTTCTGCGCCGTCCACTGCTGCAAATCCGAATCCTCTGTCTGCTGCTCCTCCTTCCTCCCAGCCTCCTCACTCCAGTACAATGACACATGCTCAGGAGCGGGAACACTCCCAGGAACTGTTCTCGGGCCCCTGCTCAGATTGGGCAGCAGTGGTTCCTCTCCCACCAGAGGAGTTTATCGTCACTGATGCCCAACCATTCGAAAGTTCCCGGGGTCCGGGGGAAGAGGCTGGGGACTTCCGCCAACTGTCTCAAGAACTTTCTGTGTATGAGGAGGACGATGACGATGAGACACAGTTGTCTTGCAGTGAGGTAGTAGTAAGGGCAGTAAGTCCGAGGGAGCAGCGCACAGAGGATTCGGAGGAAGAGCAGCAGGACGATGAGGTGACTGACCCCACCTGGTGTGCAACGCCTACACAGGACAGGTCTTCAGAGGGGGAGGCACGGGCAGCAGCAAGGCAGGTTGCAAGAGGCAGTGCGGTGGCCAGGGGTAGAGGCAGGGCCAGACCGAATAATCCACCAAGTGTTTCCCAAAGCGCCCCCTCGCGCCATGCCACCCTGCAGAGGCCGAGGTGCTCTAAGGTCTGGCAGTTTTTCACCGAGACGCCTGACGACCGACGAACAGTGGTGTGCAACCTTTGTCGCGCCAAGATCAGCCGGGGAGCCACCACCAACAGCCTCACCACCACCAGCATGCGCAGACATATGATGGCCAAGCACCCCACAAGGTGGGACGAAGGCCGTTCACCGCCTCCGGTTTGCACCGCTGCCTCTCCCCCTGTGCCCCAACCTGCCACTGAGATACAACCCCCCTCTCAGGACACAGGCACGACCGTCTCATGGCCTGCACCCACACCCTCACCTCCGCTGTCCTCGGCCCCATCCACCAATGTCTCGCACCGCACAGTCCAGCCGTCGCTAGCGCAACTGTTGGAGCGCAAGCGCAAGTACGCCGCCACGCACCCGCACGCTCAATCGTTAACCGTCCACATAGCCAAATTTATCAGCCTTGAGATGCTGCCGTATAGGGTTGTGGAAACGGAGTCCTTCAAAGCTATGATGGCGGCGGCGGCCCCGCGCTACTCAGTTCCCAGTCGCCACTACTTTTCCCGATGTGCCATCCCAGCCCTGCACGACCACGTCTCCCGCAACATTGTACGCGCCCTCACCAATGTGGTTAGTGGCAAGGTCCACTTAACTACGGACACGTGGACAAGCACAGGCGGGCAGGGCCACTACATCTCCCTGACGGCACATTGGGTGAATTTAGTGGAGGCTGGGACAGAGTCAGAGCCTGGGACCGCTAACGTCCTACCCACCCCCAGAATTGCGGGCCCCAGCTCGGTGGTGGTATGTTCGGCGGTGTATGCTTCCTCCACTAAAGCACCCCCCTCCTCCTCCTCCTCCTCCTCCTCAACCTCTGCCTCGCAATCTAGATGTGTCAGCAGCAGCAGGACGTCGCCAGCAGTCGGTGTCGCGCGGCGTGGCAGCACAGCGGTGGGCAAGCGTCAGCAGGCCGTGCTGAAACTACTCAGCTTAGAAGATAGGAGGCACACGGCCCACGAACTGCTGCAGGGTCTGACAGAGCAGACCGACCGTTGGCTTGCGCCGCTGAGCCTCCAACCGGGCATGGTCGTGTGTGACAACGGCCGTAACCTGGTGGCGGCTCTGCAGCTCGGCAGCCTCACGCACGTGCCATGCCTGGCCCACGTCTTTAATTTGGTGGTTCAGCGCTTTCTGAAAAGCTACCCACGCTTGTCAGACCTGCTCGTAAAGGTGCGCCGGCTCTGCGCACATTTCCGCAAGTCCCACACGGACGCTGCCACCCTGCGCACCCTGCAACATCGTTTCAATCTGCCAGTGCACCGACTGCTGTGCGACGTGCCCACACGGTGGAACTCTACGCTCCACATGTTGGCTAGGCTCTATGAGCAGCGTAGAGCTATAGTGG
The DNA here is from genome assembly GCF_035609145.1 of Eleutherodactylus coqui. NCBI lineage: Eukaryota > Metazoa > Chordata > Amphibia > Anura > Eleutherodactylidae > Eleutherodactylus > Eleutherodactylus coqui. The sequence goes on along the minus strand of NC_089844.1, from coordinate 119,289,302 downwards.
AATACCAACTCCAACATGGGCGGCGCAGTGGGAGTTAGCCTCCTCAATTCTTTTCAGAAGAGTGGGCCTGGTTGGCAGACATCTGCCAGGTCCTTCGAAACTTTGATCAGTCTACCCAGGTGGTGAGCGGCGATGCTGCAATCATTAGCGTCACCATTCCTCTGCTATGCATCTTGAGAAGTTCCCTGCAAACCATAAAGGCAGCCGCTTTGCGCTCGGAAACAGAGCCGGGGGAAGACAGTATGTCGCTGGATAGTCAGAGCACCCTCCTGTCTATATCTCAGCGCGTTCAGGAGGAGGAGGATGAGGAGGATGAGGAGGAGGGGGAAGAGACAGCTTGGCCCACTGCTGACGGTACCCATGCTGCTTGCCTGTCATCATTTCAGCGTGTATGGCCTGAGGAGGAGGAGGAGGAGGATCCTGAAAGTGATCTTCCTAGTGCGGACAGCCATGTGTTGCGTACAGGTACCCTGGCACACATGGCTGACTTCATGTTAGGATGCCTTTCTCGTGACCCTCGCATTCAACGCATTCTGGCCACTACGGATTACTGGGTGTACACACTGCTCGACCCACGCTATAAGGAGAACCTTCCCAGTCTCATTCCCGAAGAGGAAAGGGGTTCGAGAGTGTTGCTATACCACAGGACCCTGGCGGACAAGCTGATGGTAAAATTCCCATCCGACAGCGCTAGTGGCAGAAGGCGCAGTTCCGAGGGCCAGGTAGCAGGGGAGGTGCGTAGATCGAGCAGCATGTACAGCCCAGACAGTGCAACAGTCTTTAAGGGCCGGCCAGCTTTATGGCTCCCCAGCAAGACTGTGTCACCGCTCCCCAGTCAAGGCTGAGTCGGCGGGAGCACTGTAAAAGGATGGTGAGGGAGTACGTAGCGGATCGCACGACCATCCTCGGTGACGCCTCTGCCCCCTACAACTACTGGGTGTCGAAGCTGGACACGTGGCCTGAACTAGCGCTGTATGCCCTGGAGGTGCTTGCTTGTCCTGCGGCTAGCGTCTTGTCGGAGAGGGTGTTTAGTGCGGCTGGGGGAATCATCACAGATAAGCGTACCCGCCTGTCAACCGACAGTGCCGACAGGCTAACACTCATCAAGATGAACAAAGCCTGGATTTCCCCAGACTTCTCTTCTCCACCAGTGGACAGCAGCGATACGTAAGCAATACGTAGGCTGCACCCGCGGATGGAAGCTACGTTCTCTCTCACCATCCAAAACGGGGACATTTCTGCTTCATCAATCTGTGTCTAATATTCCTCCTCCTCCTCCTGCTCCTCCTCCTGAAACCTCACGTAATCACGCTGAACGGGCAATTTTTCTTAGGGCCACAAGGCTCACTCATCTAATTTTTCTAAACAATTTTTATATGTTTCAATGCTCTTAAAAGCGTTGAAACTTTAACTTGAACCAATTTTTCGTTAAACTGGGCTGCCTCCAGGCCTAGTTACCACTTAAGCCACATTAACCAAAGCGATTAATGGGTTTCACCTGCCATCTTGGTTGGGCATGGCCAATTTTTACTGAGGTACATTAGTACTGTTGGTACACCAATTTTTTGGGGCCCTCACCTACAGTGTAATCATAGCAATTTGTATGTTCTTCGCCTGCACTCATGGTACAGAAGTGTGTGTGGGGTTGGCCTACACTTTAGCTACATAAATGTAACTTGGGCCTTGGCTATACTGCAGCTACTGAAATGGAACTAAGACTGCGCTCCCGCTATACTGCTGCTTCGGAATTGTTACTGGGGCCTGTCTTGAGTGCTACTATTGCTGACATGGAACGAAGACTGCGCTCCCGCTATACTGCTGCTTCGGAATTGTTACTGGGGCTTGTCTTGAGTGCTACTATTGCTGACATGGAACGAAGACTGCGCTCCCGCTATACTGCTGCTTCGGAATTGTTACTGGGGCCTGTCTTGAGTGCTACTATTGCTGACATGGAACGAAGACTGCGCTCCCGCTATACTGCTGCTTCGGAATTGTTACTGGGGCCTGTCTTGAGTGCTACTATTGCTGACATGGAACGAAGACTGCGCTCCCGCTATAATGCTGCTAGTGATATGTTAGTGGGGCCTGTCCTAATGCTACGGCTGAAATGTTACGAATTGTGGGCTCTGCCTATACCGCTGCTAATGGTATGTCTCTGGGGTGTGGAAACAGAGGCTTCCCAAAGACATGATGGCGGCGAGGCCATTTCCCACCAACGCGGTTACTGTTAAGGTGCATATAACCACGGACACGTGGAGAGGACACGTAGTGCCTCAAAAACATCCCCCTCCTCCTCCAACAGGGAAAACATTCTTGGCAAATGCCTTTGCATTGGTTCGTCTGGTGCCAGTCCAAGAATTTCACCTTTACCGACACTACAAGAGAGCCCCCCCACCATCCCCCCGCCACGGCCCACTTAATCCTGGCCACATTCCGAAAACCAACAAAATAAAACCGCGCTACTAGGTCCGCAGTCACCACCACATTACCACCAACGTGGTTACTGTTAAGGTACATATTACCAGTCTGACTGGGGCATGCAGACACCTTGACAGAATGAATAGTGTGTGGCACATAGGTTCCCCATTGCTATGCCCACGTGTGCAGCTCCTGATGGCGGTGGCACAGGATTCTATTTCTCATTGCTTCTGTACAGCATTGTGGGCTATCGCCCCACCACTTTTAAAGAGGGTCGCTGCCTAGCCGTGCCAACCCCTCTGCAGTGTGTGCCTGCGGTTCCTCGTCATGGCAGACGCACTTCTAAATAGACATGAGGGTGGTGTGGCATGAGGGCAGCTGAAGACTGCGCAGGGACACTTTGGTGTGCGCTGTGGGGGGGAGGGGGGGCGGTTGGTCAGCATGTAAGCCAGGAGAAGTGGCAGTGGAGTGTCATGCAGGCAGTGATTGTGCTTTGTTGGAGGTAGTGTGGTGCTTAGCTAAGGTATGCCATGCTAATGAGGGCTTTTCAGAAGTAAAAGTTGTTGGGAGGGGGGGGGGGCCCACTCTTGCCGCTATTGTGGCTTAATAGTGGGACCTGTGAATTTGAGATGCAGCCCAACACGTAGCCCCTCGCCTGCCCTATCCGTTGCTGTGTCGTTCCCATCACTTTCTTGAATTGCCCAGATTTTCACACATGAAAACCTTAGCGAGCATCGGCGATATACAAAAATGCTCGGGTCGCCCATTGACTTCAATGGGGTTCGTTATTCGAAACGAACCCTCGAGCATCGCGAAAAGTTCGTTCCGAGTAACGAGCACCCGAGCATTTTGGTGCTCGCTCATCTCTACTAAAGGTCCATTTACTCGCAAAGATAATCATCATTTTGAGCGATTGTTTTTACATAAACTGCTAGCTAATGGACTCTAATGTCCATTAGGGCTTATCACCTTCATTTGCATGTAAATGAGCCTCCAGGAGCTGTATGCAGAGAACAGAGGGTGGTCTGTTCTCTGCATTCAGTTCCTTTGTTCTGCTGTGGGCTTTTTGCTGAATACAATGTAATCAACAGCTCCCGTAGAGAATACAGCACCATGGAGAGCAAACACAGCATGCGGTCTGTGTGATCTTCTCTCCGGCTGAACGATGGATTTTATGCTCACCCAAAAATCATTGTTTAGCCGAAGAGTGAAAGCTTGGAGCATTTACACACAATGATTATCACTCAAACGATGGCTTTTGAGCAAATTTTAAGCGATAATCGTTTTGTGTAAAAGGGCCTTAAGGCTCTCGTGCAACCTAATAGCAGGTCTTTACTCTAAATAGAATAAAGCCAATGGTGTTAAATCAAAGAAACAATTTATTTAGAACCAGCAGGGTTTTTTCGATTGATACCATCGGCTTCACTCTATCTAAAGCAACCACCCGCTAAAAGGTTGCACCAGAGCCTTATTAGTTATTCCCTGCTGCCTACTTCATATTAATACATGGACAGACCAGCTATGTCCTAGCAAGAGCCACTGTTTGTTGTTGTCTCTCTAGGGGTCCTGAATGAGGGGTATCCATAGGTCTTTACGGGTCACATGGAAAGGAATTATTGAGATGATACAACCTACTGAAGACAGACATCAGAGGTCATCATCCTGTAAACTCTGCTAATTTCTTTTTTGATGCATTTAGGATTCCCTCTGCACTGTTATTTCTAAAAATGCACAGTTTTTTCATGTTTGGCTTATTAGTTTGCAGCGGAAAAAGCTGTTTTTGGAGATGCAAAGTCATCAGTAATCACAGTATCTCCAGCGTTACCCCAGAAACTGTCACAACATCATGTTCTGTTTAATTCTCCCAGCGCTCAAAAATAATCTGAAACAGGTTGATGTGCGGCAGCTTAAGCGATTTCCATACTTTAAGAAAAGCCTTATTTAACCCATGCTTCCCTACATCCTCATAACATTCAACAGATGCTCTCTTGTCTGCATTGTACGCTCTTGAGATTATAGTAGTTTGATCAAAACTAACGATTCAAACTATTAAAAGGTAATAGATTTTTATAACTGCAAATTGCTTGGATAAATTGCCTTAAAAGGGTAGTCCAGACGTTTAACCCCTTGTACTATTTATCGGCAGGGGTATGCCGCTCGGGCTCCCCAGCGATCAGTTGATTTCAGACTCTGCACTTACTGCAGTGGGCCAAATGTTGACAGCTCCATTCGCATTGGGGCTGGATTTTAAGGTGCAATGGAATATTTCCCTCTCATTGAAATCAATAGGAGCTATACCTTCAATAATAGCATGTAGAGGCAGCACTCCAGACAGAAAAGTTGAATATAGTCAAGAGACTTATTTTAGCCCATGGCACAAGCCCAGCAGCGACGTTACGACCCTATGGGTCTCTGTAAAGCTTGACAAAGACCCATAGGGTTGAAACGTCACTGCTGGGCTTGTGCCATGGGCTAAAATAAAAGCCTGTTGACTATATTCAACTTTTCTGTCTGCAGTGCTGCCTCTACATGCTATTAATAGACTATTCTTGGAACCAAGGATCCAGTTCCTTTAGGCGTGCACCGATCCAGTTTTAAAAAAACTCCTACCAATTATATTGGTCTTGGTGAGTGCTGCTAATATTTCTCTGCTATCTAAAGGAGCTATACCTTTGATTGCACTTCTTGAGGATAAGTCATCAATACTACGAGGGGTTAAATGCCCAAAAAAGCCCTTTAAGGTAAAAGCATAATAAAGTTCATCTTCATGGATGTTCCATTTAGCGTTTGGAAGGAGCAGTTCAGAGCTGTTGCCCATCTCTTCCACACATCCACTGAGTAGAGCTGTCCATGGTGCTGATATCTTCGACACATCCATTGAGCTGTCCAAGGTGCTGATATCTTAGACATATCCATTGAGCTATCCAAGGTGCTGATAACTTTGACACATCCGTTGAGCTGTCCAAGGTGCTGATTTCTTCGACATAACCACTGAGCTGCCCAAGGTGCTGATATTCTTGACATATCTATTCAGCTAAATACATTTATGACATATCTAGGTATTGGCATAAATATCTGATAGGAGAGGACCACACCTTTAGGGACCCAATACATATTTTGACAATGGATGTCCCTCCTTTGCAATTCAAGCAAGCTGGTAGGAAAGTGAGAAGCCATAAAAAGTTGCATTGGGTCACACTAGGCTGGAGACTTGTGTATCACTGCACAGCGGATGTGAATGTCATCTAGCTGCAGGCCAGAGAAAACATGTGTGGTCTCCCACATTCACATTGTAAATGAGATTTTCCTTTCTTACTCAGATCTCTGTGTGTTGGATTCCTCGTGTTGAGAGGGAGAGCTAGTAGATGTATGTAGGAGCGTGGGAAGCTGGTGGGTGGACACAAGCTTCGGGAATGAAGAAATTTAAAAAAAATGCCTGCAAGGCATATCTCGGCGAGAATGATTGTTACTTTACAACTGTACAGACACCAGCTTGTGATTAATTATATCTTCCCAGTTTATCGGCGCTAAAATGTGTTTCCATGTACCGCGTGTTTACAATAAAATACGGATTTAATGAATTAAAATGTCATGACAGACGTACCGGGTCAAGACCAGCCGGAGTCAAATTATTCTGCAGCACACCCTTTCCACTAAGCCTGCAAATCTCATTCATCTCACTTAAAAAGTCTTCCCTCCTCAATTGCTTTACATTTCAAGAAGGTGAAGGATGTAAGGCCAAGACTCCAAAAGTCTCAAGGAAAAAAAAAGAAGAAGGAACAATTAAGATTGTTTTTCTTCATCAACACCCAGGGAAATAGCTCAAGTTGCAAACACTAGAGTTAATTCCTCACATTTCTGTCTACAAACCCAACGAAAAAACCATAGCCGCTATGTGTTTAAGAAAGCAAACAATTACAATCACACTTGCTGGGCTCATTAAAGATAGTAGGGATTAAGATGTGTCTTGGAGCTTCATTTTCCTATATTATTCCGAACGCTAATGGTTTTTATAATATTTGTGATGTAAAGGCCCCTGGCGACAGTAGGAGGATTAATGTTATTTACTTGGAATGTTTAAAAGTTGCACAAAAGTTTGAGGACTAAGCCTGAGCAAGAAAGTTTCATTTGGAAGTTCTATCATATTCGATTAGAAATGCAAAAGCCTAAACCAGATTTAGAACTTGAAAAAAAAGCTCCACCAACAGCAGCTAATCTGCTGGTGGATCATTTCATGTTAATACTAGACGCAGGTCCACGACCGGGCATAATTAGCCTACAGGAATTGCTGTTCATTGCTACAGCATGTAGGGAAGGGTCACACAACTCGAAGGTTGCAAGAGGTGAAAAAGTTCCTAGTTGCTTCTTCCTTTAATAATTAAAAACATGTTAAATTAAAAAAAAAACATTTATTCTCTAAGAATGGGGACAGGGCAACATCTATAATCATTGGAATCAATGGAGATTGCAACTTTTTAACCACTATCAGTCCTTCCAACCTTTGTCTGTCAGTGCCATAGACCCTGAATGCAGCAGCACGGCACATGCTTGATGGCCGCTCCGTTTAGACTCGTTCTGGTCATGGGTGTCCAGTTCTGCCGATCGGTTGGGGTCCCAGCTGTAGAACCAGTACCAATCTAGCAGTTACCATGTGTTCGTAAGTGCTGATTCTTTTTGACCAAATGAGAAAATTGCGGTAATAAGAATTTAACCCGAAAGGCCAGAGACATCGAGACCAGATTGTGCTACAGATTAGCTGCATCGTGGGAAGCGAAGAGACCAACCGTGTATTACGTTACGTAGGCTAGATTTTTGACCGTTTTGGTTACATTTCCGATACTGTTTTGCCGGCGCTGTTGTGCTAAATACAAAGCATTATTGTTCCTTATTGTGAATAAAGTATTAATAATCCTGGGATTTAGTCAGCCGTAGCCGGCGACGGGCGATTCTATGGTAGCAGCTTAATTGCTTATTATAACGTTACTCATTTTCATTACTTTGTATCCCGAATCTGCACTGCAACACTACCCAACCTGTGACAGGGTTACAAAAACTGCGCCTGCCTATGCATAGGTTGGATCACGTGTAATGCTGTTTTTTTGGGGAAAAAAAGCAGTTATGGTTTTCTTATCCTGAAAAAACTCCCTTAAATAGATAAGTACTGTAGGTATACTGCAGCAGGTTTACCCTGGCCGATCCCACAAATTACGATTACATTTCTTGATTAGATCAAGAAAAGCATAAATTTCCAATTGGAATCTTTTTTACAAAAATGCAACCCCGTGTGTAGATATTGCTGTTACGTAATTGCTATGGTGCCCTCTTGTTCTTTAGATTCCGTCTCGGACTGCCCACCTAATGCATCCACTGCTGGTGGTCACACATGCTCAGTAGCTCGGTCCCACGGCCTGGGTCCTCTTGTACATGGGTGTCGGAGTGATTCCTGCCAATAAGGGGCAGTGCACCAGGAGCAACGCGCAAAAGTACAGTAAAATACGTCGATGCACACGCAAAAAGCAAAGTTCCTTCTGGAAATACGCAGCGCTCGTATGAAGCCGGCCTTATACTTCATGACAGGTACCTCTTTGCAGTTTCTGCATCCATTTCTATTGCTACAGAACTGTCCATCCAGGATAAACTGCATAAGAGTTTTTGCACTGGGCACTGCCATCTTGGTGCTCTGCTTTCAACTCTGTGGGCTGTGTAGTAATCATGAATGTGCTCCAGAGATGCTCCTGGCATTGATGAACAGCCAGAGCATGTGTTCTATACTCTGAGCAAGCTCAAAATGTAAAAATGAATATGTGTACATTCTGAGGGGGAATCAAAAGAATGTTAGTGGGCACCATAAGCAGTGTGTAACAATATCATCTACACACAGGAGCAGTTTGTTAAATTTACTGTAGAAGTGATTTAATTGAAAAATAGCTGTTTAAAGGGGTACGGTCAACATTGAAAGTTATCCCCTATCTACAAGATATTGGCTAACCTACTAATCGGTAGTGGTTCAACCGCTCCGATCCCCATCAATCCTGTAACCGGGGTCATCAAGGTCCCCACATGAATGGAGCGGCAGTAGAGGATGCAAGCTACCACACTCTGTATTTCAGTGGGACTGCTGGAAATAAAAGAGTTCAAGCCCCGCTGTGAAGAACATTATTTCAGTCCTGTGGATATGGGATAACCTTCAATGTTGTCACAATATCTTTAATATCACTTTTTGCAAAAAATGTCCCCATTCCATTCTGCTATTATGTAATATATCTTATGTATTCTTGACTTACAATGCTGTAAGCATCGCCCTGCCGTCTTTCTCGTACTATTAATGACAAAAGCAAAGTTCTAGAAATAAAAAACCTATAAATCTCCCTTTTCAGGTGGAGAACGAGCCACTATTTTTTTTTTCTTACGTCGGCTACATGTCAGACTTTTGACAAGACTAGAAGAAGCTAAGGCCTTTTAGAGCGTGTTATTTTGACATCTTTTCTTCCTTCGTGTCGTGTCTCCCAGCTGAATGTCTCGGTGCATTCAGTTATTGCCTGAGGTTCAGCAGAGAGACGATTTATGCAGACACCATCTCCACAATTATCAAAACAGAGGAGGAAACACCCCGATATCAAACAAATTGATGCATTTTGCCAGTAGGCCCATGTGCACAGCCGGGTAACAGCTGTCAGCCTTGCAAACAAACTCCCTGCTCTCAGGAATACATCACAATCATCATTCTTCCTTTCTGTCTTCACCTGTTTTTACTTTTTTTCCCCTCATCTAAAAATTGCCCAAAAGTTGCATCTATTACAAATGGATTCTAATGCAGATGTTTACGACTTTGGGCAGTAGACGGCTAATTAGGATTGACCTCCGATCGGTCCTGGTGTCCCCAGGCAGTTTATTAGTACATGCTCTCACTGACGACTGGAACCTTGAAGTATTCTCCCCCAGAGACCAGAGGGTCAGCTATATGACAGGGAGTGATTTGTACAAGCTAACCATATACTTCATTTTGTGACATAGAGTCTTGTGTCCAAGTCAGTGGAACTGAAAGGTGATGGACAGGCCTGCCAAGGGTTACGCAGAAATTTGCAAACTATTAGAATATCAGGACATTTGGGGAATGACAGGACATGTTTTTTTGTATTCTAATCAGTAAGAAGTAACAGAAGGAGTAACAGATAAGACAATGACAGATTAAAGTGGCGATGAAGACTTTAAAGTTTAGGTAAAAGATTCTACATATCTAAAATAGGCATAGAATGGTGAAGTTGGAAGGGACGTCCAGGGTCATTGGGTCCAACTACCTGCTCAGTGTAGGGTTCACTAAATCATCCCAGACAGATGTCTGTCCAGCCTTTGTTTGAACACTTCCATTGAAGAACTGACCACCTCTCATGGCAACCTGTTCCACTCATTCATCACCCTCAATGGGCAGCAGAGGTTCAAGGCACGTTCAGGAATAGGACAATCCACTCATCTGTCCAAATGTGTAGTGGAGTAGTCTACGGCTGGACATACACAATTTGGTCCCAACTAGAGATGAGCGAACGTACTCGTCCGAGCTTGATACTCGTTAGAGTATTAGCGTGTTCGGGATGCTCGTTACTCGTGACGAGTACCACGCGATGTTCGAGTTACTTTCACTTTCATCTCTGAGACGTTAGCGCGCTTTTCTGGCCAATAGAAAGACAGGGAAGGCATTACAACTTCCCCCTGCAACGTTCCAGCCCTATACCACCCCACTGCAGTGAGTGGCTGGCGAGATCAGGTGTCACCCGAGTATATAAATCGGCCCCTCCCGCGGCTCGCCTCAGATGCATTCTGACATAGCTCAGGGAAAGTGCTGCTGATGGTGGAGCAGCTATAGGGAGAGTGTTAGGAGTGATTTTAGGCTTCAAGAACCCCAACGGTCCTTCTTAGGGCCACATCTGACTGTGTGCAGTACTGTTGAGGCTGCTTTTTGCAGTGTTGCACATTTATTTTTTTTTTTGTATATCGGCCGTGCAGAGCATTGCGTCCTCAGTCTGCAGTAATTTTACATAGTCCAGGGCCAGTAGTGGTGAGGCAGGGACAGTGAAAAAGGTGAAAGACGTATACTGTCTATATAGGCAGTGGGCTTTTCCCAAAAAATTTGGGAAAAAACATTCTATTTGGGCTGACTGTGACCGTCCTGAGTGTACTGCGTCTCTGCTGGGGGTAGTAGTCCTAATTAATACGCAGCCAGCTAAGTGTTACAGCAGGCTTGCGCAAAATTCTTTCCTGGCTCTGCGTTGGCCGTTACATCACCGCTGTCATCCTGTCCAGAGGGAAACAGTCTGCAGTAATTTTACATAGTCCAGGGCCAGTAGTGGTGAGGCAGGGACAGTGAAAAAGGTGAAAGACGTATACTGTCTATATAGGCAGTGGGCTTTTCCAAAAAAATTTGGGACAAAAAAATATATTTGGGCTGCCTGTGACCGTCCTGACTGTACTGCGTCTCTGCTGGGGGTAGTAGTCCTAATTAATACGCAGCCAGCTAAGTGTTACAGCAGGCTTGCGCAAAATTCTTTCCTGGCTCTGTTGTGCGTTCCGTAAGCGAAGTCAGCCTCCAACCACAGGCCAATAAGCGGCACATTTAATTACAGCATTCTGTTTCTGCACTACTGGTAATACACCATGCTAAGGGGTAGGCCTAGAGGACGTGGACTCGGGCGAGGACGCGGAGGCCCAAGTCAGGGTGTGGGCACAGGCCGAGCTACTGATCCAGGTGTATCGCAGCCGACTGCTGCGGGATTAGGAGAGAGGCACGTTTCTGGCGTCCCCAGATTAATCTCACAATTAATGGGTCCACGCGGTAGACCTTTATTAGAAAATGAGCAGTGTGAGCAGGTCCTGTCGTGGATGGCAGAAAGTGCATCCAGCAATCTATCGACCACCCAGAGTTCTGCGCCGTCCACTGCTGCAACTCTGAATCCTCTAGCTGCTGCTCCTCCTTCCTCCCAGCCTCCTCACTCCATTACAATGACACATTCTGAGGAGCAGGCAGACTCCCAGGAACTGTTCTCGGGCCCCTGCCCAGAATGGGCAGCAATGGTTCCGAATCCTCTCCCACTGGAGGAGTTTGTCGTGACCGATGCCCAACCTTTGGAAAGTTCCCGGGGTCCGGGGGATGAGGCTGGGGACTTCCGGCAACTGTCTCAAGAGCTTTCAGTGGGTGAGGAGGACGATGACGATGAGACACAGTTGTCTATCACTCAGGTAGTAGTAATTGGAGTAAGTCCAAGGGAGGAGCGCACAGAGGATTCGGAGGAAGAGCAGCAGGACGATGAGGTGACTGACCCCACCTGGTTTGCTAAGCCTACTGAGGACAGGTCTTCAGAGGGGGAGGCAAGTGCAGCAGCAGGGCAGGTTGGAAGAGCCAGTGCGGTGGCCAGGGGTAGAGGCAGGGCCAGACCGAATAATCCACCAACTGTTTCCCAAAGCGCCCCCTCGCGCCATGCCACCCTGCAGAGGCCGAGGTGCTCAAAGGTCTGGCAGTTTTTCACTGAGAGTGCAGACGACCGACGAACAGTGGTGTGCAACCTTTGTCGCGCCAAGATCAGCCGGGGAGCCACCACCACCAGCCTCACCACTACCAGCATGCGCAGACATATGATGGCCAAGCACCCCACAAGGTGGGACAAAGGCCGTTCACCGCCTCCAGTTTGCACCACTGCCTCTCCCCCTGTGCCCCAACCTGCCACTGAAATCCAACCCCCCTCTCAGGACACAGGCACTACCGTCTCCTGGCCTGCACCCACACCCTCACCTCCGCTGTCCTCGGCCCCATCCACCAATGTCTCTCAGCGCAGCGTCCAGTCGTCGCTAGCGCAAGTGTTTGAGCGCAAGCGCAAGTACGCCGCCACGCACCTGCACGCTCAAGCGTTAAACGTGCACATAGCCAAATTGATCAGCCTGGAGATGCTGCCGTATAGGCTTGTGGAAACGGAGGCTTTCAAAAGCACGATGGCGGCGGCGGCCCAGCGCTACTCGGTTCCCAGTCGCCACTACTTTTCCCGATGTGCCGTCCCAGCCCTGCACGACCACGTCTCCCGCAACATTGTACGCGCCCTCACCAACGCGGTTACTGCCAAGGTCCACTTAACAACGGACACGTGGACAAGCACAGGCGGGCAGGGCCACTATATCTCCCTGATGGCACATTGGGTGAATTTAGTGGAGGCTGGGACAGAGTCAGAGCCTGGGACCGCTCACGTCCTACCCACCCCCAGAATTGCGGGCCCCAGCTCGGTGGTGGTATCTGCGGGGGTGTATGCTTCCTCCACTAAACCACCCTCCTCCTCAACCTCTGTCTCGCAATCAAGATGTGTCAGCAGCAGCACGTCGCCAGCAGTCGGTGTCACGCGGCGTGGCAGCACAGCGGTGGGCAAGCGTCAGCAGGCCGTGCTGAAACTACTCAGCTTAGGAGAGAAGAGGCACAAGGCCCACGAACTGCTGCAGGGTCTGACAGAGCAGACCGACCGCTGGCTTGCGCTGCTGAGCCTCCAACCGGGCATGGTCGTGTGTGACAACGGCCGTAACCTGGTGGCGGCTCTGCAGCTCGGCAGCCTCACGCACGTGCCATGCCTGGCCCACGTCTTTAATTTGGTGGTCCAGCGATTCTGAAAAGCTACCCACGCTTGTCAGACCTGCTCGGAAAGGTGCGCCGGCTCTGCGCACATTTCCGCAAGTCCCACACGGACGCTGCCACCCTGCAACATCGGTTTAATCTGCCAGTGCAACGACTGCTGTGCGACGTGCCCACACGGTGGAACTCTACGCTCCACATGTTGGCCAGGCTCTATGAGTAGCGTAGAGCTATAGTGGAATACCAACTCCAACATGGGCGGCGCAGTGGGAGTCAGCCTCCTCAATTCTTTACAGAAGAGTGGGCCTGGTTGGCAGACATCTGCCAGGTCCTTGGAAACTTTGAGGAGTCTACCCAGATGGTGAGCGGCGAGGCTGCAATCATTAGCGTCACCATTCCTCTGCTATGCCTCTTGAGAAGTTCCCTGCAAAGCATAAAGGCAGACGCTTTGCGCTCGGAAACAGAGCCGGGGGAAGACAGTATGTCGCTGGATAGTCAGAGCACCCTCCTGTCTATATCTCAGCGCGTTGAGGAGGAGGAGAATGACAAGGAGGGGGAAGAGACAGCTCAGCCCACTGCTGAGGGTACCCATGCTGCTTGCCTGTCATCTTTTCAGCGTGTATGGCCTGAGGAGGAGAAGGAGGAGGAGGATCCTGAAAGTGATCTTCCTAGTGAGGACAGCCATGTGTTGCGTACAGGTACCCTGGCACACATGGCTGACCATGTTAGGATGCCTTTCTCGTGACCCTCGCGTTAAACGCATTCTGGCCACTACGGATTACTGGGTGTACACACTGCTCGACCCATGGTATAAGGAGAACCTTTCCACTCTCATACCCGAAGAGGAAAGGGGTTGGAGAGTGATGCTATACCACAGGACCCTGGCGGACAAGCTGATGGTAAAATTCCCATCCAACAGCGCTAGTGGCAGAAGGCGCAGTTCCGAGGGCCAGGTAGCAGGGGAGGCGCGGAGATCAGGCAGCATGTACAGCACAGGCAGGGGAACACTCTCTAAGACCTTTGACAGCTTTCTGGCTCCCCAGCAAGACTGTGTCACCGCTCCCCAGTCAAGGCTGAGTCGGCGGGAGCACTGTAAAAGGATGGTGAGGGAGTACGTAGCCGATCGCACGACCGTCCTCCGTGACGCCTCTGCCCCCTACAACTACTGGGTGTCGAAGCTGGACACGTGGCCTGAACTCGCGCTCTATGCCCGGGAGGTGCTTGCTTGTCCTACAGCTAGCGTCTTGTCAGAGAGGGTGTTTAGTGCGGCTGGGGGAATCATCACAGATAAGCGTACCCACCTGTCAACCGACAGTGCCGACAGGCTTACACTCATAAAGATGAACAAAGCCTGGATTTCCCCAGACTTCTCTTCTCCACCAGCGGACAGCAGCAATACCTAAACAATACGTAGGCTGCACCCGCGGATGGAAGCATCGTTCTCTATCACCATCCAAAACGGGGACCTTTTTGCTTCATCAATCTGTGTATAATATTCCTCCTCCTGCTCCTCCTCCTGAAACCTCACATAATCACGCCAAACGGGCAATTTTTCTTAGGCCCACAAGGCTCAGTCATATAATTTTTGTAAACAATTTTTCTACGTTTCAATGCTCATTAAAGCGTTGAAACTTTCACCTCAACCAATTTTTATTTTAACTGGGCTGCCTCCAGGCCTAGTTACAAATTAAGCCACATTAACCAAAGCGATTAATGGGTTTCACCTGCCCTCTTGGTTGGGCATGGGCAATTTTTCTGACGTACATTAGTACTGTTGGTACACCAATTTTTTGGGGCCCTCGCCTACAGTGTAATCCAATTAATTTTTTGCCCACCTGCATTAAAGCTGACGTTACATCAGCTGTCCTGGGCACTGCAATGGGATATATTTATGTACCGCCGGTGGGTTCCAGGGAGCCACCCATGCTGTCGGTCCACACGGAGTTGTAACTGCATGTGTCCACTTCTAAAGAACCCCAGTCTGACTCGGGCATGCAGTGTAGGCCGAAGCCCACCTGCATTAAACATGACATTACCTCAGCTGTGATGGGCAATGCAATGGGATATATTTATGTACAGCCGGTGGGTTCCAGGGAGCCACCCATGCTGTGGGTGCACACGGAATTCCCATTGCGGAGTTGTACCTGCCTGTGACTATTTATAAAAAAACGCGGTCTGACTGGGGCATGCAGACACCTTGACAGAATGAATAGTGTGTGGCACATAGGTTCCCCATTGCTATGTCCACGTGTGCAGCTCCAGATGGAGGTGGCACAGGATTGGATTTCTCATTGCTTTTGTACAGCATTGTGGGCTATCGCCCCGCCCCTTTTAAAGAGGGTCGCTGCCTAGCCGTGCCAACCCTCTGCAGTGTGTGCCTGCGGTTTCTCCTCAAGGCAGACGCACTTATAAATAGACATGAGGGTGGTGTGGCATGAGTGCAGCTGAAGGCTGCGCAGGAACAATTTGGTGTGCGCTGTGGACACTGGGTCGTGCAGGGGGGGGGGTGTTGGGCAGCATGTAACCCAGGAGAAGTGGCAGCAGAGTGTCATGCAGGCAGTGATTGTGCTTTGTTGGAGGTAGTGTGGTGCTTAGCTAAGGTATGCATTGCTAATGAGGGCTTTTCAGAAGTAAAAATTGTTGGGAGGGGGGGGGTGGCCCACTCTTGCCGCTATTGTGGCTTAATAGTGGGACCTGGGAACTTGAGATGCAGCCCAACATGTAGCCCCTCGCTTGCCCTATCCGTTTCTGTGTCGTTCCCATCACTTTCTTGAATTGCCCAGATTTTCACAAATGGAAACCTTAGCGAGCATCGGCGATATACAAAAATGCTCGGGTCGCCCATTGACTTCAATAGGGTTCGTTACTCGAAACGAACCCTCGAGCATCACGAAAATTTTGTCCCGAGTAACGAGCACCCGAGCATTTTGGTGCTCGCTCATCTCTAGTCCCAACCTATAGTGTCACGTGGAATGGCACCAAGTTGAGGTATAATACAGGGCAGAAGTTTTACCCCCATTTGCCACAACCCAAGATAACTCAGATTGTGGCTTTTAATCCTTTAAATGCAGCAGTATTTAAATGTCCTGGACAGCCTTACCACAATAAGATCGCAAGGTTGCTGACTGAGCATCATGGCAGCTTAAGGTATTCTGAAGGTCCCCAAAGCTGCCATAATTGTTTGACAATTAAAATATGCCTTTAGTAGGCAGCCTGTAATACAGTATACTTTCTCCCCCCCCCCACCCCATACACACAAAAATGAGCCCTCACACAACCGCATCGACACAAAAATAAAAAAGCTATGATTCTTTTAAAGTGGGAATGCAAGAGCTGCAGAATATGACCTGGGCACAGGAGCATGAATGATCCCTGGTCATGAAAGAGTTAAACTTCCCCGTTATGTTTAGAAAGGATAATGCAAGGTGTGTCCAATTTCTTTTAAAAGAACCTATCGCCAGGTTTTACCTTTTTGAGCATTTGTAGCAGGATGTCAGTCATCATGAGCTATCCACAGGATAGGTTATCAATATCAGATCGGCAGTGATCTGACAACTGGAACCCTCGCTGATCAGCGGCTTTTCTGAATACCTGTGCACCTAGAACTAGCACAGCTCCAAATACTGCGCAGTGGTCAGGAATGGAACTGCAAGCTTTGTCCGATTCACTTGATAGTCATATGTAATCCAATGAAAAAAGGAACTAAAAGGACTGCCTTCTAGAAGTATATCAAAGCTGTTCCAAGCCCACGCTGGTCACCTTCATGCCAAAATGAGATGAGAAAAGAGGCAATAACAGGGTTTCCCTCTCACATTACAAACAGACTTGAAATCTACAGGATTTCCTTGAAGATGAAGAGTCTATAAGAAAGAGCATACAGGATGGGAACCCATGCCATTTGGTACTGATGACTCTTTAATAGCCAAGTCATCACAGACCATTAAAGGGGGCACCTGTTTACTTTAAAAAAATGTAATGTTAGGTGCAGATGTGTGGAAACAATAAGTACAGCAGTACTTACCTGTCCTGAGTCCCCGTGACCAGTGCCTGCCTGCCAAACAGAGGCCGCAGCATCACCACCCTTTCCCCTGGCATCAGCACTCACATCCTGGCATCATAATATGAGGCGGTCTGAACAGTGATGCCGCAGCCGCTGATAGGCAGGCAGTGGTCACCTGACTTGCGCTGTCAACACACCGGGAGAACCGATGGGTAAATACCACTCTATTTGTTGTTTTCACAAATCTATACCTGACATTATTTCAAGAAGTAACCAGACAAACCCTTTAAGTAAGAGTTGGTTAAAGAAGTTGTCAGGTAATCGGACAACATCCCTGCAATATGGCTGACTGTAGTCAAATAAACTGAGCATTACTTACCCCTCTGCCTGGATCCAGCCCTGCTGCAATCCCAGCATTTGTTGTGACAGCTCATGTCACCGGTAGTCAGGTGACCGCTACAGCCAATGAGAGGCTGCTGTGTCACGCTTCCAAACTCCTGGCATCATGGCGCTCAGGATGTGAGCGCCAATACCAAGAGAATGATCAGTGATGCTGCAGCCTCTGATAGGCTGCATTAATCACCTGACTTCCTATGATGACAGCTGTCACAACCAACACTGGGACCACAGTGGGCCTATAGCAATGGATTCCAGCAGAGGAGTAAGTAATGCTCAGTTTATTATTTTACTACAGTCAGCCATATTGAAGGGATGTTGTCTGATAGCCGCACCACCCTTTAAATCACATTATATATATGACCTCTTCTTAAAGGGTCCATCCAGGATTAGAAAAAGAGGACTTTCTTCCAAAAAACAACCTCACAACTATTCACAAGTTGTGGGTGGTGTTACATCCAGTGAATGGTGTTGCTCCATTCACTTCAGTGGAGTTGAGCTGCAATACTAGTCACGACCCATCAACAGCTATGGCGCTATTGCTGGAGGAGTACAGCCATGTTTTTATGATCCTGTACAGGACCTCTATGTTAGTACTAGGACTGTTGATTTCCTATTGTTTCCTTTATTAAGAAAATTTTCCACCATTGTACACTGAGGCGGCAACAAGTACCGCTGTGGTAGAATTAGACATGTTAGCTGTGGGTCAAAGGATCACGTCCCGGGCAAGCAGAGGAAGAAGATGAAGCCGAGCTATTTGTTTTCTTTCCCTTTTATTTCCATTCCGGGGACAGAATATTTATTTCCTTGTTTTGATCTTGCTGCCTGTTCTCTGTGCTGACATACTGCTGCCGATATTTTGTGCGCTAGACCCGGTGAGAATCAATATTTTTCTTGAGTCGATTATAATGATGGTTGTTTTCAAAGCTACACTGCTTGCAATTAAGCCCACTAAAAGTCAGTATCATGGAAATAGAGAAACCAGCAGAAAAATCTATTTTAGTGATGACCAAGTAGAGGGAAGATATAAATGAGAAAGGCTGGCAATCGGAGAAATAGGACATTAATATATTTTACACTTGGTCTATAAAGTGCAAAGGTGTCAGAAAGATGTTTAATTAGTTCTTTGATTACAAAGTAAGGTTTCGCAGTGGGCAAGGAAACATATCAATCTTCTAGCCTCATGAAGAAGAAGATTTCGAGAAATGTTGCACATTGTTGTAAGGAGTTGATCTTCTAAAAATACTAAGGGTCGTGACTAACCTAAAAGCCCAGTCAGTATAAAGGCAAAGAAAAGGATAAAAGGAAAAGAATGAAGAAGTACTGTAGTAATCAGAATATCCTTCTCAATGGAAATCTAGAGGATACGCAGCACTCTTCATAAAAAACTACTAGTAGAATTATCGCTCTTTGATATTCTTGTGGTCCCAGGTTCAAGGAGGATGTAGTTACATTACCTGAAGTCTTTCCTCTGGATTCACTGGTTCCTGAACCTCTTTTCACTCTTCCATGATGCCCCAACCTTCTATAATCTGTCTCACGAAGAGAATGCAGCGACATTGAGTGCATCACTCCACCGTTTGTGGTTGGAGGATTGGCCACCCATAATAAACATCACTGGTGCCGATCATGTGACCGTCTCTGTTGATCGGAAGAGAGGCGTTGCCTATTCACTTACTATAATACACGGCAGAGTGATACACTCAATGCTGCCGCTTCGTTAGACAGACTATAGCCAACTAACACACACTTGTCTGAGGCATTTCATACTGCTCTCCGATTGTCCAATGCAGATCATGTGACCAATACTGGCCAATCAGAAACAAGGTTACTGCATCAGTAGTCCAACACTATCAATGCACAGTTTGTATTTGCCAGTCAGAAGATTGCAGTAGCCATCTTTGAATAGTGAAAACGGGGCCTAGAACCTGTAGATCTGAGGAACAATGGTGCAGAGGGCAGGTAATATAACTCCTCCTGCAATCCCTGGACAGAATTGTCCCAGAAATGGAAGGTTGCTATAAACTGAATATATGGAAAACCCATTTAAAATACCTAATCAGGAAATTCTGAGTTACCACAAGAGAGTCCCCTGTTGAAAACCCTCATCTATTAGCCAGTGTGGTTACAAAAAGTGTCTCTGGAGGACCTGGCATGTCCATGAATTCCATGAACAGTCCATTGATTTAAATGGGAGAGCTGTGTAACACTTTTTTATCTCATGCAGAGGTGCTGTAAGATAAGTGAATACTTGATGATGGGTTCCCACACAGGTTCCACGACCTACCATAAAGAAATGAGAACCAATAAGGCAACACTTCCTTTTCCAAAAATGGCCACTACACCAAAATAGAAAAAGGTCAGTATCTTGGTATGGAAATATAACATAATTACCAAATTTTGGCTACTACTCTAACTCCAGATTTACTAACACATGGGCAATTATTTTGCTTTGAGCAGAAATCCCCTTGGAAGAGTGAAAGTTTTTTTGGTACAGTATATAAACTAAGCATGCTGCAAGTGATGTTAAAATAGGATATCAATAAGAAATGATGAACTTTGGCATATTTGTCTGTTAATCAGGTGGATGGGTGTCATTATATGTATTGCTTTGTTTTTCCTGTATTGCTGAGTATACATAAATGAAAAAAGTTTAATTTTATGGACTTACTCTCCAGTTTTGGAGTGAAGTATAGAGATATAATTATACATTATTCAGCTCACTGAATCAAAATATTGCTGTTTCTTCCCAAAATTATTACCCATAGGAGTTAAAATTGAGAGATAAAATATTTCTATAACTTCATTCTCCGTTCCTCAATAAGACTTGGGTTGGAATTCAGCATATTTGACTGAAAGAAAAGGGGGCTGGTATTAAGATGAGATATATATAATAAAGATTCAGCTCACCCTAGTAAATTCATAGTGACAGTTCGGCTTTGATCAGCACTTTGTATGTATGAAGATTTTTCTGGCACTTTATGGTGGAATAGCATTTGTTGATTTCTTTTGACACCTAGCTGAAGAGGTCGGGGAACTTTTTGCTTTTTTGTATGCCAATGAAATTCAATGCAACACTGTTGGATGCTGAAAATTAACAGAGTTGGGATGTGCATGACATACAGTGCCACCATGTTCTTCACAGTGCCAGTTGGAAGCCATTCTGTTTGCCAAGAAATATGTTTGGACCATGCTCTATGAATAGGGACAATGAAAAAAAAAGATTAGACAATGACACCAGGGTAGTGATTATGGGGTGACGACATTGTCCTAGGTGAACCTCTTTAATGGTTGAGGTCATAGGAGTAACTAAAGTTATAGGAGCCATAGTAATCGTTGTGGGGTCCTGAGAAAGGTCTCAAAATACTGTCTCTTTTTGACAAAAACAGTATTAGCTTTCTTATATCACTCCTATGTGCACATGATATAGCATATGGCAGGATTATTTTCTGATCATAGTAAGAGATTATTCAATTGGTAGCTAAAAGTATTTAAAGTATATCCAAAGTGACTAGTCATGTACTTGTTTTTCCATTTCCATTCTATGGACTTAAAGGGGTTGTCTCGTGAAAGCAAGTGGGTCTATACACTTCTGTATGGCCATATTAATGCACTTTGTAATGTACATCGTGCATTAAATATGAGCCATACAGAAGTTATTCACTTACCTGCTCCATTGCTAGCATCCCCGTTGCCATGGTTCCGTCTAACTTCGGTGTCTTCTTGCTTTTTTAGACGCGCTTGCGCAGATTGATCTTCTCCCTTCGGCTGGTCTCGGAAGCATCGGCGTTTTGGCTCCGCCCCCTTGTACGCGTCATCGCGTAGCTCCGCCCCATGACGCGTGCCGGTTCCAGCCTCCTGATTGGCTGGAATAGGCACATGATGGGGGCGGAGCTACGCGATGATGCGTACAAGGGGGCGGAGCCAAAACGCCGATGCTTCCGAGACCAGCCGAAGGGAGAAGATTGATCTGCGCAAGCGCGTCTAAAAAAGCAAGAAGACACCGAAGTTAGACGGAACCATGGCGACGGGGACGCTAGCAACGGAGCAGGTAAGTGAATAACTTCTGTATGGCTCATATTTAATGCACGATGTATATTACAAAGTGCATTAATATGGCCATACAGAAGTGTATAACCCCACTTGCTTTCACGAGACAACCCCTTTAAGCATTTTTGGTCAACATAGTGCCATACAAAGAACTTCTTCCTCCAGCCATGGTCAGCTTTTGGAGGTTGAATGCTAATAGCAACGTACAAGAAAAATCGGGCATGTGCTATTTTCTGTTATTCAAGCTACAGTATATAAGTGTATGACCAGAAGAACCTATTAATAAAGATATAGCAATAAAAATAAATGCCCCCTCTCTCTCAAGCTTTGAGGGATTACTTTTATCAGACTCACAAGGACTGCAAAGTAGTTGAGTCATCCTACTAAAAAGTTTGGGCAACAAACCTCAACGCCCATTAGCCATTATGATTACAATCAGAAACTTACCTTGCTGTGTTACTAGTGGTCGCCATTCTGGCCAGTGCGTGTATCAGTTGTAAGATCGTGGGCCCATCTGATCCTGATGACCTGTTTGGCTCTGCTGTTCATTCTGCTATCCTAACTACATTTGCCCACACCCAGTAGTCGCAGCTTAGAAAGCAATAAAGGGGTTACTTTATAAAGCATGATGTTTTTCCACAGGATAGCTGATAACTTTATGATTGGTGGAGGTCCAACCACTGGGACCCCCACAGATCCCAAGAATGGGGGTCCAGTTGGTCTCCAAATTAAGCAGTGGCGCGCTTGAATGACCAATCCTCCATTCATTCGGGGACCAACCAGATTCTCCCTTTCTGGGATAGTGGATAACTTTATAACGCTGAACAACCCCTTTAACTCTCATCTCTGGTTCTGGGGTCAGAAACCATGCAGTAGTTGCCCATTAACTAATCCAGTGCTATATAACTCAGATTTTCCAGGACCCTGTGCCGGTTATTCTCTCTTCTGAGTGCTACTCTGGTGTGAGCGCTGTGTTTCTATTCTGGATATAGGACCCAGCTAAGTTTGACCTTTCTTCTGGATAAACCAAGTCTTTGATTCTTTATATTTGCTCGATTCTGCTGCTGCCTATCATGCTTTGATTTGTAGTTCCTCCTCTGCATTCTGACATGACTTATACCTTACCTGGATTTCATCTACTAATTTCACTTCTACTATATTCTGTATACCCGGTACATACCCCTGGCTTCCTTCAATTTACACTCTTCCTGCCTGTCGAGTCAGCCAACAGTCACTCTGCAGATGTAACCATGAGGCTCCTTGAAGCAAAGTCTAAGCACCTTGAGGGGTGCAAGGCTGAAGATCAGGAGCCTCAAAACACTAATGAGTAGAATGCCAAGGCTGACCCACTGGATGAGTCAGACCAGTCCTTGACTATTACAGACTCTTACTAATAACTACTAAATGAAGCTCTATTTACGTGCACAACTAGAAAATAAGATTTCTGTTATTTTTCTTAATATAGGTGGCTTTAAAGACGACTAGTATTGAAAAGAGCAATATTAGCATCTTCTTGGAGTCATCTCGCTGATTTCATTTCTTGGCTGTCATGGAGCTGCTAGACGTTTGCAGGGTAGAACACAAGTATGTTTTCCTATACCAGTATCTACCGGTGATGCTGAGCAGCCCCTTTTGCCCAGGGTTTATTTTGTTCTTTATAAATGAAACAAGATGAGACAGCTCCGAGACGGTGTTTTGTCAGCAAGTGTCATCGCAGCCTACTGCTGATGGAAAACATGGAAGCAAATACCTGAGGCTCCGCACATCAGCCTCTGGAGACCTTGTGTTCCCATGATAGCATCTGTCGCAAGGTGTGAAAATTCAGGGAGTCGTCATGTTGTAGGCTACCTTTCAGCTTCAGCTCAATGTAGTTGTTCTACATGGTGCCTGCATCTTAGATTATAAAAAAAACTGTGTCCCTTTCTCAAGCTCAAGGACACCAACTCAAAGCTTCTCAAAAAGAAGCACAAACTACCAGGTCTTGTTGGCTCATTGAGCTTGTCGGTAACAGTCTATATTAGAAGATATAACCGCAGGAATAAACATCCACAGTCAACAAAACTAAAAAGTAAACTAAAGAAGTCATAACCCCATACAGAACAAGAATTGTATTTTCCAAACCAGAAAAATGTAACGCCCAAGGCCAACCTGAGTCTCTAGGTCGAGGGAAAAAAAATGTTTCATTTATTGGATGCAGTTTTCTCGGCGGTTCTCAGTCTCAAAGTGTTTAAAAGATGGACAGGGGAAGCATGAAGGAGAGGCCGACTGGAAGAACACATTTGCAATGCACTACAGTTGCTGCAAGGCATGTAGGTTAGAGGCTGCACAGCTTGGGGAGCGCCATTCACAGTTCACTTAGAGCACATATCTTGGGTGCTCTTCATCCATCATTTCCTACGCGGGTCGTAGTAACAGGCACAAGGTATACAGTATGTCCTGTAAGCAGAGTAGTGAAGTTTAACCGTGATAAGCCATATGACTAAGAGGTACAGTGGTGTGTGTACCTGCAACATACATACAACCCATGGGCAGGTGTGATGCTGTTTTGGAAAAAAGCGGCCATGTTTTTTTTTAACCCCAAGAAACTCATTTAGGAAAAAAAAGTAATTGGGTGCCAACTGCTAAATGTGAACAGATCTCATATAGTAATTTGTGGGAAGGGCATACCCTACAAGCAACCTGTGCATCGTGAGTCCACTATTAGCTAGAAAATTACTAATAATAGTGTTCCATTGTGTCTATTAGATCACAAGTAAGGGCTTATGCACATTCCCAATCCATGTCTCACCATTACCAGTGGATTGATACACCAGTGGAGGAAATTTTGGCAAATAAAATGGTTTATGACTACCATCACACGGTCATTAAATTGCCAGCTGAAAAATAAGAAGCCCAAATAATCATCTCGTACAGGGGTCCTTGGGTTAACCCATTAATGTTCTGCCCCGACACTGACTTTGGGTAAAGTTCTCTGTAACCCCTCATTCAGATCATGTTCCCATTCAGGGAATGTCAGGGTCTCTTTTTTTTAATCTGGCTATCCCCTCCACCTACAGTGAATTACCAAAAATTGTGTTTTCACGATTAGTCTCTCCTCCAATCCGGTTTCTGGAGATCTCTACTATTAGACTGCCAGGAAGTAGAAGAAATCCCTGATCTCGGGACTAGATGAGGTTGATTGCTGAAAAATCCTTTCATATGTGACTTTTCCATTATTGGGTGAAGTTTTCTTTTAAGTCCAACTCTTGCTACAAAAAAGGGCCAGCAAAAGTCAATGTGCAAGCGGCCATTTTGAACTTGGAACTGCGGTGATGTTGATAATGGTTTGTGGGCTTCAGAGTTCATTGTCCAGATTATCAGTGGGCTACAGTGGTCAGGCTGATCTATAGATCTAGACTACAATTGTTTACAGCGCTGAGTACACTACACGGCTAGTCAGAGGTGATTTGATTTTAAGCAGAATTCTCTGTCCTCTTTATATTCCTGACTTATATTTTTTTCAAGGCACAAACTTTTATGCTCAAGCAAGTCAACTGGCCTTGAAATAAAAGGATAATAAATTGCAATGCACAGTGTGGATATACTTTCACTAGATGCTACTTGTAAGTAAACTTCATTTTTATTATATTCAGGCTATGCTGGCTGGAAAATGATTTGTTGTTAAAGCCTTGTCTTGCAGATCACAAATCTGCATTTATAGCTTTACCAGCAAGCTTGTTTAAGCAAGTCACTTCCAACACCTTTATATTCCCCGATGACTGTAAATCCCATCTGTATAGCGCTACCGGCAGCTAGATATGACAGTGCAATGCAATGAAACTTAAGCCACATAATGCTCAGCGGTCGTAAAGCACATGGACCCGGACTCTAAATAGGCCTAACATAATAGTAAATCTTAAATAGTATTACTAATGGCAGGTGAGAAAAGAACGATTCTAACAGATTCACTCATGTCATCAAGCATTACAATTAACACCCAAGGTGCCTAAACCATGGACCCGATTTAGGATAGAGCCAGTAAGTAACTATTAAAGCACAGGGAAGATGATAATTATTTCTGCCATTGTAACAAAACATTGACGTACGTAGAAAAGAGAGGGACCGACAGCAAAACTCAAATTAGGGCCCTCTGCTGGCGCTGCTTGACATCCCAACCATCAGGTACAGGAGTAATCCTTCCAGTGTTGTGCTGGTTAGGATTCTTCTCGTGTCCACTGATCAAAATTTGTCCTTAAAAAGGTGTAAGACAAGGGGTCATCTACAAGCAGACAACTCTGATGGATTTACCAAGGCCAGCACAGGCGAGAGGAGGAGATGCTGAGCTTTGGAGTATGCACCGAATGGCCAGTTTATCAAGAAACACCCATCTAGTAGCAGGTTGGTCTCATTTGGCTTTAAGAAATGCTGCAATTCTTTGTCAGAGTGATTCTTGACATCCTCCACTGACCCCTTTTCATTGACAAGTTGCGTCCACAGAATCCTTTTTTGCTCGATATACTCTGCACAATGTTGCATAAGACCCCTACAACATTGGCAGTGAAATCCTGACCCCGGCTGGTCTAGCACCGATGACCAGGCCTCCTTGGAAAACAGTCAGATTGCTGGATTTTCCCATCTAATCTGGAATCATGCTGAAACTGATCCAAGGAAAACTTGTCACTTGACTTTATGCTGCACTCTGGGGTCACGGCGCTAATTGTGAAAGGGCTGGTGAAGCTAATAAAGTGGCCAATAAGTGTATGTATAGCTTTTTACCATTTGCTATTTGTATTTTCTTAGAAAAAGCTGCTAAATTGCTGCCAGGATTTAGAGAGAGAGTCCGCGAGTCGTGCTTCCCCACCCACACACAACGGTTGTATACAGACTCACACAGGAAGATCTGTCCAAGAGATGTGTCCATCGCTGTAGGTAAGCAGGAGAAGCAGGACTCTCAAACTTTTCTATGAGTCCTGGCAGCAGTTAAAGAGCTTTCGGCAAGAAAACACTAACAAACTATGTATTTCCAAGCTCAGCATCTCCCTTTATATCCTGTGCTATCTGATAAAGGAGACCTGAGATCCCTTTAGAGTTCAGATTCATAACGACCGTACAAGAGGGTGTTGGTGCTCCAATACAATCAATATCATTATAGCTGATGAAGCTGCTAACAAACAGTTGGGTCTTTCTCCACAAAATGGTAATATATACCGTACATGTAAATTCAAGGTTTTTAAAAAAAATTTGGTGCCTATTACTTCGCTTTAACAAAAAAAAAAAAGTGAAAACCAGACAGATAAAAGAACCAGAATAACCTTGTGTGATGGCACGGAGTGAGTCATTGAAGAAACCATTGTAGAAACGTGCTACTTTTCTGTACAGATGCAATAATCTGGGTTAACTTAGATATGCAAAGGCTCCGCTGTGTTCCGAGACGCTTGCATTAATCCAGTATAGCCGTAGGTAATTTCTAATGTCTGACAACAATGCATAAAGATACAGTTTAGCAGATAGATGCTGCGGGCTGTTCCAGAACAGAATGTTCTTGACCCTACATTAATAAAAGGATTAAACATGCCTCTTCGAAACACATCATCATTTACCAACACCTCCATCCCCACTGGGATCCTAGTGCTCAGCAGTGGATGGACAAAGTCAGCCAATGCTTACAGCCGCCTCCAATACTCAACTGTATATAAATGAAGGCTGCATTAAGTTAAAGAGAACCTGTCATGTCCTGTAAGCGCCATAAACTGTAAATTATTGTGCTTATTAGACAGCAAACGAGGGATCCGGAATGTGCTTTTAACCCTTTCCAATCCACTGTCTGACCTCTGAAGACACTATGATTTAAGGCTGTACAGCTTCGATGTTAGAAGACATCCGTCGGGGTTCTCTTTCTGTATATTGGTAGCCTCTCTGCTATCCAACATGTCACCTCATGCAGTACTGGCTTTAGCCAGCATATAGCGCCGTTGTATAATGGTAGAAAGAGTAAGCCCCTTAGGAAAACCAGGATACAAATTGGATTGGAAAGGGTTAATACTTGCCTAGATCGCCGTTCCTGCAGTGTGGAAGTTGGCGCTTGGTTAGTCAGTTTGACTCTTTTGGGCACTCTTGTGTGCACACTCCCATTGTTCTCTAAAGGAAGCGTGCATGCGGCCTGAAGAAGAAACTCAAACTGACTGACCAAGTGTGAACTTCCATGGGTGGCAGCATGGAAACAGGGAGCGAGGTGAGTATAAAAAGCACATTACTGTATTCCTCGTTTCCTGTCCTATAACTTACTTTATGGTACTTATAGGATCCGACGGGTTCCCTTTAAAACAGAATTGATTGAGCAGTTCTTCTAATGAAAAGGTTTTCCCATCTTTAAAAATAATGGCATATCACCAGGTTCTCTGGGACGCTCACCGATTCCGGAAATGAAGGGCACATGGCACTGGTGTAATGCTCTTTTTTACCTGTACAGCGGTCCCTGGTCAACCAACTGTGTGAAGAGAATTAGTGGAGGGGCCACAGCACTGACTTACTGATGTGGCCCCTTCTTTCTCAAGATGTCAGGATAGCAAACATAGCAAGTACCACCTTAATGATGCCTATGTCAGCCAGCCATGGCCACACTATGTAAATATCGAATATTGTGGCATGCCTACCCTTTTACGTTTGCAGGCCAGTGATGTTGGTTGGCATTGCTACAGCTGTATGCGATTATCTGTTACATCTGTATGGGAAAATTCCCATAAGGTCATTATATAGACCAATTGCTTAAAAAAACATAGAAGAACACCACCTCCTGTATACGCCCTGCCAAACTTACCCCTATTCAAACTTGCTCACAAAGGAAGTATCCAAACTTAGAGCCACAACGTAAAGCAACTGCCTGGACCAGAAACAAAGATGGCCACACCAGCTCCTCTGACTACCTGATGCGCACTGTACATTAGAATGCATCCTTAGTCTAAGACACTGCACCTGCTTTGATTGACCAGGTGAGTAGCACTGGCCAGTCACATCAGCATGTAGTGTCTTAGACTAATGATGCATACTAATGTCTATAAGGTAGTCAGAGAAGCGGTTCAGCCATCTTTGTTTCTCCAGGACTGGAGGGTCACTTTAAAGCGCCTGGGCCTCAATGCAAAATCTGTTAACAGAGCCCCTCCCCTACCATGCCCCTTTTATAATACAGGAGGCATCCCATTTTGACAATAGGTGTTTTGGGCCCTTTCAGACACCAGGGCCCAGGTGCTATTGCTACCTCTGCACCCTCTTATACCTACAATGTTGGTATATCTATTTATTCCTTCCAAAAACACAAATAAAAATTTAAGAACTCAGGTGCAGTGTCTTCTAAAATTCTGCTCTTTGTCGAAATTATACACTACAACAAAAAGGAACTAAATACACTATATTTATAGAATATCTCCGGTCCAAAGGGAGGGATGTGTGATCATTGTCCCATGTGAAAAGTGGATGTGCTGGGGTCACATCATTACAAAAGCATCACCAATACTGGTGCAATACAGCAGGTGACATTGCAGGGTACCCAAAGACCATGAAGAACCAATGTAGTCACCAAGATCTGTTTGTGACAGATACACCACTTTGCTTATCACCATAGACTACGAAACCTACTGAGGTCTCTTCCAACAAACTTATTCGTGCAGCAGTCATGGAATCATAGCGTTGGAAGGGACCTCCAGGGTCATCTGGTCCAATCCCCTGCTCAATGCAAGATCACTATATCATCCCAGACAGGTGTCTGTCCAGCCTTTGTTTGAACACTTCCATCGGAGGAGAACTCACCACCTCCCGTGGCAACCTGTTCGGTAGCATGAGTGAGATCAATACACTCTCATTGCATGTCCTTTACTACACTGACCACTCTGGCAGCTGTGCTGCTTTTGTCTCTTCTCCTTATCTTCCATTCCTGTTAGCAAAATCTAGAGTCCCCTACATGTCACTGATATAGTCAACTATGCAAATTGTGGCAAAGCAGTAATGAGTAGCCCCAATAATAATAAAGTGCTCCTAATAGTAATGATGTGCCCTCTTAATAGCCCAAAAGTAATAGTGGCCTGAGGAAGGTACCATCCCGGGACTGAAACGTGCTGTTTTTCTCAATACAGTTCTTTGAAGTTAACCTGGTCGCCTTGGGACCCATCTGTCTACCCTGTGTCAGCGCGTCCTGACCCTCCACTCTTCACCTTCTTCTGCAGTAATGTACGAGGTGGCTGCTGCGAAGGCTATTGTAGTATGTGGTCTGCTTCTTGTGTGCTCCCCATAGAGTGTAACATTTCGGCAGGCACAGTATGGGTGAATTCAAGTACACGTGCTTCTAAAAGGTTAGTGTGCCATTCATGTGCAGGTTTTTCTACAGTGTGCCAGAAGGTGTTGTATTGTACAGACCACAAGGGAGACCAGAGCCCGGCTAGAAGTCAAGGAGCATGTTAGAATGACCTGTCATCTGTAGACTCTCTAGACAAGTCCCTGTCATCTGACTTCTGGCTGCTGAGCAGAAAATGAGTAGCTGCAGGACTTCTAGAGAAGAAGACGAAAAATAACCACATGTTCAATGTCTAATAGTTAAGGGTGTAAATCCAATCAGAGACGCTTCAGGATGAACTGGGCACCCAAGGAGGACCAACAGGAGATGAGGCGGCAGCCCCTGTGGGGGGCGAATCACTTGGTTGGATCCCCACCGATGATACGTTTACAGTATATCCACATACGTTATGCTTCTTTCCTATTTTTTATTGTCAGTATCTAAAAAGGATAAGTCCCTTCTTAAAGGTGTTACTTACCTCGAAGAAGGGACTAATCCAGTCCTATACTACACCTTGTAGATATGGATGCAGTCCGATACTATAATATATGCTGTATAATACATAGAAAAGCAGTCGTACTATATAGTACATATGGGAGTAGTCCTATGCTATACCCTGTAATATACAGTCTAATACAGATGGGAGCAGCCCTATACTATACCCTGTATATAATGCATATAGGAGCAGTCCATTACTATATCCTGTACTATATAATACACATTCCACCGGTTTGATGCTTTATCCTTTACTACTGCATATAATACGTATGGGGTAATATACCTTGTACTTCAACATATTTTCCAACTCTTCTAAGTCGACATAAGATGGCACAAACAGTTAATTATTTGGCATAGAAGACAATTTCATATAAATTGCTGGGTACAATTTCTTTTGTGAGCTGATTGAACAGGAAAAAAATTAATTGTGTAATGAACACCGGCTACAACGGCCAACAAATCCCAGAGTCTGAGGTATTCATGCAAATAGGAACAATTTCTCTATGATTAAAAAGGCAATTAACGAAGAAAAAAGTGCAGCAATTTATTTCATCCGTCCGGGTGTCATGGAGTCCGGCGTGTAATAAGTTGAGCTGCTGTCCTGTCAATGAGGATTGGGATGCGGATGTGTCCGGCACAAGCTCCATTATGCAATGATTATGTGTCGCCCCCGTTATCCATCGCTACCAATTTCCGTCCTAGTGTAGAGCAATGTATACCGGGGTGCACGCTTACAATGGTGATATGAATAATAGGCTCTGCCCTTCTCTCATTTAATTCCTTACATAAATCATGCAGATTAGAAACCATAAATCTATACAATGACTTCAACATAAAATGCTTAAGGGGTATTTCAAGCATTGCAAATGAGATCATATTGCCAGGATGTGCTGCCCGTTACTGATCACAAGAATGAAGGGACATAAGGGGATCAGCAGTGGCGGCGCGGTGCCTGGATGGCGGTGATTCTGCAGTGACAACTTCAGCAACTACCCTTATGTAGCATGGCCTCCTCATTCTAGCAATCGGTGAGGCTTATGATCGGATATCCTGGCAATAGGTCATCAATTCCCCTTTAAGTATTTTCCGTAACACCCGGCCTCACAGTGAAAAAAAAAGGAATTCTATAAATTCAAGGAGTGTTATGTAATTTCCAGGTGACACCCCAGACTTAAAAATTGATGATACATACTTAGGTCATCAATAGCAGATAAGGAGTCTGACTCCTGATACCCCCCCCTATCAATTAGCTGTTTCAATAGCTTGCAGCGCTTCCCTCTTCCTGTGTCGTCATGTTCATGGCCTTTGTGCAGCTCAGTCCCATTCAAGTGAATGGGACTGAGCTGCAATACCAGGCATTACCACTACAGAATGTATAGCGCTGTGCAAGGAATACAAAGATGATGCTACAGCACCTCAGCCTGTTCAGCTCTGATACAAGTGACCCATTTATTCCGAAGTATAGATCATAAATATTTGAGCCATATTTAGAAAGAAAAAGGAGCCCATCCAGGCAAAAGAAGGCGAGTACGGGAAGGGGGGGGGGACTAGAATAGAGACAGCGAGGTAGGAGCTGCAACCCAATGCAGCCCGCCCTGCTGACTTTTTCCAGTGACAGGTCCTCTTCGGGGATCCGCAATGAAGTTGACTTACTGACCTAGAGAACTAATGTGCAACCCTCTCCCAGTCTGCATATATAACAGCAATCAATTCCAGTGATGCAAAGGTTAAACTACTAGAAATAAGGGCTCTTATGGACACGCAGGGGATTGGTAAGAGCTCTCGAGAAGATCTGAAATTTAAATAATTCTCCCACTCCTCCCCCCAAAAAAAAAAAGTTGAGCGTTGAGTATGTTAACAAGCATAAATTGCTGCCATGAGCGGTTGTTGTACATCTCAAGGTTACAAAGGGAGTACTGGGGAATTTTAATGTAAGAATTATAAGCAGATGATCTAATTGTAGTCAATTAAAGCCATCCTGCTGTCACCCCAGGTCACACATGCAGCTCCAAGGGGGCAGTAAATGCTGCGTAATTGTGCCGGGGTCAAGCTGCGCTCATCCTCTACCTATTGATTCGCTCCGCAGACCTGCGCAAAGTTGCAGCTGAAAGTTTCATGATAGACAACAGCAGCCTATTCACAGCAAGGACACATCAGTGTCAATTCATCTGCGGTAAGTCACTCAGAAAGGGGATTTAGCTCCTTGCGAATTATGCACTGAAGTCAAGATCAGTGAAAACAGACAGATGTTCAACATTTCTTTAAAGGACGTCAGAAGGTTTGAAGTAAATCAGATTCATCATAATGAATCATCACTTCTCTGACATTGTAGAGCGTGGCAGGAAAGAGGCAGCGAGGAAAGGAAACGGAGATTTCGATACGTAACTATTACAAGAATCTCCAGGCAATCTGATGGCAAGGATGAAAGATTCACAAACAATTAAACAATTGTACACTATTGCAAGCAGTTTATTGCTCCAGTGCACCTGCAAGAAATAAGGAGGCAGCTTTTAAAACATGTCTTAATTAGAGACGCTCTACCGTTTTGTGTACACAGATGCTACGCAGAACAATGCGTCTGCATAGCTACAAATAAGGGAGATGGAATTATACCTCCACAGTGCTACTCATTGGAAGGCAGCATTCCTTCAAGCCAAAGTTACACTCTTTATACAAGCCTTGTAACAATGACCGGGAATTAAAAGCAAAGCCAGACTGCTACAGACATACCCTGCCATTAGTTTGCTCCTGCAGTCATGTGTTGCTCTGTTCGCTCTTTGTTTTTTACCTTGAGACAGTTAAAGTGGTGGTAGATAGAAGGGAGTAGTAGCACATGGTGTGACTACTGTACACATTGGGGCAGATTTACTTTTCAAAATAAGACGGTTTTCAAGTGCAAATTGCGCCAGAAAAAACGGTCTTATATGCTTTGCACCACATTTACTATGTGTTTTTAGACATTTTTGAACAATTTTTCAGACTCATTTAAAAAGGGGGCATAGCCTAGTGTAAAGGGGGCATAGCCTAAATTGTGCCACAACTAATAGATGGTATAAACTCAGACTAGGCAGTCTTAAAGGGGTATTCTGAGACTAACTAATGATGGCCTATCTTCAGGACATGTCATCAACCGCCGTACCTATGCAGAAAACACCTTACTAGTACCGACAGGCTAGGCCGAAAGAATAGATCAACATGACAGGAAAACCACAGAACACCTGGTACAAACAGGGAACAGGTCAAAGTACCAGAGCCAGAACTCAGCAGGTCTGAGCACAGGACTGCTCAGGGATCACTGGAGAATAATCGACCACTCCCAGGCTGCAAATGCTGAATCATATAGGGAGGCGGGAGAAGCTGGTTGGCAGACAGAAATGTCAATCACCAGCACCCCTCTCAGACAGTAGCAGGGTAATTAACCTAGACTAGAAGGCACAGGAGCTGTTAACCGTGGCTTGTCTGGACAGAACCTACAGAAACAAGGTGTGCTGGCAAATAATTACACATGTACTGACTGAGACGTGACAGCTACTTTCACACGGGCTACAAAATCGTACGATTTTGTAGAAATATGACAGCACTACAATCGCATATATGTGAAGCCCATGCTTTCCAATGGGTTCTTTCACATTAGCGATGTTTTGTAGGCTGCTACATTGCGAGCCTACAAAATCATGGCATGCTTTATAGTAGTCCATGTTTTCCTATGGAGCCTTCATGTTTATCGCATTACATAGCACGAACTTACGATTTTTGTGCAATGCAATTTTAATATTAGAAACGCCTGTTAACTTTTGCGCGAGAAAATAGCGAGTAGTAGCGATGTAAGGTTTTTTCACAAGAAAAATCATCACTGATGCTACAAAATCGTGTGTACATAGCAGTGATATCGCAGCAATTTTGTAGCGCCGATATCGCTGTTGCCTGTGTGAAAGAGGCCTAAGGGGCAGAAATATTTGAACAAAGGATTTGAATCAAAATTTGCAACTTTTTTTCCATCAGAAAAGTGGAGCCTTTGATAAATTCTACCTTAGACTCTGCTCATCAAAGTATGTAGTCATATATGGCTTTAAAATGAAGAACACTCAGTGCCCTCTGTAGCCATCCTGTTGCCCCTTCCTAGGTGTCCTCCACAGCAGCACTATCAGCTGCCTTTCCCTTAGAACAACCAACAGGCGCAGTAAGCCTGGTAAATTCAGCCATGCTGCTGCCCCAAACTTTTGGCTTTGGGTAAAAAAAAAAATCTCACATTTATGGGACCATCATATAACCAAGGACTTGTAAAAAAAAAAAAAAAAATAGGGGGATGATAATGAGTGATTATTAGAGATGAGCGAGCATACTCGCCAAGGCAAACTACTCGAGCGAGTAGTGCCTTATTCGAGTACCTGCCCACATGTCTCTGAAGATTTGGCTGCCGGCGCGGGTGAGCGGTGAGTTGCGGGAGTGAGCAGGGGAGAGCGGGGGGGAGAGAGAGATCTCCCCTCCGTTCCTCCCCACTCTCCCCCGCCGCTCCCCACCCCCCGCCGGCAGCCAAATCTTTAGAGACGAGCGGGCAGGTACTCGAATAAGGCACTACTCACTCAAGTAGTTTGCCTTAGCGAGTATGCTCGCTCATCTCTACTGAATATGGGTTTTCGGTCAAAAAAAAAAAAACATTCTCCCCTTTGTGTACCTAGAATGTTGAGGAAATTGCTTTGCACAGACAATATTTCTGTAGTCTGCCTATCCGGACGTATTCCAGGCCTATAGCTACATGATACAGTACATGCAGCTATATTATAATTTACACTCATAAACTGCTGCTACAGAGACTGTCTGCATATAAGGTGTCCATGGACAAGCAATGTCTGTAGATGAGCGAGTGAGCCGCCCGTACAAGAGTTGCAAAAAGTGAGCGCTCTTCAAGAAAACATATTTACACATTCCTGGAAACGCAAGCTCTTGTCAATAAACCTTATGTATCACAACATAGAAAAGTAAGGTCTTGTCCAGAATTGATACAAACCGGGAAAAGCAAGCTCTCTTCAATCAACTTTATTTATAGACTCTTGGAAAAAAAACTTTTTCTATAATCTTTAGCGGAAATGTACCTGTGATCGTACATCAGTCGTTAGTAGCAGTTTGGTGGAGTAAGATGCCCCAAATGTATTAAGAGCTGCATGCCTCTTAAAGGGGTTGTCCCGCGCCGAAACGGGTTTTTTTTTTTTTCAACCCCCCCCCCGTTCGGCGCGAGACAACCCCGATGCAGGGAGGTAAAGAAAGCTCACCGGAGCGCTTACCTGAATCCCCGCGCTCCGGTGACTTCTCTACTCACCGCTGAAGATGGCCTCTTCCTCCGTGGACCGCAGGGCTTCTGTGCGGTCCATTGCCGATTCCAGCCTCCTGATTGGCTGGAATCGGCACGTGACGGGGCGGAGCTACACGGAGCTACACGGAGCCCCATAGAAGACTGCAGAAGACCCGGACTGCGCAAGCGCGGCTAATTTGGCCATCGGAGGGCGAAAATTAGTCGGCACCATGGAGACGAGGACGCCAGCAACGGAACAGGTAAGTATAAAACTTTTTATAACTTCTGCATGGCTCATAATTAATGCACAATGTACATTACAAAGTGCATTATTATGGCCATGCAGAAGTGTACAGACCCACTTGCTGCCTCGGGACAATCCCCCTTTAATAAATCTGGCCCATCTTTGGCGAGTTTGTGAGCCAGAAAAGAAATCTGACACATGTTTTGCCAGCCCATGAGCCAAAAAAGCAAATGCACCCCAGCCATAAGCTGGTATACGTTTGGGCTTCAATTTACACCCGTTTCTGGCACAAAGTATATTAAATCTTTCGGGACAATAAAAGATCATATGCCTCTCGGCTGAGTCTTGCCCACCTTTCCATAAAATTGCCGAGAGTAGTACAAAAATTAGCAAATTTTTGCAGAAATGCGGCATGTGTCAAAATTTGCAACCCTTTTCTGCCATAATTCAGAAGCAATTGCATAGATAAATATTCCTCTGATGTATTCCGTTTTGAGACGCCAGGTTCCATTAAGTCCAGGAAACTTCCCTTGAAATGTCCCAGGCCTTACGTACAACATAAAGCACACAATTAAGGCTTCGCTCCCGCTGTGCATATTCTGCTGGAAACCAGCCCGGCGGGAGCGCAGCCTAGGCATTCCAATGATGCTTTGAACTCTATTTATACAGATATATGTCGCTAATTAAGAGATGGAAGCAGATTGTCAAATATTGAACACAAGCCCCATTGGTCACTGTACAAAACCTGCTTTCTTCTTGTCGCGTTTTGTAGAACAAGTGCAAATGTGCTGGCATGCTATTAAAAAGCACAAGCCTGTTGTTATAGCAGGAGCGACAATCCTGGGGAATATTGGGTACAGCTAAACATATGTATAATTCAAAAGATAAATGCCTGCCAGATCCCTGTTCAAAAGTAGCGTATTCACTGCGAAAGGGAAAAAAAAGCGTAAACAGATGGGGTGACAAGCAAATTCGGCATTTACGAAAAGCGATGAAATGGAGGAAACAGAGGGAGATAAGCTATTTCACTGCAAAATACAGACTAATTTCACAGATAATGCAGGGACTGCGTATCACACGGCACCGCACATAATCTCTCAGCTTTTAGGATGAATCATATTGCAGGAAGCAACTTCCAGTTAATCTACTGCCACTAGACCTCTAATGTAAACTATAGACACAAGCATCCATGCATAAACCTTCACATCTCCTCGGGCACGTTGTAGGCTTTCAATGGGCCGAACAAGTGTTCATCCTTCTAGAAGTGTTGGCGGCTGATTTATTCTTTACTGGTAACCACTCATGAGTCAATAGCATTTGTAGACCTATAGAAGCACAGTGCAATCACTTCCTCTCTACTGACTAGGAGCACAGCTGCCAAGTGTGTTTTCCCGGACAGCCTCAGTAGAATGATATCACATGCCCTCAAGCAGTTGGAGTATTTATCTGTAGTTACTATGTGTAGTTGTACTAGGACAGTCAGCAAGATATTGATCTCTTACCTGTAAGGTCTTCGGTAACCAAAGCACAAGATGAACCGAGAACACCATAATTGGTTGTGCCCACCAGAAGACAATTGAACACCCCCAGAAAGGGATATCCACTTAGTAGCAGGAACCTTTCTAGGCAATGTAGTGAAGTCATCCCACCTCAGATTTCAAAAATGGAAATCCCCTTTAAGTAAAAAATATTGTATAATAGAACTTCTCCTATTGGTGCAGTTTGGGGGACATCAAGAATGTGCATTCTTTATAGTCATCAGAAAAGCATATCTGCCTACTTATACAAGGATCAATACTTTACTTGCCTATAGATGCTTGGCGCCTGGAAAGAACTTGGTTAACAATCCCTTTTGGAGCAGTAATGGTGGCCATATCAGTTGTCAACCAATAAACAGATGCGGTAACTGAAATTTTATTTGAGGACTTAAATTTACTGGTGATTTTAAGAGGTAAGGTTCTCCAATAGCAGTGTTACTTGAGAATTCACAAAAGGGAATCCTGTAGTTTTCACCATTTGTTTGATAAATGTCTCTGATACACCAGATACTCATAAATCCATTATAGGTCATCATTTATAGATCATTGACATTCGTAGGTAAGACCGGAGATCAAATATTCTGACCAGCATCTCACCATTCTTGACTAATGTGACATAACTCCAGCCTTAAAGTCACCCCATAGCGACCTCATCTATGGTTGCCAATTTAATGGTGGATAACTAGCCAATGGGCATTAGGGAAAGAAAAAACTTACCACCACTCTCCTCTCATACTGACGAAAAGTGATTGTTGAGAAGTCAACAAGCACCACCTCCCCTGTCACTTCCAAATGGTTCACATTGGAAAGGCGGACATCTAGCTATCTATCCATCCATCAGTAATGGTCAATGACTGTTCCTATCGGAAAGCAGCAGACTCCTGGCTCAGTGGGAGACTTTTCTGCTCTATCAGAAGTCCAAGGGGTCTCCTCATAGTTTGTGAGCTCCTTGACATTCTGGTAAAGTAGGTAAATATAATCAAAATGTTATCAAAAGAAAAAGATGGCCTTGCTGCTTACAACAAAATCATAGCTGCTTTCCTCCAAAAGCACTACATCCTTCCATAGGTTGCGTCTTGAGTGAATGGACCACAGTTGTGATACCAGAAGAAAACAGCTGTATTTTCCAATCCTGTACAACTGCTTTAAAAGGTTTGCCCCACTTCTAGATGTTTTGCTGCCGAAAGTAGACAGCTCTGCACATAGAGCAGTGGCCCGGGTTAGGACTACAGGCTGAGTTCTATTAAAGTGACTGGGACTTAACCTGCAGTACCAACTTTGGCCACTACACAATACAGCTAGAAATGGGACATTTATGCCATATCCATAGTAATACCATAAAATGCCTGCACCTATCAGAAGAAAAGGGGTGTACTAATGCACACTTTTTGATGCAACAGAGCCACCAGTTACATCACCTCCAATCAAGAGGTGGCCACCCCTCCAATGAAGCCAAAGCAACAAGACTTCCTAATTAGAAAAAAAAACAAACCTACCGGTTGGAAGCCAATGATGTTTTGCAAACATTACATTTACCACACAGCAAATAACATAATTACCGACCTGCTCAGCTGTAACCAACTCGCAACTCATTCAGGATTTTCAACATTTATGACATTGTTATTGACGGTGACAGGTTTTATAACCATTTACACAGCTGAGGGGAATGACAGGGCCGCACATGATCTCTCCAGAGAACAAGTCAACAAAGCATTTCCTCAAAACACCAGTGAAAACATAGGGGCCCGTGAGCAAGAATTAGAAGTGGCAAGCCAAACACTGCTTATTATGAGTCAGACACTTGAGTTAGAGGGATCTGAAGGACATTAAATGATTTAAAAGTTAATTAAATCAAATGGTATAAAGTCTATCAGCCCCAGGTGTTTATTACACAAGAGTATGCTTCGTACAGTGCTCGGCAAAGAAAGACCAAGGATTCCAATAGTAAGAACAGAAATCCTTGTCAAGTGATATATTACGAGTTAATCCTGCTGCTAAATCAGTTCAGTTCCGGCACCCGTGTTTTGCTAATCTGCTAGGCTCACTAGAGCTGACTCATTTACATCGTACTGTTTTCACCAAATTAGAAGACGACGGGTATTTTTGTTAGAAGGAACCTCACAGGCTCTGGCACAAAAAGGGGAAAAAACACAGAAAACCCAAAATTTCAGATCGGTGAAAATTGCAGCGCTGGTAGTTCTGTTTCGGGGCAAGAGTTCAGATGTTGGAAAGCAGGATTGGAGGATGTTGGCCCATAAAAAAAGAAATCAGAAAAACATGGCTACTTACTTAAAAAAAAGTACAAAAAAAACCTCTACCACACCTGTCTACAGGTTGTGTCTTGTATTACATCTCTGTTCAATTCACTTCAATAGAGCTGAGCTGCCATACCAAACCCACAGACAGAAGTAGTCATGTTTTTCTAATCCAGGAAAACCTGTTTAAAGGGGTTGTTTCATCAGACAACACCTTTCGAAATGTGGCCACTGTGTTAATCAGTTGATTATGTGTGGCCGGTCAAGCATCTCCTCTCCAGCAGCTGCTGTTGTGAAATGTAGTATATGGCAGCCACTCAAAAGTGAATGGCTTCCATGTAATACAAAGTTGGGTCAAGTCCACCAAAACTGGAACCGCTTCTATAGAGCAGCTCTCTGGTTCAGAAGAGCATTCCAAATGAGGGACCCCATTCGATAATGTCTGTATGCACATACAAGGTGTATAAAAATGATTTTTTTTCATTAGACAACCCCTTTCAAGTCCAGAAGGGTCACTATGGGGGTAAATTATTCAAATGTAAATAATCTGGAAAAATTATTGACTCGAGTCCTTTCTCTGCTGCGTCTTCAGAGTATTCTTCGACCCCACACTCCTCAAGTCTAAATCATTACTCAACCAAAAGCAAAACCAAAGAATCTAGCTGGTAAATAGAGCAAGCCATAAGCAAATCATCCAGTGAATTTCCAAGTCTTGTGCTCTTACCAGAAGCGTAGTGCCACATAAATGGGCAATTTTTTGCTAATCCATTATCTTTGAGGAGTGTCAAATTATGCAACTCAGTAGGCTACATTTCAGTACACATAATTAGCCAGTCTGAGTATGTAGCTACTGCCCAAAGGAGAGCCTAGCAGGACACCCACGCACCTTCACTGTCTTTGTGCCACAACAGTGGTTCTGTGGTTAGCACTGTTACTTCGCAGCACTGGGTTTCTGGGTAGAAATGTAATAAAAGGGCAAATATCTGTATGGAGTTTGTATGTTCTCCCTATGTTTGCATGGGTTTCAACCAAGTAAGCTGGTTTCTTCTCACAGTCCAAAAACGTACTAACAAGCGAGTATAGGTTGTAAGTAGTGATGAGTGAACTTTTCATAAGTTTGGTTCAGTTGGTTTGCCCTGAATTCAAACTGATCTTTCACCGATGATGGAGAAATTTTTGTGGGTTCGGTGAAGATGAAACTAACCAAGGTTTGGTTTCACGCCAAACTGAACTTCTAGAAAAGGTCAACCTGATACAAGGTTCGACTGTTTCGGTTCGCTCCACACTAGTTGTGAGCACCTCTTGGGAGCAAGGCCCTGTGTACAGCTCTATGCAATACCTATGCAGTATGCATACAGTGAGTAACAAATCATTAATCATGACTGATGAGATGAACAGAGGAGCACAATGGTTAGTACTGTCGCCTTATGGTAGGGTTCTGGTTTCAAAACTGACCATGGGTTACATCTTCATGTGTTTGCGTGGGTTTCCTTCCACACTCCAAAAATATACTGATCAGTTAAGACTCCATAAGGAATTGACCCTAATATACACATATGCATAATAGCAATTCAGATTGGGAGCCCCATGGGGGACAGGGACTGATGTGGTGCGCTGCAAGTTCAGGATGGAGAAGGAACAAAGTCCTTTGCTGCGCTTATTGTGAAGTTACCTTGAAGAAGTGGCCGCCAGTTGATATGATCCACAAACAAAATGTATTGACATAAAAGCACAGAGGTCATAGAACCTCTTTTTGAGATCATATACACAAAAAAAAGAATGCAACGCGTTTCGGCAAACCTTGGATACAAGATGTGATACAGGCGGGCATGCAGGCTCAAGTACCCTGTTGTACCACCTCTAGCTGGGATACAGGATATGATACGGGCAAGCATGGAGGCTCCAGTACCCTGGTGTACCGCCTCTAGCTTGGATACAAGATGTGATACTGGTGGACATGGAGGCTCTAGTACCCTGTTGTACCACCTCTAGCTTGGATACAAGATGTGATAAAGATGGGCATGGAGGCTCTAGTACCCTGTTGTACCGCCTCTAGCTTGGATACAAGATGTGATGCGGGTGGGCATGGAGGCTCTAATACCCTGATGTACCACCACTACCTTGGATACAAGATGTGATACTGGTGGGCATGGTGGCTCTAGTACCCTGTTGTACCGCCTCTAGCTTGGATACAAGATGTGATGCGGGTGGGCATGGAGGCTCTAGTACCCTGTTGTACCGCCTCTAGCTTGGGTACAAGATGTGTGACAATGTTGTAGGGACATTCCTGTGACCCCCTTGTGCGTGCAGCTGAGCATTATTCTACTACAACAAAATGCCTCTTGGAAGCCGCCATGAGAGGAACACATGTGGCTGCAGGATGTCCTGAACATATCGCTGAGCTGTCATTGTCCCTTGTACAACTACTAGGGGAGACCGACTGTCGTATGTCATGGATCCCCAGACCATCAAACCTGCAGGGGGCAGTGTGCCGCTCCACAGTAAGGGCAGGATTAGGGCGCTCACCACGAGGTCTCCAGACACGAACACGGCTGACGTCAGTGTCCAAACTAAACCTAGATTCGTCACTGAAGACAACCCGGCTACACTCCGTAGCATTCAGTTTCATCATTCACGACACAAGCGCAAATTGAGGCAATGGTTGGTGGGTGTTAGAGGCAGTACATGTAATGGGTACTGCGGGACCAAATGTCCTTCATTATTTCAGGCCCCTGTATCTGTCCTGTTCGACCATCCAGTCTATCGCGCTCCAATAATGCGCTCCCTGTCAAACCCTTAACATCATGGCCTCAGTGCACCATAGTTGCCAACATCAGTGTATAATACAGACTGTTAGGGCAGGCTCAAAGGAGCGTAATTCGATCATGTATTATGCACGCACAATACCATAATGGTTCCAATGAACCTGCATGGATTTTCATTGATTCATTCACATTTGTGTATATACATTGCCTACAATATGCGAGTTAAAAAGAAAGCAGCATGTTCTATTTTACAGCGCATTATGCAAAATAGTACCCTATTGTTCCCTATGGGTGCGTAATAAACGTTGTATATAAGCAATTAAAGTGCATATGTGTGGCACTTATATGCATCGCTGCTAAGCAACAAAGTGGAATTTTTTTATTTTTTTTTTAAAAAAAGCAAAAACAGGAAGACTGCACATAGCAGCGTGCGTGAGATACGCTGTCATGTGCTGTCCAAAATTGCTGCCGTACGCAATATAACACGGGCTCACACAGCGGTAAAATTCTGCATTATACACCTAGCGTTTTACGCATACGCTTGTGTGACCTGGGCCTAACTTTTGTGTAGTTTTAGAGCCCCGTCTACTCGTTGACTCACCGCACCATAGGTGCATAAAGCACTAAACGCGGTAGATCACTTCCATCACATAACTTGTCTATGGCACATAGCGCCTCCGTGAAGTGCCCTACCAAACCAGTACATCTCACTCAGCACATCACTAACCCCCCGCATACCCAGTACACTATATTACCCTAAAGTGTACTCAAAACTGACAATTAACTCCAAGACAACCAGCACACATATCAACTAACCGTGTCCGTCCGTCATAGTCTGCTAAGTGTCAGTCAAGTGTGCACAAACTTAGTCCTTGTAGGCCGGCTTCACATATCTGACAGCTCTCGATATTCCGGATCGATTTAGCTGTCATCTACTTTGGGACCCGAGCCGCTTTCTCCTTCCGCGGTCAGTGTTTTTCTTGTTTGGACTTGGTCATCGGGCCCTTTCAGGGTCTTGCACCCTCTCTTTGTCTGCCCTCCACAGCTGTGACTGACTGAGAAGACCTCTACACATTGCCACAGCGCTCCCCAGGCCAATGATGGCAAGCGCCAGCCTCCTATTTTTCCCCCTAGCCAGGAGGGCCAAGGCTTAAGGCACAGTCGTCAACCGCAGATTCTGATAGGCTGAGTCCCTTACATTGTAACGCCGGACTCACACAAACAAGTTGGATTCCGCATGCAGGAGGCCCGCACCGGATTCCGGCCTGTGCGCCAGGCTGGTGACCCGGCGTATGGACTAACCTGTATTGCGAATGACAGCAGAGGATCGCAGGCAGTCATGTGCAGTACAGTTTTTTTTTTTCTTTGTTTGTATTTTCCGCGCCGTTGCTTAGCGATGACGCGGGTGCCCGCAGCCCATACACAATGTGTATGCAATACCAGACACAACCCTATGGTGCCATACCAGACACAACCCTATGGTGCCATACCAGACACAACGCTACGGTGCAATACCAGACACGACGCTACGGTGCAATACCAGACACGACGCTACGGTGCAATACCAGACACGACGCTACGACGGTGCAATACCAGACACGACGCTACGGTGCAATACCAGACACAACGCTACGGTGCAATACCAGACACAACGCTACGGTGCAATACCAGACACAACGCTACGGTGCAATACCAGACACAACGCTACGGTGCAATACCAGACACAACGCTACGGTGCAATACCAGACACAACGCTACGGTGCAATACCAGACACAGCCCTACGGTGCAATACCAGACACAACGCTACGGTGCAATACCAGACACAACGCTACGGTGCAATACCAGACACAACGCTACGGTGCAATACCAGACACAGCCCTACGGTGCAATACCAGACACAACGCTACGGTGCAATACCAGACACAACGCTACGGTGCAATACCAGACACAACCCTATAGTGCCATACCAGACACAACGCTATGGTGCAATACCAGACACAACCCTATAGTGGCATACCAGACAATGCTATGGTGCAATACCAGACACCACCCTACGTACAGGATGTGGTGCTGTTTCTGGAAACCATGTTTT
Organism: Eleutherodactylus coqui; assembly: GCF_035609145.1. NCBI lineage: Eukaryota > Metazoa > Chordata > Amphibia > Anura > Eleutherodactylidae > Eleutherodactylus > Eleutherodactylus coqui. Next base: position 119,244,853 of record NC_089844.1, on the reverse strand, counting down.
CCTTATCGTTTTCTGCATTGCAGCTGAGTCTGGAGTGCTGCCCCACTGATTCTTGTTGTCAAACTCTCTTGAAAACATGTCCAGCAGATCCGTTATGGGCGGAAGCCATGATTCCAGTGTGTACAGAGCCTTATTCCAAAGCTTCTTTGGCCCCGGGTCTTCTGTATATAGGCTGCCCTGTATATATGTAGCATATCGCTTTCCTGTTCATGACATCCGTGCACAGATTACAGTAATTACAATGACACTGCTCTGAGATAACGCTGTGAATGAAAGGTTGTAATGTAACACATTAAAATTAATTGTGATTTCATGGTAATTTAGTACAATATTTTCCTGGGCATTTAAGCAGTCCCTGATTTATGTCACAATAATCGAGCAAGTACATACACCCCGTACCTATCAGTAATTTTCCTGTGGATTTCACTCCAATGCACAAAATATGAGCTGGCTGCATAGATCTTTCATGCTTCTCGACTGTTAAATAGTATAATTGTCTTCTCTATCTTCAAGGAGCTTCATTTTAGATGCTAATTGCATTCAATTTATTACTCGCGAGCTTTCCTGCACAATGCCAGGTATTCTGGGTGCATGATGGATGGCATTGTAAAAGCGGAATGGATGAGCATGTTGTGCGGGGTCACTCTAAACAAATGAATATTAAAACCAGTCGCTTCCTCCTTCATTTTCAGGTGCAAAGTTGTTTTCTATTATGATTTAGCCGCCATGCTTATTGAGCAGTAATTAAAAATGGAGTGTACATAAATTATAATTAGGCCAAATAGTGATCAAAACACCAAGTGCTGAAAATCATTTTTTTTAAAGAAATTGGACAAGATTTAAGAAAAAAAAAATGGCTGCTTTCTTCCAGAAAAATCTCTACTTCCGCCTATGAATTGTTTTGTAGATCATGGTTGTTCACCGAAAGGACCAATAAAAATAAAATATAACCTTTATTTCAAATTTCTAAAAAATGGCGTACCCACAGACAACATAAAAGAGTTGAGTTTATATAGGACAATTTAATGTCTCTATATTTGCTCAACACGATAGATGTTAAAGTACCAGATGTGTCACTATTCTGTACCTGGGCCTGATTGGTAAACAATGCCAACAGGACAGATAGTATATGTATTTACGTTGTTTTTTGATAGGTAAAGGTTTTTAAACACATTTGTGCCCTATCAAAGCACACACTTATCGGCACTTCTAATTTACTGCACACTCATGGAGCAATATCCTCAATTCCGCTCCAAATGAATGTAATTAGAGCCTGATATAAATATTATCAGCTGGTATTGAAGCCTATGATCAGGCACAATACTAAGGTTAGTGGTAACACCCCTCAAGGGATCCACCAACGCTAAACAACTGATAGTAGGTGTGCCAAAGTCTAACATCACCTGATTTGTGTGGTAGACACTGTTACAAACTGGTAACTATAACCTAGTACGATCTAAAGCCCAGTAAGGAGGATTTTATTTCTGTAGCTTAGCCTCTATCTAATAGTAGGTACGATTCTCAATCCTAACTATCTGGCTGCTATTGTAATTTTAGGGTGTATGTTACATAATTCCCCTAATCCCCATCGACGCGTTTCAACAATCCTTTACACGGATTGTATCATCAGGATGGTATGCCGCTAATGATGAGCGACGTACAGCCTGGTCGGCTGTCGGTTAACAAATGAGCATAGATGGTATGCCCGCTCTTACGTTGGGCTTATGTATCCGTAGCCCCGCCTACCACTTGGAGGCTTGTCCTGACCTGCTCCAATCATCTAGCTATAGGGCGGTTCATCCTGTCACTCCCGTAATCCCGCGATAGTATAGAATTTTCGCGCATGCGCTTATTAGTGTATGAGGCCATTGCCCTTACTATAATAAGATATCCCATTGATTGGCACCCAGGCGCCGTCAGACTAGCAGCGCTAGGTGATTAGCGCATGCGTAATGTGTTAAATTGAGCACTTGGTAAAACTTTCTTCTTAAGCCATAGTATACTTAGATTCTCTCTTGACTTTATGCGCATGCGCTCTCTACCTACTTCTAGACTTAGCGCTGTTTCAGCAATCGCATATTCTGACATACAAACTGTGCTAAGTAAATCGCGCATGCGCTGTATATTCGAGTCAAGACTTGGTAGAATTTAACCGTAGTATATAGTTTATACGCTCTTTGCATCACATAGATTATGCGCATGCGCTGACTCACTATTTTGGGACTTAGTACTATCTCATCAGTAATGCATTGTGATATTCTATTAGCGCTTAGTGAATCACGCATGCGCTATATATTAGTAAGATATACTCCTCTCAAGCACGATATATAGTGCGCTTATTCTATCGCATAGAATATGCGCGTGTGTTGCCTCGCTATCACAGGACTTAAATCTATGATGTAAGGGTTGCATAAGGTAAGAGATGCATATTTCCCAATTGCAACCTATTCACTAAAGGAATATGTTTGATCATAGTTCATATATATATTCCTATGTTATCCATGCCGTATGTAATAGGGAATATTATAACTAGATCCCTGTTTTTTAATATATTATCTACTATGGATAGCGAGATATAAACTAAAAAAAAAAAAAATTTTTTTTCGGGAAATATACGGGGTAACGGAAGAATCGCTATCAGGACCAATATAGCCCCTTAGGGGTGATATCGTTAAGCCAATGAGTCAATATCTGATTCGATTTATGGCATATAGTCATCGCCACACCTATTAGATACAGTATTTATACCATCATTACTGAAAGGGTCTTAAAAAAGAGGCAACTTCAGCATTATTATAGTCCCCATATATTACTAGAGACGTTCATATCAGTTGTACAAGTTTTATCAAAGGAAGGTATTATATAGTTCCTACAGCCAGATAATATACATTTATTAATCACATAGGGGTAATGTCTCATAAGTTCACGTGACGTACATTCAGTACACCTCATTATATGAGTTAATTGACTGGAAAAGACATATATCAGAATTTTAATGTGATGAAGAGTGTTAGATGAATGACGTAAAAGATAAACACTCGTTCAGACCTTTAGGGGAGCAGGATTCTAGTCTAAAGATCCAGGCGCATTCTTTCTGCAATAACTTGCGATCCAAGTCGCCTCTCCTTGTGTTGTTCCTAATCACCTCTATGCCCTGGAACCGGATCACATCCGGATTGTTATCATGCTTCTCCTTGATGTGTTTCGCTATCGAGGTGTTTTCATTGCGGTTGATATTCCCTATGTGGGACAAGACTCTCCTCCTGTGCCCATCAACATTAAGGGCACAGGACGATGGAATAACGTTTCTTCCTGCAGAATCTACATCTATTACCCCACAAGTGAACCATAATGAACCCACCACCTCATGTGTTGAAGAGGAACTACAGATTATCAATTTATCACCAAAAGTTCTATCGGTTGATGAAAAATCAGTACTCAAAAAAGGTTTGTCATTCATCCCCACTAACAAATATGATTGCTTTGGCTGGACAAAAGATATCTCATTGTTCTTACGAAAGTTACGTTGGAAGAAATTTTTCTCAATTAAAGACCGTAAGAAATGTGCTGAACTAGGCCTAGAGATGGAAGATTTGGAAGCTATTAACATGCTGGAAGAATTGGAACAGGAAAATATGAGGGACCCAGCAAAGGGACCATTCACAGAATTGAAACCAAAGAATTCCAGTATGCCTCCTTCAGGGGAATCACCCTACATAGATATCTTCGAGGCCCTAGTCAATAGGGAACTGTTAGATCTATCCCGACGCAAAACTTACCGATATCAAAATCTTTCGGCAAGAGAGAAAAAAGCCTTGGTGTCTCTGGAGAATGATACAACTATCATCATAAAGCCCTCCGACAAGGGGGGCAACATCGTAGGGATGAGCAGGGAGACTTACCGAGAAATGTGTCATAACATCTTGAGTGACAATAGTAACTATGAGATATTGCCTGGAGATCCTACTAACGAATTCACCAGAGAATTGACAAACATTCTATTACCGGCCAAAGAACATCAACTCATAGGGGATAAGGAATTCCTATTCTGTCTACCACAAAATCCACAGATAGCCACGTTTTACAGCCTTCCGAAGGTACATAAAGGTTTATCACCATTGCGAGGGAGGCCTATAGTATCAGGTATTGATAGTCTCACGCAAGGGATAAGCAAATACCTTGATCAATTGTTGAGACCATTTGTGGAGGCTTTACCGGCTTACATAAAAGACACTACTGACGTTCTACGTAAGCTGGAAGGATTATCTATCTCTGCTGACACCAAATTAGCCAGCTTAGACGTAGAAGCGTTGTATAGCTCTATCCCCCATGAGGGGGGACTTAATGCCGCAGGATACTATCTCAAACAGAGAGGTATCCAGTTGAAGCCACACAATGATTTCCTATTAGACCTTCTCTCGTTTGTTTTGCACAGAAATTATTTTCTATTTGAGGATAAGTACTTCCACCAGCTCAGGGGTACGGCTATGGGGAGCCCATGTGCCCCCAGCTATGCCAATTTGTACCTGGGCTGGTGGGAGGAAAAATCCGTTTTCTGTGAAAAAAATGAGATCTGGACGTCCCATATAGACCTATGGATCAGGTTTATAGACGACGTTCTTATTCTTTGGAATGGCTCGGTGGAGGAATTTTCCAATTTTGTTAAACAACTGAATAAGAACAAACTGGGCTTATTCTTTACGGCCGAAATTGATCCTACAACCATTACATTTTTGGATCTTGAAATTCACAAATCTGAAAAGGGGACTCTTGAGACCACCATACATCGTAAAACCACTGCGACCAACTCTCTTCTGCATTGGACTAGCCATCACCCCTTTACATTGAAAAAGGGAATACCTAAAGGTCAGCTAATAAGAACCAGGAGAAACTGTTCCCAGGATACAGATTTCAAAGTAAAAGCTGACCAAATGTCTCGACGCTTTAAAAATCGTGGTTACCCTGGAGAAGTAATACAAATAGCTACTGATTTTGTCAAGGACAAAAACCGTGAGGATTTTTTGAAAAACCAACCCCAGAGGGTGAATGATGGTAAAGTCCGCATAATAGGTACTTACGATGATAATAACAAAGAAGTAAGGCGCATTATTGAAAATCATTGGCATATTCTACAAAAAGATAATGACTTGAGCAAATATTTGGCGGAAAAACCCTTAATTACATATAAACGGGGTAGGAACTTATATGACCGATTGATTCATAGCCATTTTTCATTAATTTCTGAACCAACGACATGGCTACCGAGGAACCCCCCAAAAGGGAATTTCCAATGCTCTGGATGCAAGGCCTGCAGATTCATGAAGAAGACCTCACTATTTGTAAGCTCAGTCACCGGAAAACAATATAGGATAAGGGACTTTATAAACTGCAGGACCAGTGGTGTCATCTATCTGGCCTCATGTCCTTGCCCAATGGACTATGTGGGCAAGACAAGACAGCAATTGCGGAGGAGAGTCTTGTCCCACATAGGGAATATCAACCGCAATGAAAACACCTCGATAGCGAAACACATCAAGGAGAAGCATGATAACAATCCGGATGTGATCCGGTTCCAGGGCATAGAGGTGATTAGGAACAACACAAGGAGAGGCGACTTGGATCGCAAGTTATTGCAGAAAGAATGCGCCTGGATCTTTAGACTAGAATCCTGCTCCCCTAAAGGTCTGAACGAGTGTTTATCTTTTACGTCATTCATCTAACACTCTTCATCACATTAAAATTCTGATATATGTCTTTTCCAGTCAATTAACTCATATAATGAGGTGTACTGAATGTACGTCACGTGAACTTATGAGACATTACCCCTATGTGATTAATAAATGTATATTATCTGGCTGTAGGAACTATATAATACCTTCCTTTGATAAAACTTGTACAACTGATATGAACGTCTCTAGTAATATATGGGGACTATAATAATGCTGAAGTTGCCTCTTTTTTAAGACCCTTTCAGTAATGATGGTATAAATACTGTATCTAATAGGTGTGGCGATGACTATATGCCATAAATCGAATCAGATATTGACTCATTGGCTTAACGATATCACCCCTAAGGGGCTATATTGGTCCTGATAGCGATTCTTCCGTTACCCCGTATATTTCCCGAAAAAAAATTTTTTTTTTTTTAGTTTATATCTCGCTATCCATAGTAGATAATATATTAAAAAACAGGGATCTAGTTATAATATTCCCTATTACATACGGCATGGATAACATAGGAATATATATATGAACTATGATCAAACATATTCCTTTAGTGAATAGGTTGCAATTGGGAAATATGCATCTCTTACCTTATGCAACCCTTACATCATAGATTTAAGTCCTGTGATAGCGAGGCAACACACGCGCATATTCTATGCGATAGAATAAGCGCACTATATATCGTGCTTGAGAGGAGTATATCTTACTAATATATAGCGCATGCGTGATTCACTAAGCGCTAATAGAATATCACAATGCATTACTGATGAGATAGTACTAAGTCCCAAAATAGTGAGTCAGCGCATGCGCATAATCTATGTGATGCAAAGAGCGTATAAACTATATACTACGGTTAAATTCTACCAAGTCTTGACTCGAATATACAGCGCATGCGCGATTTACTTAGCACAGTTTGTATGTCAGAATATGCGATTGCTGAAACAGCGCTAAGTCTAGAAGTAGGTAGAGAGCGCATGCGCATAAAGTCAAGAGAGAATCTAAGTATACTATGGCTTAAGAAGAAAGTTTTACCAAGTGCTCAATTTAACACATTACGCATGCGCTAATCACCTAGCGCTGCTAGTCTGACGGCGCCTGGGTGCCAATCAATGGGATATCTTATTATAGTAAGGGCAATGGCCTCATACACTAATAAGCGCATGCGCGAAAATTCTATACTATCGCGGGATTACGGGAGTGACAGGATGAACCGCCCTATAGCTAGATGATTGGAGCAGGTCAGGACGAGCCTCCAAGTGGTAGGCGGGGCTACGGATACATAAGCCCAACGTAAGAGCGGGCATACCATCTATGCTCATTTGTTAACCGACAGCCGACCAGGCTGTACGTCGCTCATCATTAGCGGCATACCATCCTGATGATACAATCCGTGTAAAGGATTGTTGAAACGCGTCGATGGGGATTAGGGGAATTATGTAACATACACCCTAAAATTACAATAGCAGCCAGATAGTTAGGATTGAGAATCGTACCTACTATTAGATAGAGGCTAAGCTACAGAAATAAAATCCTCCTTACTGGGCTTTAGATCGTACTAGGTTATAGTTACCAGTTTGTAACAGTGTCTACCACACAAATCAGGTGATGTTAGACTTTGGCACACCTACTATCAGTTGTTTAGCGTTGGTGGATCCCTTGAGGGGTGTTACCACTAACCTTAGTATTGTGCCTGATCATAGGCTTCAATACCAGCTGATAATATTTATATCAGGCTCTAATTACATTCATTTGGAGCGGAATTGAGGATATTGCTCCATGAGTGTGCAGTAAATTAGAAGTGCCGATAAGTGTGTGCTTTGATAGGGCACAAATGTGTTTAAAAACCTTTACCTATCAAAAAACAACGTAAATACATATACTATCTGTCCTGTTGGCATTGTTTACCAATCAGGCCCAGGTACAGAATAGTGACACATCTGGTACTTTAACATCTATCGTGTTGAGCAAATATAGAGACATTAAATTGTCCTATATAAACTCAACTCTTTTATGTTGTCTGTGGGTACGCCATTTTTTAGAAATTTGAAATAAAGGTTATATTTTATTTTTATTGGTCCTTTCGGTGAACAATTGTTTTGATAAAAGGACATCACTGCCTCGGTGATACAGTCTTTATAGAATTATGGCAGGCTTTCTAACAGGGGGAATAGATACTACCCCCTGGTTGGCAGAAGCCAAATCAGTCTTCTCAAATAAAGATATGGATACAAATAGTCAAGCCACCTCAATTAATCAGGCATTTAGAAATATCACAAAGTTCTATAAGGACTTTATCAAGTCATGGTGGGAAGTTCAAGGGTTGAATAATTATTTGGAGAGTAAGATCGTCCCTCGTGGCCTGCGTATACAAATCTTACCCCCGCCTAAATTAAGAACTAATGCATTTATGGAAAAGTGGGAGAGGGAAGTAACTGATTGCTCTCTTAAACTTATGCAATTGCTGTTGGAAGAGGAGAAACAAATTTTAGAAAAAAATGGTAAGATCTTGGATGAGTCCATTAAGGACATACAAAAATTCTCAAGTGAAGTTGAATTTAATAAGAAGGAACATACTCTCAAATTGACTCTTGATAAATATACGGGTTTCCTAAAAGAAAGGAAACATTTCTTATTTAATAGAGATTTGCGGGACTTCAATGAGAAGAAAGCGTATGAGGCCCGATCCTTTACCGAATCGGAACTTAGCTCCTCAGAGGGTGAAACCTCAGGGGGAGAGACCATATTTAAGAGAGGCTCTTACCCCAACCGTATAAAGGGGAGAGGGGGCTCTCGTTATAAGACCCGTGGGAGAGGTAGAGGATTTCCTAATGAAGGCCATTTTTTAGGACAGCCGATCATCCAATATATGACTCGGAATCGGAGTGTACCGTCCACGGCCCATCAACATTAAGGGCACAGGACGATGGAATAACGTTTCTTCCTGCAGAATCTACATCTATTACCCCACAAGTGAACCATAATGAACCCACCACCTCATGTGTTGAAGAGGAACTACAGATTATCAATTTATCACCAAAAGTTCTATCGGTTGATGAAAAATCAGTACTCAAAAAAGGTTTGTCATTCATCCCCACTAACAAATATGATTGCTTTGGCTGGACAAAAGATATCTCATTGTTCTTACGAAAGTTACGTTGGAAGAAATTTTTCTCAATTAAAGACCGTAAGAAATGTGCTGAACTAGGCCTAGAGATGGAAGATTTGGAAGCTATTAACATGCTGGAAGAATTGGAACAGGAAAATATGAGGGACCCAGCAAAGGGACCATTCACAGAATTGAAACCAAAGAATTCCAGTATGCCTCCTTCAGGGGAATCACCCTACATAGATATCTTCGAGGCCCTAGTCAATAGGGAACTGTTAGATCTATCCCGACGCAAAACTTACCGATATCAAAATCTTTCGGCAAGAGAGAAAAAAGCCTTGGTGTCTCTGGAGAATGATACAACTATCATCATAAAGCCCTCCGACAAGGGGGGCAACATCGTAGGGATGAGCAGGGAGACTTACCGAGAAATGTGTCATAACATCTTGAGTGACAATAGTAACTATGAGATATTGCCTGGAGATCCTACTAACGAATTCACCAGAGAATTGACAAACATTCTATTACCGGCCAAAGAACATCAACTCATAGGGGATAAGGAATTCCTATTCTGTCTACCACAAAATCCACAGATAGCCACGTTTTACAGCCTTCCGAAGGTACATAAAGGTTTATCACCATTGCGAGGGAGGCCTATAGTATCAGGTATTGATAGTCTCACGCAAGGGATAAGCAAATACCTTGATCAATTGTTGAGACCATTTGTGGAGGCTTTACCGGCTTACATAAAAGACACTACTGACGTTCTACGTAAGCTGGAAGGATTATCTATCTCTGCTGACACCAAATTAGCCAGCTTAGACGTAGAAGCGTTGTATAGCTCTATCCCCCATGAGGGGGGACTTAATGCCGCAGGATACTATCTCAAACAGAGAGGTATCCAGTTGAAGCCACACAATGATTTCCTATTAGACCTTCTCTCGTTTGTTTTGCACAGAAATTATTTTCTATTTGAGGATAAGTACTTCCACCAGCTCAGGGGTACGGCTATGGGGAGCCCATGTGCCCCCAGCTATGCCAATTTGTACCTGGGCTGGTGGGAGGAAAAATCCGTTTTCTGTGAAAAAAATGAGATCTGGACGTCCCATATAGACCTATGGATCAGGTTTATAGACGACGTTCTTATTCTTTGGAATGGCTCGGTGGAGGAATTTTCCAATTTTGTTAAACAACTGAATAAGAACAAACTGGGCTTATTCTTTACGGCCGAAATTGATCCTACAACCATTACATTTTTGGATCTTGAAATTCACAAATCTGAAAAGGGGACTCTTGAGACCACCATACATCGTAAAACCACTGCGACCAACTCTCTTCTGCATTGGACTAGCCATCACCCCTTTACATTGAAAAAGGGAATACCTAAAGGTCAGCTAATAAGAACCAGGAGAAACTGTTCCCAGGATACAGATTTCAAAGTAAAAGCTGACCAAATGTCTCGACGCTTTAAAAATCGTGGTTACCCTGGAGAAGTAATACAAATAGCTACTGATTTTGTCAAGGACAAAAACCGTGAGGATTTTTTGAAAAACCAACCCCAGAGGGTGAATGATGGTAAAGTCCGCATAATAGGTACTTACGATGATAATAACAAAGAAGTAAGGCGCATTATTGAAAATCATTGGCATATTCTACAAAAAGATAATGACTTGAGCAAATATTTGGCGGAAAAACCCTTAATTACATATAAACGGGGTAGGAACTTATATGACCGATTGATTCATAGCCATTTTTCATTAATTTCTGAACCAACGACATGGCTACCGAGGAACCCCCCAAAAGGGAATTTCCAATGCTCTGGATGCAAGGCCTGCAGATTCATGAAGAAGACCTCACTATTTGTAAGCTCAGTCACCGGAAAACAATATAGGATAAGGGACTTTATAAACTGCAGGACCAGTGGTGTCATCTATCTGGCCTCATGTCCTTGCCCAATGGACTATGTGGGCAAGACAAGACAGCAATTGCGGAGGAGAGTCTTGTCCCACATAGGGAATATCAACCGCAATGAAAACACCTCGATAGCGAAACACATCAAGGAGAAGCATGATAACAATCCGGATGTGATCCGGTTCCAGGGCATAGAGGTGATTAGGAACAACACAAGGAGAGGCGACTTGGATCGCAAGTTATTGCAGAAAGAATGCGCCTGGATCTTTAGACTAGAATCCTGCTCCCCTAAAGGTCTGAACGAGTGTTTATCTTTTACGTCATTCATCTAACACTCTTCATCACATTAAAATTCTGATATATGTCTTTTCCAGTCAATTAACTCATATAATGAGGTGTACTGAATGTACGTCACGTGAACTTATGAGACATTACCCCTATGTGATTAATAAATGTATATTATCTGGCTGTAGGAACTATATAATACCTTCCTTTGATAAAACTTGTACAACTGATATGAACGTCTCTAGTAATATATGGGGACTATAATAATGCTGAAGTTGCCTCTTTTTTAAGACCCTTTCAGTAATGATGGTATAAATACTGTATCTAATAGGTGTGGCGATGACTATATGCCATAAATCGAATCAGATATTGACTCATTGGCTTAACGATATCACCCCTAAGGGGCTATATTGGTCCTGATAGCGATTCTTCCGTTACCCCGTATATTTCCCGAAAAAAAATTTTTTTTTTTTTAGTTTATATCTCGCTATCCATAGTAGATAATATATTAAAAAACAGGGATCTAGTTATAATATTCCCTATTACATACGGCATGGATAACATAGGAATATATATATGAACTATGATCAAACATATTCCTTTAGTGAATAGGTTGCAATTGGGAAATATGCATCTCTTACCTTATGCAACCCTTACATCATAGATTTAAGTCCTGTGATAGCGAGGCAACACACGCGCATATTCTATGCGATAGAATAAGCGCACTATATATCGTGCTTGAGAGGAGTATATCTTACTAATATATAGCGCATGCGTGATTCACTAAGCGCTAATAGAATATCACAATGCATTACTGATGAGATAGTACTAAGTCCCAAAATAGTGAGTCAGCGCATGCGCATAATCTATGTGATGCAAAGAGCGTATAAACTATATACTACGGTTAAATTCTACCAAGTCTTGACTCGAATATACAGCGCATGCGCGATTTACTTAGCACAGTTTGTATGTCAGAATATGCGATTGCTGAAACAGCGCTAAGTCTAGAAGTAGGTAGAGAGCGCATGCGCATAAAGTCAAGAGAGAATCTAAGTATACTATGGCTTAAGAAGAAAGTTTTACCAAGTGCTCAATTTAACACATTACGCATGCGCTAATCACCTAGCGCTGCTAGTCTGACGGCGCCTGGGTGCCAATCAATGGGATATCTTATTATAGTAAGGGCAATGGCCTCATACACTAATAAGCGCATGCGCGAAAATTCTATACTATCGCGGGATTACGGGAGTGACAGGATGAACCGCCCTATAGCTAGATGATTGGAGCAGGTCAGGACGAGCCTCCAAGTGGTAGGCGGGGCTACGGATACATAAGCCCAACGTAAGAGCGGGCATACCATCTATGCTCATTTGTTAACCGACAGCCGACCAGGCTGTACGTCGCTCATCATTAGCGGCATACCATCCTGATGATACAATCCGTGTAAAGGATTGTTGAAACGCGTCGATGGGGATTAGGGGAATTATGTAACATACACCCTAAAATTACAATAGCAGCCAGATAGTTAGGATTGAGAATCGTACCTACTATTAGATAGAGGCTAAGCTACAGAAATAAAATCCTCCTTACTGGGCTTTAGATCGTACTAGGTTATAGTTACCAGTTTGTAACAGTGTCTACCACACAAATCAGGTGATGTTAGACTTTGGCACACCTACTATCAGTTGTTTAGCGTTGGTGGATCCCTTGAGGGGTGTTACCACTAACCTTAGTATTGTGCCTGATCATAGGCTTCAATACCAGCTGATAATATTTATATCAGGCTCTAATTACATTCATTTGGAGCGGAATTGAGGATATTGCTCCATGAGTGTGCAGTAAATTAGAAGTGCCGATAAGTGTGTGCTTTGATAGGGCACAAATGTGTTTAAAAACCTTTACCTATCAAAAAACAACGTAAATACATATACTATCTGTCCTGTTGGCATTGTTTACCAATCAGGCCCAGGTACAGAATAGTGACACATCTGGTACTTTAACATCTATCGTGTTGAGCAAATATAGAGACATTAAATTGTCCTATATAAACTCAACTCTTTTATGTTGTCTGTGGGTACGCCATTTTTTAGAAATTTGAAATAAAGGTTATATTTTATTTTTATTGGTCCTTTCGGTGAACAATTGTTTTGATAAAAGGACATCACTGCCTCGGTGATACAGTCTTTATAGAATTATGGCAGGCTTTCTAACAGGGGGAATAGATACTACCCCCTGGTTGGCAGAAGCCAAATCAGTCTTCTCAAATAAAGATATGGATACAAATAGTCAAGCCACCTCAATTAATCAGGCATTTAGAAATATCACAAAGTTCTATAAGGACTTTATCAAGTCATGGTGGGAAGTTCAAGGGTTGAATAATTATTTGGAGAGTAAGATCGTCCCTCGTGGCCTGCGTATACAAATCTTACCCCCGCCTAAATTAAGAACTAATGCATTTATGGAAAAGTGGGAGAGGGAAGTAACTGATTGCTCTCTTAAACTTATGCAATTGCTGTTGGAAGAGGAGAAACAAATTTTAGAAAAAAATGGTAAGATCTTGGATGAGTCCATTAAGGACATACAAAAATTCTCAAGTGAAGTTGAATTTAATAAGAAGGAACATACTCTCAAATTGACTCTTGATAAATATACGGGTTTCCTAAAAGAAAGGAAACATTTCTTATTTAATAGAGATTTGCGGGACTTCAATGAGAAGAAAGCGTATGAGGCCCGATCCTTTACCGAATCGGAACTTAGCTCCTCAGAGGGTGAAACCTCAGGGGGAGAGACCATATTTAAGAGAGGCTCTTACCCCAACCGTATAAAGGGGAGAGGGGGCTCTCGTTATAAGACCCGTGGGAGAGGTAGAGGATTTCCTAATGAAGGCCATTTTTTAGGACAGCCGATCATCCAATATATGACTCGGAATCGGAGTGTACCGTCCACGGCCCATCAACATTAAGGGCACAGGACGATGGAATAACGTTTCTTCCTGCAGAATCTACATCTATTACCCCACAAGTGAACCATAATGAACCCACCACCTCATGTGTTGAAGAGGAACTACAGATTATCAATTTATCACCAAAAGTTCTATCGGTTGATGAAAAATCAGTACTCAAAAAAGGTTTGTCATTCATCCCCACTAACAAATATGATTGCTTTGGCTGGACAAAAGATATCTCATTGTTCTTACGAAAGTTACGTTGGAAGAAATTTTTCTCAATTAAAGACCGTAAGAAATGTGCTGAACTAGGCCTAGAGATGGAAGATTTGGAAGCTATTAACATGCTGGAAGAATTGGAACAGGAAAATATGAGGGACCCAGCAAAGGGACCATTCACAGAATTGAAACCAAAGAATTCCAGTATGCCTCCTTCAGGGGAATCACCCTACATAGATATCTTCGAGGCCCTAGTCAATAGGGAACTGTTAGATCTATCCCGACGCAAAACTTACCGATATCAAAATCTTTCGGCAAGAGAGAAAAAAGCCTTGGTGTCTCTGGAGAATGATACAACTATCATCATAAAGCCCTCCGACAAGGGGGGCAACATCGTAGTGATGAGCAGGGAGACTTACCGAGAAATGTGTCATAACATCTTGAGTGACAATAGTAACTATGAGATATTGCCTGGAGATCCTACTAACGAATTCACCAGAGAATTGACAAACATTCTATTACCGGCCAAAGAACATCAACTCATAGGGGATAAGGAATTCCTATTCTGTCTACCACAAAATCCACAGATAGCCACGTTTTACAGCCTTCCGAAGGTACATAAAGGTTTATCACCATTGCGAGGGAGGCCTATAGTATCAGGTATTGATAGTCTCACGCAAGGGATAAGCAAATACCTTGATCAATTGTTGAGACCATTTGTGGAGGCTTTACCGGCTTACATAAAAGACACTACTGACGTTCTACGTAAGCTGGAAGGATTATCTATCTCTGCTGACACCAAATTAGCCAGCTTAGACGTAGAAGCGTTGTATAGCTCTATCCCCCATGAGGGGGGACTTAATGCCGCAGGATACTATCTCAAACAGAGAGGTATCCAGTTGAAGCCACACAATGATTTCCTATTAGACCTTCTCTCGTTTGTTTTGCACAGAAATTATTTTCTATTTGAGGATAAGTACTTCCACCAGCTCAGGGGTACGGCTATGGGGAGCCCATGTGCCCCCAGCTATGCCAATTTGTACCTGGGCTGGTGGGAGGAAAAATCCGTTTTCTGTGAAAAAAATGAGATCTGGACGTCCCATATAGACCTATGGATCAGGTTTATAGACGACGTTCTTATTCTTTGGAATGGCTCGGTGGAGGAATTTTCCAATTTTGTTAAACAACTGAATAAGAACAAACTGGGCTTATTCTTTACGGCCGAAATTGATCCTACAACCATTACATTTTTGGATCTTGAAATTCACAAATCTGAAAAGGGGACTCTTGAGACCACCATACATCGTAAAACCACTGCGACCAACTCTCTTCTGCATTGGACTAGCCATCACCCCTTTACATTGAAAAAGGGAATACCTAAAGGTCAGCTAATAAGAACCAGGAGAAACTGTTCCCAGGATACAGATTTCAAAGTAAAAGCTGACCAAATGTCTCGACGCTTTAAAAATCGTGGTTACCCTGGAGAAGTAATACAAATAGCTACTGATTTTGTCAAGGACAAAAACCGTGAGGATTTTTTGAAAAACCAACCCCAGAGGGTGAATGATGGTAAAGTCCGCATAATAGGTACTTACGATGATAATAACAAAGAAGTAAGGCGCATTATTGAAAATCATTGGCATATTCTACAAAAAGATAATGACTTGAGCAAATATTTGGCGGAAAAACCCTTAATTACATATAAACGGGGTAGGAACTTATATGACCGATTGATTCATAGCCATTTTTCATTAATTTCTGAACCAACGACATGGCTACCGAGGAACCCCCCAAAAGGGAATTTCCAATGCTCTGGATGCAAGGCCTGCAGATTCATGAAGAAGACCTCACTATTTGTAAGCTCAGTCACCGGAAAACAATATAGGATAAGGGACTTTATAAACTGCAGGACCAGTGGTGTCATCTATCTGGCCTCATGTCCTTGCCCAATGGACTATGTGGGCAAGACAAGACAGCAATTGCGGAGGAGAGTCTTGTCCCACATAGGGAATATCAACCGCAATGAAAACACCTCGATAGCGAAACACATCAAGGAGAAGCATGATAACAATCCGGATGTGATCCGGTTCCAGGGCATAGAGGTGATTAGGAACAACACAAGGAGAGGCGACTTGGATCGCAAGTTATTGCAGAAAGAATGCGCCTGGATCTTTAGACTAGAATCCTGCTCCCCTAAAGGTCTGAACGAGTGTTTATCTTTTACGTCATTCATCTAACACTCTTCATCACATTAAAATTCTGATATATGTCTTTTCCAGTCAATTAACTCATATAATGAGGTGTACTGAATGTACGTCACGT
This sequence comes from Eleutherodactylus coqui, assembly GCF_035609145.1. Lineage (NCBI taxonomy): Eukaryota > Metazoa > Chordata > Amphibia > Anura > Eleutherodactylidae > Eleutherodactylus > Eleutherodactylus coqui. The sequence continues at coordinate 119,228,342 of NC_089844.1, read as the reverse complement.
GAACTTATGAGACATTACCCCTATGTGATTAATAAATGTATATTATCTGGCTGTAGGAACTATATAATACCTTCCTTTGATAAAACTTGTACAACTGATATGAACGTCTCTAGTAATATATGGGGACTATAATAATGCTGAAGTTGCCTCTTTTTTAAGACCCTTTCAGTAATGATGGTATAAATACTGTATCTAATAGGTGTGGCGATGACTATATGCCATAAATCGAATCAGATATTGACTCATTGGCTTAACGATATCACCCCTAAGGGGCTATATTGGTCCTGATAGCGATTCTTCCGTTACCCCGTATATTTCCCGAAAAAAAATTTTTTTTTTTTTTAGTTTATATCTCGCTATCCATAGTAGATAATATATTAAAAAACAGGGATCTAGTTATAATATTCCCTATTACATACGGCATGGATAACATAGGAATATATATATGAACTATGATCAAACATATTCCTTTAGTGAATAGGTTGCAATTGGGAAATATGCATCTCTTACCTTATGCAACCCTTACATCATAGATTTAAGTCCTGTGATAGCGAGGCAACACACGCGCATATTCTATGCGATAGAATAAGCGCACTATATATCGTGCTTGAGAGGAGTATATCTTACTAATATATAGCGCATGCGTGATTCACTAAGCGCTAATAGAATATCACAATGCATTACTGATGAGATAGTACTAAGTCCCAAAATAGTGAGTCAGCGCATGCGCATAATCTATGTGATGCAAAGAGCGTATAAACTATATACTACGGTTAAATTCTACCAAGTCTTGACTCGAATATACAGCGCATGCGCGATTTACTTAGCACAGTTTGTATGTCAGAATATGCGATTGCTGAAACAGCGCTAAGTCTAGAAGTAGGTAGAGAGCGCATGCGCATAAAGTCAAGAGAGAATCTAAGTATACTATGGCTTAAGAAGAAAGTTTTACCAAGTGCTCAATTTAACACATTACGCATGCGCTAATCACCTAGCGCTGCTAGTCTGACGGCGCCTGGGTGCCAATCAATGGGATATCTTATTATAGTAAGGGCAATGGCCTCATACACTAATAAGCGCATGCGCGAAAATTCTATACTATCGCGGGATTACGGGAGTGACAGGATGAACCGCCCTATAGCTAGATGATTGGAGCAGGTCAGGACGAGCCTCCAAGTGGTAGGCGGGGCTACGGATACATAAGCCCAACGTAAGAGCGGGCATACCATCTATGCTCATTTGTTAACCGACAGCCGACCAGGCTGTACGTCGCTCATCATTAGCGGCATACCATCCTGATGATACAATCCGTGTAAAGGATTGTTGAAACGCGTCGATGGGGATTAGGGGAATTATGTAACATACACCCTAAAATTACAATAGCAGCCAGATAGTTAGGATTGAGAATCGTACCTACTATTAGATAGAGGCTAAGCTACAGAAATAAAATCCTCCTTACTGGGCTTTAGATCGTACTAGGTTATAGTTACCAGTTTGTAACAGTGTCTACCACACAAATCAGGTGATGTTAGACTTTGGCACACCTACTATCAGTTGTTTAGCGTTGGTGGATCCCTTGAGGGGTGTTACCACTAACCTTAGTATTGTGCCTGATCATAGGCTTCAATACCAGCTGATAATATTTATATCAGGCTCTAATTACATTCATTTGGAGCGGAATTGAGGATATTGCTCCATGAGTGTGCAGTAAATTAGAAGTGCCGATAAGTGTGTGCTTTGATAGGGCACAAATGTGTTTAAAAACCTTTACCTATCAAAAAACAACGTAAATACATATACTATCTGTCCTGTTGGCATTGTTTACCAATCAGGCCCAGGTACAGAATAGTGACACATCTGGTACTTTAACATCTATCGTGTTGAGCAAATATAGAGACATTAAATTGTCCTATATAAACTCAACTCTTTTATGTTGTCTGTGGGTACGCCATTTTTTAGAAATTTGAAATAAAGGTTATATTTTATTTTTATTGGTCCTTTCGGTGAACAATTGTTTTGATAAAAGGACATCACTGCCTCGGTGATACAGTCTTTTGTAGATCATGGAAATCATTGGAAACCCCAAATGCAAGTTATTTCCTGGGTGGCTTGGTTTATACCAGTGTTATGGCTTCCAGTTTCAACCAGGATCCCTGACTCATATGATGGAACAATTATGAACCATTTGTTGGAAGTGCCATAATCAATGCTCCAATTGATTGGTCCAAGTAACTTCCAAGGAAGCCTGGTAATCGCTGCTAGACTAGCCGGGGCAAAGATGTCATAACCAGCCAAGCTTGTGGGGTTTTCTCATGCAGTGGTGTGGAGAGTATACCGAGGAAAAACATCCAGCAAAAGGGGATCCTGTGGAAGTAAGCAACTCGCCACCAAAGGGGTCAAAGGAGAATGTCAAGAATTGTTCTGATGAACAGATGCGGCAAAGTTAACCCTTTGCAATCCAATTTTGGATTTAGGGTTTCCTAGGGTGCTTTCTCTTTCTGCCATTATACAATGACGCCGTCTGCTGGCTAGAGCCAGTACTGCGGTATGGGGCATGCTGGAGAGACCCCTGACAACAAAGCAGCCAGTAATCTACAGTAAGAATACCCTGTCGGACGTCTTCCGACATTGGAGCTGTACAGCCTTCAATCAGAATGTCCCTTTAGACGTCAGACAGTGGATTGGAAAGGGTTAAGAATACTGCAGCAGAATACAAAGCCGACTCCAACAAGCATATCTGAACACACAGGTCACCATTTCTTTGTACGGATAGGCTAAGCAGGCGATCAGTTTCAGCACCACTGCTGTCTAAGGGAAATAGAAAAGCGGGACTCCCAGAGAGAAGAAAAATTTGGAAGACTAGACAGGAGGAAAACATAGCCTGATCAGAAGAATTCAGATTTTTGATGAAAGGGGCTGAATTTGGTGCAAGCAGCATGAATCGATGAACCGTTCCTGTCAGCTGTTCAGGACACGTCAAACCCACCGTCTAATTAGCAAGAAGCTTACTGTCCTCATGGGCTGATATTCATACAAAACAATTTCTTCACCCAGTGGAGTCTATGCCATGACACATCGCTGTGGTTGTGAAGGCCAAAGAAGGTCCAACACGCTACTGGATGGCGCTCTCCAATAAAGTGGCCATTTAGTTCATATACCAATATACTGTAATAAATCCTTATTCTATATTTTGGTTTTTTTTAAAGTAAACTTTTTTTTTAGGAAGAAAACTAAGATACGTCGATGTTTTCTGTAGAGTTTATTGCTTTACAGTACATAATTTTCTAGATCAACTGCTGTGTAGAAGTATGTGAACCCCTCTGGAGTCTGAATCGATTTACAGCTTTCTCAGAATTCTCTGCAAAAAAAATTATAAATGACCTAAAAATACATTCTTACATGTTAAATATTCTATTTTGCCTTTTCAGAGGTTTTTTTCATTCTATCTGAAGAAAGGCCGGGCAGCGACCGATAACAACTGTTATTACAGTACCCGTGAGTGTTGTCTCTCACCCCACCCGAACTTCTGCACATGCCAAAATCTTCACTATTATTTTTCCATCTATTCATGATCCAAGAAGCTTAGGATGAATAGTGCAATAGTCTCTTACTAAATAGTTTAGAAATCCCACTGGTTCATCGTGGGCTTAAGCCTGGGAGCAAAATCATCAGATAAATGGGATTCTAATTTTGGGTATCTTCGTGTCTGTACCGCAGGAAAATAATTCTCCAATTCTTACATTTCACATGCTTCAGTATGATCTACTGCAAACTGTTCTTGCTGTACCCATTATTCAGCTAGCAAAACTAGACATTTAATTATGGCCTACATCCTACGCTAGGAAAGGCAACTTCATTTCTGAACACAATGCCAATGTTTTTTATGCAGGCCCGTAAATATGGTACCATGGGATATGGCCTCTGAGAGTACACCGATAAGGATTATAGAAATAACAGTCTTTGGCTGGCAGGGCAATTGTGTGCATATCCTCTAGCCGTGAATGAGTTAATCAAATGCCTCTTGAAGACCTTCAAAAGTCAGAAGCTTGAGTATTGTCGGGATGCCTCCCCTCACTATTAATAAGGCTCATTGTGAAAAGTAATTACAGTCTCTATCATGCGGCGTCAGGCACTTTTATCCACGCAGAACATTCGCTGACTTCAAACTCTATCATTCAACAAGCTGCCAACTATGTATGGGTCACTCGAAAGTTTTCTCATGTGAAGAATTAATAAACTACGAAGATTTTCCTAAAGAATTAGGTCATCAATTGTGCTATTAAGTTACAGCACAAGGCATAATATACGGCTACCCAGATGATGACCTTGCCAGAATCAATGAATGGTCTTATAGCCCCATGTGAATTCTGGAAACCGTGGTAACTTGCAAAAAGTCAAAGACTTACTCATATTGGTCTGTTTAAAATATGTCCCCAATCATGTATTATAGATATGAAGCAGCAGCTCTTAGCTGTCTAATCGTACCAGAGGGAGTAATATGACGACCAAAACGTTTGGCTGTTTGGGATTTAAATACTTTTTTGGGAAAAAAAGGGATAAAATATGGATACGGTCTCAACTCCAAATTGTGATATTATAAAAAATCCGAGTGGTTGCTACCAAGTTTCTAGGTTGTTACCAGAAGCCCCAATATCAAAGACCAGCAGTATATGCCACAAAGCAGAATAGTCACCATTGGGTTCACGTATGTGGGCATGTCCTGGGTGCAGGGAAACATGACAACATCATTACGGTCAAGGACAGATTCGGAACTTCAAGTGGTCTCGGAAAAAGAAATCTAAGGCTGGATGCACACTATCATATTTGAGACTATGTACTGTCCGTATTAATTCACCACCCCATTATAGCACCGAGGTTATACACATTAACTTTTTCCACATTGACTGATGGTCTACAGGGGGAAAAAAAACTCATGGCATGTCCATTTCATGGACAAGAAATAGGATATGGCAATTCATGTCAATGTGCATTGTCCTTGTAAATGGGACAACACACGAACTGTTGTCCATGTACTGTCTGATGCGAGCTGTTGAGGCCTAAAACTGGCCTCATCTTGAAGATGAGCACACTGCAGCAATTTTTTTAGGTTAAACCATGCCTCTAGGACCACACCTAAAGGGGTAACACATTTTGGGAAAACTACAACTCCTAGTATGCCCTAGAGGTCTGCAGCTGTCAGTGCATACTTATAGTTTCCCAAAAGAATCAATGGAGAGCCACTTGTATCAATCTAACCACACATCTACCTAGCCACTTTTCTATCTATCCATTGATGTCCACCCACCATCTCTCCATCTTTCTCTCTCTTTTAGTGTCTAACTACCCATCCATCCAATTTCTAGATAGAGGAACAGACAAACTGAATCGCACAGGGATTGGTGACTTATCTGTGACATATGCCAGTCCTGGAGGTCTTGTATCAATCTAACCACACATTATCTACCTAGCCACTTTTCTATCTATCCATCGATGTCCACCCACCATCTCTCTATCTTTCTCTCTCTTTTTGTGCATAACTACCCATCCATCCAATTTGTAGATAGAGGAACAGACAACCGTGCCCGTGCCAGTGACTGACATATGCCAGTCCTGTAGGTCATTGGAGGAAACTCTACGCCTGTCTCATGACGTCTTGATCTAACCGGTGACTTCTCCTAGTAGAGCCAATACCCAATCTGCCAGTGATCCAGGATTGCAACACAGCGATTGACTGGATCTCCCAGGGACGCATGTACTAACAAGAGGGAATCTACAGGTTCAAGATAGCAGGCTGAAAAAGCTGAAGAATTCAAACATTTTTTGTTTTTCGAACACTTCTTGAATGTATATTCATCTGATGATACTTTGTAGATGTTAATACTACATAAACCACAGCAATGGCTCATCAGAAGCACTGATAATGCGTAATATAAGTTACAGTATAATACATTTTTGCATGTTTCAGTTCATTACATCTGGACCTAAACTAAAGGAATCTATAGCTATAAAAAGGCAAGTGCAAAGCAAATTGATGGAACAGGGAAATACTGGCATGTCCTCTATATTCTTCACTATTGTATCTAATGTCCAAAAAAAGGAAACATTGAGAACATGTTTGATGACATTTGCATGCTTTATTACCTCTGTGAGCTGGAATTCGGACAACTATTCAAAAAGACAGCTGGAAAGCTAAGCTACTAAAACTCTCAGTGGGTTGTATGAGATTGGAAGAACAGGTTTACATTTTTTTTCCCATCAACCGTGTTCTCTTTTTAATGACCTGTGACTGGTATTCACTGGAATGGAGTGAGCTGCAATACCAGACACAACCAATGGGCAAAAGGGTTGTACTGTTTCCTGGAAGCAAAACTAGACCTTTTTTCTAATTTCATACAACCTTTTTAAGCTAGTCATTAATGACCCAATAATTCCAACACTCATGAAGAGAACTGCACAGTACATGCTTGGTGACAGAATGGGTTATGAGGGTCTCACATAGACTATTAACCTAGTTGTTGCATGACTAGGGATATGGAATGAAGCTTATTGACCACTGACCAAATGTCTCCATGACTCCTCAGTTTCCAAGCAAATATAATAATTGTCCACAAAAAATTAAGAAAATTGTCAACAATAAAACTATTATCACTGATCTCCATTAAAAATAATATTAATTACAGGTGGCACGGTTATTACATGACATTTGTAGCAACGTCTCTAAAAAAAACCCCAAAACAATGGAGTTGGGCAGTAGTTTTTTTCCCCTTAAATGAGGAAAAGTGTCTTCTACCTCATTGTTTTTTTTTTTACTTCCTCTGGATCAACATTGGGGGTAATAGACTGAACTGGATGGACATATGTCTTTTTTCGGCCTTACATACTAAGAATAATGACGCTCTTCATCTAGCAGGGAGGAGGCAGGAAATATCCATCATACCCTTGGCAATGGTCTTTAAGACCACTGATTTCTCATTTAATGTTGACTATATATTGTCATCATGATTTCTATGCTGTACACAGAATGCCATCACTATTACGATCAGCAGGAATCCTGCTGTAGCATTATCTCTTGTCTTCTAATTTGTTGTTTGGGCAGTTGCTATGTAACTGTCCTACTGCAGATCCATTAACATGGGTCTGCTGACTACACTGCTGCAACCCATCTCTGTTTGGGAAGGATTCCAGAGTCTCGCTTTATATTCCTGGCTTCTGCATGATTGCTGGTTATAGTGCAAGCTGTGTGTTTAAATCCAGGATCTTGCTCCTAGTCAGTGTAGCCTGACTCCTGTGGCTATTTTTAGTCCAGTCCTTGCTTCTTAGCCTTGTAGTTTTTGTTGCTCTTTCCCTTTTTGTATCTGCCTCATACTGTAGTTCAGCTTTGCTCACATTTGGTTTTCTAGTCTCTGGGTCTTAGTGCTCTCCCATTGTTTGTGAGGGTCAGTTTTTAATATTGGGTTTCCAACAGATTTCATGGGAACCCATGGTTATATTTAGGAAAATACAGATGCTCCCTTGTTATTATCTGTATTAAGGGAGTGTTAATTGTTTTTTACGCTGTGTGTCCAGCATTATAATGATAAAGCAAATGACTGGGTGGACTACAGCTGGTGTGGTATCTTGAGTAAGCGTGTCAGTACGGAGGGGTGTAGTCATAAACCCCGGTTTCTGCACAGGTTGGCATGTAACATAATAGCTGACTGTGACAGATGTACTTAGAAGACCTAGTGGCTATAGCCCTGAAGAGTTTTACCAGTCTCTGTATGAATATTCACAGTATTCCTGTCTAGAGAAAGCTGACTACGGAAAAGTTCAGTGAGTAGTGTCGTTGCGCCATTCGGAAAAGACTGGTCAGTTGCCATCATGGATGGCTTTACTGGCTATGTGCAACCCATATGGTTGCAAAGGGCACCGGCCAGCAAATTATACAGGGGCACCTACAACCCCCACAAAGCGGCAAACGCAGACTGAAATGCAGAACTGAGAAATCGACTTCATACTCGCAACTGACAACCCACGAACTGATGAACTCAGACCGAACAGCAGGACTGCAAGACCGACGACATACACAACGACAGGCGAAATCATACAAAACCGCAGAACTGTTAAACGAACTGCATGCCAACAGACAAACTCAGATGGTAACACAGACCTGCTAAATAGACTTCATACACGCCGATAGGCGAAACCTCAGAACTGCGAACGGACATAACTGAGAAAAAGACATAAATCAAACACTGACAAGCACTCAAAACACTTACCTGCATAACTGCACACATAGCCAGATGGAACAACTATAGGATGTACGAGGTATTCGTTTATATTTTGGGCAAGATACTTAAGCCCGCAAGCCCACTTCAGCGGTCCTCATGGTCTTGCTGGTCCCTCCTCTAACGAGACAACTAACCCCAGGAAAACCTGCCTGCATATGGAGCGATTGATCCAACAGCGATGACCCCGCGCTAGAACTTAGGAAACCTACCTAATCCTAGACGATAAAGGACCCACAGTTCACACTACACATACCGAAAACTGCACAGATATGCAGTGACATGACCCTGTTCACATCTAAGGACACTGAACATGACCGCTCACACCTCATGTCCGGCCACATGCACAGACATGCAGAAACATTACACTGTTCACACTGAAGTAACTGAAAGCTGCACAGAAATGCAGGAACATGACACTGTTCAAACTGAAAGCTATACCATGCACAGACACGCAGGAACATGACACGGTTTACACTGAATATGCCCGCTCACATCGCATGTCCAGCCACATGCACAGACATGCAGGAACATGACACTGTTCACACTGAACAAACAGGGCAAAAGCCAGCAGCCACTAGCAAAGGAGCTGGTATATATGAGCAGCAGACCTGGGGGATTGGCAGACTGGAGCAAACCACACGCAGCCAACCACTACCTGTGGAGCTGTGCTGCTGGAAGCCTACGTAGAACAACAGATCCCAGCAGAATGCTCTAACAGCCTACAGGCAATTGTCCCTCTTAGGACCTCCTTCTTCCTCCTTTGTGGCAAAGTGGAGCTACATGAATCATTCTCCTCCTGGCTCTGCCTACACCGCTCTGATTATTTACTGTCTGCCCATACAACGCAACTGCTTGGGTCTGTTGCTGTATTTATGTTATGAGTTTGGTTCTAGTACAGCCAGTATTTATTCACTTAGCTGTTGGTGTGGGTTTGCTGCTTTCGGCACAAGCAGAATACAAACAGACAGCCTATCAATCCAATACATTTTTTTTTTCTTATGATAGTGGGGAACCAGAAAAAAAGTCTGCACAGAGTGCCATGTAACCTAAGGCTGGCTCTACTTGCCATATCGGGCCCAAATGAACCAGGTTATTTGTGCTTACCACCAATAAAGTATATCGCCAGACTTACCGCCTGAACAAATTGCGTACAGAACTCTTTCTGTGGTCTCACCTTTCTTACTCCTTAGTAAGCACTATCTCTGATCGTCAAAGTGAATCTTAGTACTTGTATAGCGCCAACTTATTCTGCAGCGCTTTCAGGTAATTATTATTTATTACCCCCCACCAAGCTGGCTTCTCATTTCTCAGGATGGAAGGCTGAGTCAACCTTGAGCCGGCTACCTGAATCAAGCGGGGATTGAACTTGCAACCTTCAGGTCATAGCAAAAGCTTACACAATTGTCCACAAGAGGCTCTGATGATGAATCTGCCACTTTACCCAAGTTTCTGGAGAACGGAGAAGACTCCTGAAACCACATTGAATCCTAGGACCCCAGTCCTATAGGGTAACAGTACAAAACACTGAACCACTGCGCTGCCGTAGTGCGATACTGTGTATAGGACATACAACAGAAAGATGCAAAAAAGAGGACAGCAGTAAAATATTAGCAACAATGTCCCAAAGCAAGAAAAACCTAAAACAATATTTAGTCTGAAATGCAATAAGCGACACGGAGGCAATTAAATTAGAGATTTGCATGCCTTTAAGAATTTCCCAATGTTTCACACTTTACAACATTTTGTAATCGCTTTGCTCGCTGCCAGTTGGTTATTTGGCTTTCGGTAGATTGGAAAGAACATAACTTGCTCTTTTATCTGCTCGGCGATTAAATGAATCCTTTCACTGTAGATACTGAATAATTACACACACTTTATCGCTGCATATTAGACAGTGATATAAAACATGCAAATAGCATTCATCGCTCAAGTCCAGCTTTGCTAAGCATAGTAATATTGTAGAACCCCCAAGTGACTCATATCTCCTTCTGCCGTGCCACAGACAGAGCCCCATAACTCATAACTGTTTGCACTAAACCATCCAGCAGACAGCTCTGAAGTCTGACGACGTGCCCTGTGTTTCCACGGGACTTCCTGCGGGGAATACGCAGCCGCCGACAAAATGGGATATGATAGACGTCTACTTAAAATATATAGAAAGATTTGTTTTGGATCCATCTGTTGGGGCTAATTTGTTAATTATTAAGTAGATCATTTATCATCTCTGCCTGCTTGATCTGTTTTATTACTCTGCTGTCTGCGGAATAGGGGAATGATTGGAGAATGAAGGCGGAATTCATTAAGGGAGGAGAGTCCGGAATGAGAGCTGTGCTGCGAAGATTAAGGAACACTCGTAACATGAACATGGCTCTGACACCAGTGGAGGCTTGTTATCTGCGCAAATGTTAGTGCAGAACGGTCTGTGAAGTCTTTGAGAGGACAGTCGTCGGAGCGCAGCTGATAAATTCGCTCATAAATACGGACATCAATGAGAAATGAGGCATGCAGTTCAGCTATGAAAGGGGTTTTCCCAGAAATTAGTTTTATGACATGTCAATCAGACATGTCGTAGGGATTGAAGGACTTGTTTGATTTTAGAAAAAAAGCATCAGGATTTTTTTTTTTTCCTTCAAGAAACAGCGCCACTCTTGTTCGTAGGCTGCGTCTGGTATTGCAGTATTCAAGTCAATAGGGTTATGTTACAGTACCAGACATAGCCTTCAGTGGTACAGTTTATGGAAACCGACCCCCCCCCCCCCCTTTTTTTTTTAAACTAACACCTGACAATGCCTTTAAATCAATGATGGAGCAAGCAGTTGGTTCCTCCACTGATGCTGGAAAACAATGAATCCATTTCCCTATTTTTAGTGGACAGTTGGCCACATAATGCACTCGTAGGTTTCAGTACAGAATAGCTAGGCATGCATGGCTAGCTCTTTACTCAAAAGGGTTGTCCCACTTCTAGCTGTTTTGCTACAGGAAGCAGGCAGCTCTGTATATTGTGCAGTGGACCAGGTTGGTACTGCATGCATGACCATCTCTTTATTCAAAAGGCTTATCCTACTTCTAGCTGTTTGCTGCAGCAAGTAGGCAGTTCTGTACATTGCGTAGTGGCTTGGGTTGGTACTGCATGTTGAGTCCGATTCACTGCACCAGGGCTCAACATGCAGTACCTACCTGCGCCACTGCACAATGTATGGAGCTGTCTACTCCCTGCAGCAAAACTGCCCGAAGTGGGACAATGCCTTTAAAGAGGACCTCTGTCAGCACTTCTGAAGGCTCGTTCACATCAGTGCTTGCTACAGTTAGTGCCCTGCAAATGCCTATAACGAAGCAGAACATGGACGATAACAGCAGTGTCAGATCCAGCATAGGCAGGAGACCAACAGCAGCGGATGGACTGCAGCAACTACAGTGTCAGGCATCTTACCAGAAAGAATTATCGTTGTATCCTGTGCTATAGTTTGCATTAAGTTAACAGAATCTGGGACAGAGCATCCGAAATGAATCTCCAATGCAAAGGTGAATAAGTCCTTATATGTAGATCCTTCAAAATAATTGAATTTCCCTTGAAATAACAATTCAGGAGCATCTTTTCTCATGACTCTGCATTGTGCCATTCCTCTGTTATTCCTTCTAGAAATGCATGAATAAACAGACAATTAATTGGGTGTTACCATTCCACTTGTCAAAGGGGCATATCTCTACTCAGTCTGGCAATGTCGGTGCTGATTGGACATTGTCAGCATGTGTAGGGACACCCCCTCATTTGGTAACACCCAGTTGTCAATTTATTCATACAGTTTGCAGAGGAATAACTGAGGAGCGGCACAATGTAAAGATCTAAGAAAACATGTTCCAGAGTTTCTGTTTCATGAAGAATACAAGTAATGACTACAACAGACATGGCACCAGAGCCCACAGGTCCACTTTAAAGATATTCCCATTTAATACTACGGCATACCCGCAGGGTGTCCGATCTCTGTGACCCACACCAATCACAAAAATGAATCGAGAGTTCAAAAATGCACAGAGTTACTAACACTCTTGTGATGGTCGCATCCACTCTTACCCTTCAAATCCCCCAGGCACATTATAATACAGTCATCAGACCATGCTAATTTTGGTGGGATCGGATGAAACTCGTACGAGTATAGGGATCTCCAGATTTTTCCCTGACAGTTGATATTGGCGGAAAGAAAGATCGGGCGTGTTGAATTTCAATGCCTAGAGATAAGCTGCCACTGGAAGTGTCTGTCTGCGACGCTCTCCTCTCTCCCCATATAGAATACATGAACGCTTGGTTAAACTGAGCATTCATGTGTATTGGGGGTTCGGGAAAAAAACTGTCAACTGACTTACTGTTCAGCTGACAGTTTTTGAAAGTGCATAGAAGTCTTAAAGGGAGCCAGTCTTGACCATTGAGCCCAATAAACTATGTTATGGGACTCAAAAGGTTAGAGAATGAGGAGTCCAGTGCTTTATACTCGCCGGGTGCGCTGTTCCAGCGCCGTGGCCCCACAAAGTTGGTGCGCACACACAGCATGATTCTTTTCAGCCCGCTATCCCATTCATCTCTATGAGAGAGCATAAGCACAAAGCGAGATGAAAAGAGTTGCGTTGACGGAGAGCGTTGAACTTCGTGGGGTCACAGTGATGGAACATGGTGCCCAGTAAGTATAAAACCGCTCCCCAGATTCCCTGTTTACTGACCTTTCAGCCCAATAATGTAGTTTATGGGGCTCAATGATCACGACAGGTTCTCTTTAAATGTTGAGATATCGAAATACCCCTCAATGCCACCATCAGATGCTACTGGAACAATGAATTAGCTCTTCCAGTAGTACAAGCTTACAGCATTGCTGAAATGACAAGACAATTACCACCGTTCTATATTATACTGGATATGACAGTCAATGAAATTTCCATGAGTTTCTATAGCTAAGGTATGATACATAATGAGGTATGTCCTTCTGTGATCAAAGAGCCTTTGCTGTGGTTATCAGGCCTGAATTGGCAATTCCAACTTACCAATCTTTTTGCTACAAATGACAGCAAAAGCGACCTTACAGCCCTGAGCCAAATTTTATTCAGATTAGGGGTGAGAGTAATACTACTTAGATCTCTTCCTACTTAGATCCTCCGTTTCCCATGGCCCCTCATCAATCTTGACACTACAATACAGACACTCATGTGAACATTATTGGCCAATCAGAGCAGCGTGAAGTGCCCAAGACTTCTGTTGCACAGTGTGCACTTGGTAGTGACAGCAGTAGGGCTGCCATCTTGAAAAATGGAAGATGGCAATGCGAGCTGGCAGGAACAACAGCACAAAGGAAGAGTGCCAACATTACGCTCCTTCCCCATATGGTCGTGGAGCAAATTCTGTCCCGACACCAGAGGGTTGTTATAAAAGATGGCAAAATTCATGTCTTACATGTGGATTTTGAAGTTGATAGCTGCAGATTTCTTATCATTACTTGAAAAGCCCCTGAAGAGGTTAATAAGAAAGTTATAAAACTATAAATTTTGTAAAGGCCGCACATCTACATTAAGCCTTGGCACTTAGGAGGAACGAGAATAAAAAAATCAGCACCAACCCTGAACAAACAAAAGACCGTACGCGGAATAAATTAATTATGACAAATTAAACAAAACCTTTTTAAAGATGCATCTTTCCGTGTGATTGCTTTTTTAATGGCTTAGTTTAACATTTAAAATTTGATTCAATTTAAACTTGATTTTCTTCACCACTGGGTCAGCCCAACAGCAAACATGATATGAAGGAGAGTCTCCAAGGACTCTTACCTCAAGGGATGTTCTTGCTTAAGTTATATTTTGTATATCAGTTACGCAAGGCTTGAAGTGATTTCAGTCATGAGAACATAAAGGTTCCAAAGGGTGCCGAAATTATAGTGTCAGGGAACAGCCATGTTGAGAAGTCAAGGCTTTCAGTATCACGAGGTGCATTCAAGTTCGAAGATCTCCAAATTTTTTTTCTAAAAAAGCTACTTAAACCAGAAAGCTGCAAGTATTGTTTCTTCTCAACATAATCTCCTTGTTGCTGTACACATTTTTTACAATGTCGGCGCATTGAATGCATGGCCGCTGCAAATGCTTCTTCAGGGGTCTATTTTGCCCACTGAAAAATTGCTAACGCAAGAGCAGCATGACTGCCAAACATGCAACCATGGAGAGTGTCCTTCATCCACATCTCATCCATTGTCACAATAGACGGAATGAAGGCAACGTTCATGCCGTCATTGTGTGTCAAGATCGCCTGACACACTGCCACCCGTGCAGCCTTGTGATCGTTGGTCAAGATTCGCAACATGCACCTGGAGGAAACCTTCCACATCTTCAGGTCTTCATACAGGATGGGGGGCAGAGATCCTATGGAAATGCCAACTTTGCAGGGAATCTTTCCACAGTTAATCGGCGGTCCTCCATAACCACTTGGCCCACTCACGCAATCATGTTGTTGAAAGTCTCGTGCATGGCTGAGGCTCATATGACTCATTCTCAAACAATACCCAACCTTCTTTGACCTGTCGCAATCATGAACACACATTTTTCACCATGGCCTATATAACAGGTGATTGTCGAGGGTCCCAATTTGGTGTACCTTCAGTGATCAACTATTGATGACCTATCCTAAGGATAGGTCATGAATAGTTTAGACCTGGACAACTGCTTTAACTGTAGCGGTCACAGTGCCTGCCTAAGTGTAGTGGCCTCTTCAAAAAGCCGACCGACATGGGGCCGAGAGTTGGTCCCGCACTGATCTGATCTTGATGGCCAATCCTAAGGATAGGTCATTAATATCTAAACCCTGGATAATCCCTTTAAAGCATAAAAAAAGATTTGAAGATGCCACCAGAAGCCAAAGGCCTGCTATATTTACCAGAATAAACCATTGAGCCCTGGCTTTAATTATAATATTACACATAATGCCGTTCAATCACTAGCATTCCAGCTTAAAAACCAAGACACTCACGGCTTGTCAAAACGTTGTCATTCTCCGACAACGGATAAAGGGGTGTGAACAATCCAGGAGATTTCCGAGAGGAGTTTTGGCAGGACAGCTATTATTTTCAACCTTGAGCAGAAGGACTAACGTGCTGCTTTCATAGATATAAACAGGGTTTTTTATATTCCGGATTCTTCCCTCTCAGCAGCCTTAGAGAATATTTGCCGTGCCTACTGAAGCAGCCAGTTCCTCACTCTAGATTCATTTACCATTAATCATCTCTCTTCACTTCACGAACAGAGTGCAATTGCAGGCATATTTTGATTTGCTCTAAATTGACTAGTAATGGTGGGTCCAGACATCAAAAATGATTGTAATTATGTCTATGTCATCTTGGTACACTTGCGTGCCGGGTATGACAGAAAGGCAACAATGAGAAAATGTCCCGGGAAGGCATTAAGGGAAGAAACAAACAAAAAAAAGTCCAAGATATGAGAGATATGAGCCTGTAAATTCACGTTGAGTCTTCAATTAGAATATCAAGTGTCTGGAAGGCAGATTTATGGTTGAGCGAGTAGGTGATCCACACAAAAAGCAAAATATACTGGAACATTTGCCGTTTTATTCCCTCTTTACAGGCAATCATGTTCATTTGAGAGAATATACAAATGAGTATTAAAATGTTTTTACCAAAAAGAGATGATTTTCTGAAATAGATCTATTGAGCTTCTGACTCAGAATGACGATGTTGTCTCACCGGTCACAGTACCAAATGTTATGACTAGATATGAGCGAGTATACTCGCTAAGGCACATTACTCGAGCGAATAATGCCTTAGCCGAGTATCTCCCCGCTCGTCTCTAAAGATTCGGGGGCCGGCGGGGGGCGGGGAGGAACGGAGGGGAGATCTCTCTCTCCCTCCCCCGCAACTCACCTGTCACCGGCGCCAGCCCCCGAATCTTTAGATACGAGCGGGGAGATACTCGGCTAAGGCACTACTCGCTCGAGTAATGTGCCTTAGCGAGTATACTCGCTCATATCTAGTTATGACGTTAGAAACTATAAGACATGGCTATGAATAGGCAAAAGTTAAGGACAGATGCCAAATCATGGTGGTTGGACCTGTCATAGAGAATGCTGTATGTGGTATGTCTGGATTGGTGACCACAAGAAAGGGCTTTTCTCAACAATTCCATTACACAATAAAGCAGGCCTGGAGGTATCAGCTTATTGCTGCTTGTCAAGCTTCTGAAACATCCATTGACAAGCTGTTGTGGACGGACAACCATATGAAGGGGAAATGTAGTACTAAATAATGACCATTCAATGACCAGACTGACCATGCAATACATCACAGGGTGAAGCCCACTATGTGTTAAACAGCAGAGGTCTTGAATGGAAGGTCTCGGATGGGACTGGTTGAGCAGTTGATCTCAAGAGGAACTGATCACATACTTTCAAGTATCTGCATAGATTACAGCTTATCCTTGTGGGTCCCAGCATGGGGGACAACCTGCGATGAGCTTAACATTTGGGAACTGAACTGTTCACAATGCAAACAAACAGATTACTGTAACCTCCAATTTGTTTCTTTTTTGTGCAACCCCAACGTAAGCTATATTGGAGCTACATGGCAATGTATATGGAAGCCCATTGGAAAGCCATGCACTGTCCATTTCTGCCAGAGATCCTACATAATTGTCAGGCTGTTGCAAGGAACTTGCCATAATTTCAAATGGCTAAGACTAAGTTTACACATGGAGTATTTGACTCAGATATTCACACTGAAATCTGCATGAAATCCAATCTCAATTTGCCTCTCATGCAACTGAATGGACATTGATTCGACTATCATATCAACTGGAAATTCACATAGTCATAAAACAACCCCATTGACGACAAAACCTCATGACATGTGAGTGTAGAAATGTCTGACAAAGCTACCATAGCCACTTTAGTGAAAGCCACATTAGACCCTCAGCTCATAAGCCGATACGAAAAACAATAATCAGGTTGATACAATGGATTGAGAAGCAAAGGCGCTAGAAATCACCATTGAGGTATCCATCATCTGCTTATGTACATGTGCTGGTCAGCTTCCCCAATTACACCATTCACAACCATGAAAGCGATTGCCATCACCATAGCACTGACTGCACAGAGTATAATGCAATGGCCCACTGCCAAGAGCACATGAAACGACTTGGCTGATTAGCACAAGAGCAAAGACTTCTGCAAGCAGTACAAAGCCCCCGGAACAAAGCAGGCTTGAAAGGGTTACCCTACTCACCTGGAACAGTGCTCACACTTTGTACACTCAAGAAAGGAAGAAGAAAGTTGAAATGCAGCAATGACCTTTTTAACAACTCAGTGTGGGTTGTGTATTTTAGCCCGGAGAGTATACAATTTCCTAAATTATGCATAATTATCTGTCATTACTACTGAAGTTTTTTTTTTTTCTTAACCACCTCGTTATTTAATTACGTCTTATTCACTCAAAGATTTTCCAGGACACGCCGTGATTAAATGAAAGGAAAAGACGGTGGACAGTCATGAATGCCGCAGATAAATCACACAGATTGCTGGCTTCAATGCACCTCAAAGGAATAAAATACATTAATACATAAAAGGGGTGCTTAGGTCCCAGTCGAGAGAGATCGGAGATACAAATGTCAGAAGAGTACACAAAAGTAAAGACTGGCAGAGTTATCGAGGGGCTTCAGTCTGCAAGGAAAAGGCTCAACAAAAATGGATTTTTGGTAGGGGGATGGATCTACCAAGACCTATTCAAGACCAACAGTTCCTTGAGGAGATAACCCTGCAATGCATGATGTAATATGTTTTCCATAGTGGGTCTTAAGAACATTAATGTATCAAAAACATTTCCATACAACATCAGACGTGAGGTCTTGATTATGGTGGTTTAAGGTGCTGAGATCCCATTCTATTGTTGAAACCAAGGGGCAGAAGTGTTCCCCAGCTGACAACTCCCACCTCTTAATTTTAGCAATTGGAGGGGTCTCATCACACAGAACCCACCATTCAAATCTTCACGTCAAAAGTTTTATGAAAGTGTAGTTAAAAATTATGCTTCAGATATAGACCCAAAGTGAAAAATACAGTACATCATGTAATGTAGGGTCATCAATCGAAGGAATTGTTGATTGGGGTTCCTTGGGTTCACTGAAAAGAAGTGATTATGAGGGACATTCTACAGTTGCAAAAAAAAGTTAGTGAACCATTTGGAATTCTCTGGACTTCTGCATTGACTACAAGTAAGATGTAGCCTGATTGCTATCCAAGTCATAATTATAGACAAAACACAAACAGTTGCACTGTTGCACTGTTCATATCTTTTAATGAGCACACGGAGTAACCATTCACAGTGCAGGGAGAAAAAGTGATTCCTTGAATTTAATAACCTGTATATTCCCATTAGCAGTAGTCTTTCCTGCAGCTGCAATTAAGATTTGTAAAACGTTGAAGATACATTTTGAACTGTTCCTCCCCTAAAATGTGATTCAGTTAATCAATATTTCTGGGATGTCTTGTGTGGACAGTCATTTTCAAGTTGTGCCTCATAATTTCCATAGAGTTAAAGGGGTTGTCTCGCGCCGAAACGTTGTTTTTTTTTTCAATAGGCCCCCCGTTCGGCGCCAGACAAACCCAAGGGATGGGTTAAAAAAAAATATTACTTACCCGAATCCCCGCTCTGCGACGACTTCTTTCTTCTCCAAGATGGCCGCCGGGATCTTCACCCACGATGCACCGCGGGTCTTCTCCCATGGTGCACCGTGGGCTCTGTGCGGTCCATTGCCGATTCCAGCCTCCTGATTGGCTGGAATCGGCACACGTGACGAGGCGGAGCTACGATGACGACGCGGGACCAGCTCTCCGGCACGAGCGGCCCCATTCAACAGGCAGAAGACCGGACTGCGCAAGCGCGTCTAAAAACGCCAGAAGACAGCGAATTTAGACGGCGCCATGGCGATGGGGACGCTAGCAACGGAGCAGGTAAGTGAATAACTTCTGTATGGCTCATAATTAATGCACGATGTATATTACAAAGTGCATTAATATGGCCATACAGAAGTGTATAACCCCACTTGCTGCCGCGAGACAACCCCTTTAATGTCAGGTCTTGGCCACTTCAAAACACAAATCTTTTTCAACAATTCTTAGTTGATTTACTTGTGTGCTTTGGGTCATTGTCTTTATGAATCCCCCCATAAGAAATAGCTGCTAGAGGCGAGCAATTGGCTACAAAGTCAGCTCTAGGTGGGGTTGTCTCCAGCTGGACTTTTGCATCTCATTAGTATGTCAAAGCCTGAGCTCACCAGATGATCCTCAGATATTTTTGTGGGCCTGACTGACCTTTGTACCTTTTTCACAAATTTGTGGACTATTGGACAATTTAGCCTGGGTTCACACGGGGCGGATTTGCCGCAGTTTTGCCGTGCGGAAATTCGCCGCGGCAAATCCGCCCACAGCCGCTAATCTCGGGATTAGCCAGCCATGTGGACGAGATTTCTCAGAAATCTCGTCCATACGGGGCGGCCAATCCGCTGAGGTAAGTCCGGCTGAAACCGCGGCTGTGGCCGCCGCAGCCGTGGTTTCAAAAGATGCAGCATGTGTATTTACTTTTATTTTTTTGTTGACTTACGTCGCGGCCGCGCTCTCCTCTATGGGAGCGCCGGCCGCAGCGGAAAAGTGAGCGGCCAGGCCGCTTCAAAGCCGCCGCGGCTTCTTCCGCGGTGGTTCTCCCGGCGGAAATCTCGCGGTTTTTGCTGCGGCCAAACCGCGAGATTTCCGACGGGAATACGCCCCGTGTGAACCCAGCCTCATCAATGTTCCGGATGATCAGATTTCAGAACAGATTAACTAGAACCAAATTTCTGGTATTTCCAATATTAAACCACTGACGACTTCCAGGATTCATTAATATGTTTTTCATCTCTCCCTTGCATAGTACGCTTCTGTTTCAGCATCTATTAAGCAAGTTAAACTGCTTAGATTACCGACCTAAATAAAGTGACATCCAAAAGAAAAACTATTCTCGCTCCCTTCCCCACCCATCATCACTGGGGAGATGTGCGATAACTGCATTACTTCAGCTGTTTGCTAAAATCTCCCTGTGGAAGACTTAACATTGTAGCCCTAACAAGACAGCTACTCAAGTGTACAGAACGAGGAGTCTGAGCAGCACGGCAGATGGGGTGGAACAAAAATGAAAGGAGGGACGGATTGGGGATGTCAGACACTTTCTACTCAACCATGGACTGTCATTTTTTATTTTTTTTTGCAGGAGTGATAAGCGAGGCGAGTCATCACCAGGAGAGCATATGTATACAGGGCTACGGAAGTGAGGAGTTTAGGAACATTACACTGAATGCAAAGGTGGACTATGCACCTTGGAATTTTTTTCTCAAGTACTATATTTATAATGTATATACAGTACTGTGTTATAGTAGAAGGTTATTGTTTACACAAGAGGTCCCCAACATTTTGTACCTTTGAAGCCACATCCAACTTTATGTGATAGTTGGGAGTTCCATTAAATTCAAAACTGGAGACAAGACATATTTTAAGCGACTCTTCGGTTCCGGGACAAAATGAGGAGGAGAGAGTTATATTACCTGTCGTTCGTCTTCTGTGCCGATAGAAAATATTGTCAGCCATCTGATGATTTAAAGTGAGATCAGAGGGACAATGGCACAGAAGAGCAACAGCAGGAAATGTAAAAGGAACTAAATTTTGTCCTGGGACAGGAGGGTTGCTTTAAGGGCTAATTCAGACGGGCGTATCTTGGTCAGGTTTTCACGCCCAGCCGATATACGCCGCCTCTCTCTGCAAGGGGAGGAGGCGGGGTGGGACAGGAGCTAGTGCACTGAGCTCCCACCCCCAGCTACTGTTTGCAAACAGTGGTGAAAGGCGGTGAGGGGGTGGGAGCTCAGTGCACTAGCTCCTGTCCCACCCCGCCTCCTCCCCTTGCAGAGAGGGGCGGCATATATCGGCTGGGCGTGAAGACCCGACCAATATACGCCCGTCTGAATAAGCCCTTAAAGTGGTAAAACAAAAAATTGTGTTTGTAAACAATTGATGCTCAAAATTTGCTACTAGTGTGCTTCCTTCACGCACACGGACACTTTTGTGTGCTTTTTTTTAACCCTAAAAAAGACATAAAATAGGCCAGCAGTTTTCTACATGCATAAAAGCTAAAAAAAAAAAACATAAAGAAAAGCTAGTCAAACTAACAGCCTGCTGCAATTAGAAAAAAATTCCACTTTTTTTTTAGTGCATTTAATATTTTCTCATTGACTTCATCAAAACATTGCAAAAAAAGCAAGAAAAAATGCTACTAAAAATGTGCAGTTTTCTCTAAAAATGCTGTATGTGAAACCACCTTCAATATGGCATCCAAATTGGCACTGTTTGGTGGTTTGTATGTGATCGGAATAATTTTTATCGCCAGTGCATATGGTATATAACCCAGGATGCACATGGAGAGTCTCAAAGCAGGGGGCTGTGAGCCATATGTGGTTTCTAGGCCACTGGTTGTGCACTACTGGCTTCCAGAATATCCATCCCTATGGGTATGATGTTACTGGACAAATGATTATGCACTGAATGGACAGCACAAAAAAGGAGAAAATGAAAACAGAAAAATGTAGCTAGAAAACTAAAAATAAGTTTTTAAATATCAAAGAAAAATTTAATATAAAAATCTAAAACAAAACTTTGACACATGGCATGCTAAAATGACAAGTCAACGAATGGTGTTCAAAATAAATTATATATATATATATATATGTGATAATATGATATATAACTACAGAACATGAGATTAAAGGGGTTGTTCAGCTTTAAACTACAGATGGTCTATTCTTAGGATAGTGGATCAGTTGGATTGAGTGATTGATCAGTTGATCACTAGACAAGTGACCTTGTGCACAAAGGGAATGTGTGCAGGAAGCAAACAGCTCCACACCCACTGCAGTGGCCCAGCGTGGTATTACAGGAAAAATTCCCATTCACTTCAACGCCTGTAATACAAAGCCAGACCACTACCGAGGAAATGGAGGAGCCTGCTGCCTGCACACATCAGCTCCATGTACGAGTGCGATGGCTCGGCGAACAGCTGATCAGCGGAGCTCCCACACAATGGACCCCTACCGATCTACTATTGATGGCCTATCCTGAGGATACGCCTTCAATACTTCAATTCCTTTCATGACAAAAACAACCCTGTAAGTAATACAAAGTGATGTTTGAATGCAGTCGATGATTCAGCTTGTGCACAGACACTATTCATCACCCATGTACAAAACAAAATTATAATCTCAAAACAGCGATGAAGAAATGAATAAATAACCCATCATTTTACAGCATTAATGGGATCCGACGTCCCACCTGCCTCTCCTAGTGCAGGGCAGGAAAGAAGAAAAAAAACCAAGTACGGTATTTGTCTAATGAAAGGTCAATCCATTAGTTGCCACGTATTTGCAAACTGAAGAGCCAATGTCTCTCGCTAGAAATTGCTGCTTTTGATTTTGGAATTACTGTAATTAAAAGGCAAGTTGCGCTTGGATTGGTGCCAATCACTGTGAAGCCTTAGGCTCGACCCATCATGCTTGGTGATGGGCAAAATCGCTCCATTAACTCCTGGGGAAATTAGCCGTCATTAACAAGGAGATGCCTGCTCCTTCGTGTTGTCAAACTGCAATCATGACGGGGTCACAGGTGAAGAGTAAATACCTTCAATACAAGCCCAATTACACCACTTACATTTCATTACAGAACCTGCCTGCTTTAATGGCGGGCCCTCGCTGTTCTTGTTTGCAGGTTCTTTTGCCTAAATGAACAGGACTGGGAAGGGTTAAAGTCTGGAAGGTGCAAAATGAAAGGAAAAACATTTTGCAGCAGTTAAAATGGAAACCACCTACATATCAGCATGTAGAAGTCTGCTGCTCACTGCATCTGACTAATCGGATTACATATTTCATTCCATCTCAGTTCATTTACAAAGTATAGGACTTCTCTCTTTTGAAACATCAGAAGAATAAAAGAGAAATTTGGGGATCAATATCCCCATTTATGTTACTTACGGTCCTGTAACACAAATATACACAGTCGAGTCACATTATTATGGCCACCAACTACTTTCGACGTTGGTAGCGCATAGCCCAT
Organism: Eleutherodactylus coqui; assembly: GCF_035609145.1. NCBI lineage: Eukaryota > Metazoa > Chordata > Amphibia > Anura > Eleutherodactylidae > Eleutherodactylus > Eleutherodactylus coqui. The sequence goes on along the minus strand of NC_089844.1, from coordinate 119,204,915 downwards.
AGCATGCTGCTGTAGTGAAAGTGTCTAGTGAGTGGGCAAATGGCACCATTGGCAATAACCGAGGTGGAAACTGTGGAGGACCACCTGCCACTGATGTGAGAGGTGAACATCGGCTATGAAGGTGTGTGAGGGTCAACTGATACGCTACAATGGAGCAGCTCACCATGAAGATGAACTAGGGGGCTACCAGATGGGTCTAAACAACAGTTTAGTGAACCCTACTGTGTATCAGGGTTTCGAAGCAGATGGATGGTTACTGCACCAATGCTAACAAAGGTGCATGGGAAGAAAAGGCTGCAATTTACATGGCAGTATCAGAACTGGACCACCGTTGATTGGCAAAGGGTTGCCTTTTCTGATGACTCACATTTTTTGCTTCATCGTATAGATGGATGTTGGTGGGTCAGGTGAGAAACATCAGAGAACAAACGCCCTGCAGCCATTGCCGGAAGAACACAAGTCGGTGGTAGAAGTGTTATGTTCTGGGGAATGTTTTTGCGGCATTCTCTGGGCTGCTCATTCATGTGGACGTCACTCTGAACTGATTTGGTTATGAATCCATCCTTGCCGATCACGTCCACCCATACATACGGTTTGTCTTCCCTGGGACAGATGGGATCTTCCAACATGACAATCTGGCTTGTCACATGGCTAGAAATGTCCAATAGTGGTTGGAAGAGTATGAACAAGACTTCCAAGTACTTCCTTGGCCCACTAATTTCCCAGACTTGAACCCAAGTGAGCATCTGTGGGACCATCTCGATCGTGTTTGCTCCATGGATTACCCCCACGCACCCGTCAGCGACAGTGAGATGCACTGCTGTCAGCATTGCTCTAAATACCTGAGACCACCTACCAGCCCATCTAGCTGCTGTCCATGTGGCACAGAGCAGTTACTCTGGATAGTAGCTGGTGGTTATAATAATGTGACTTGACTCTTATCTCAAGAGGCTCCTTGGCTGCACCGTCTGCTGAAATCCAACCTGGGTATCATCATGTACTGTCAATAGGGAGGTTTGTAGATAGAAAGGTGACCCATCCAGATTCATAGATGAATACTGTGGCCAGTGTATACCTTACTTCAGACAAAAAATTTTTTTTAAAAACCTACGTGACTTATGAAGCTCTATTTGCTTCTTAACCCTTTCACGGTGTGTCCCTTTTTTGTTTTTTTCATTATCAACCCCCACCCCACATACGTTTTAAAAAAAAGTTATCCATATTTTTTTTATCCTTTTGGTAACAGGAGGGCTAGTTTTTTGAGAGACTAGCTGTATTTTTCAAATGTGCAATTTAAAGGATCATATATTGGACTCTTTATAAAGTCACTCTCACAGAGACGGTAATGCGTTTCCGTTTTTTTTTAATTAGCTGCTACAGTGATGTTCGATCTACATATGACTGCTGCAGCAATTCACTGGTCTTGATCCAATGATTGGCTATAGTGGGCACTTGTATACATAACTTGGCAGCTGCATTCAATAATAGAATCATAGACTGGTAGAGTTGGAAGGGACCTCCAGGGTCATCGGGTCCAACCCCCTGCTCAATGCAGGATCACTAAATCATCCCAGACAGATATTTGTCCAGCCTTTGATGGAACGCTTCCATTGTAAACAAGCAACTCTGAAAAGTTAGTGACAGAGCTGGCCATGATAATGGAGTACTACTAGCATACAGTAAACCATTTGGGGTTCAACATATAAAATATTATAGCTCCCACCATGACAATATAACTGAGCAATGCTACCATAAGACAATGGGGAGATAGTGTAGGAAAATACGTCACGACCATTGACCACGACTAGCATGTCTATTATGTGTATACTCACTGTGGTCACCAATATAGGAAGTTATTAAAACAAGATTAGTAAGGCATGACTGCTTTCTTTCAAAAGCAGCATTATACTTATGTCTATGAGTTGTATCTGGTACTGCAGCTCAGCTCCATTGAAGTGAATTGGACTACAGCAACATTCAGGCGGCTATATCCGAGTTGCGCCTGAGAATCTTAGGCACAACTTGCATCGGGCCTGTGTGCTGTCAGATCTGTGGGGACAGTGGACATTGCATGTTCTACTCTTATCTGTGATGCTGACCAGAATAAGACATACAGGAATTTTTTTCACATGGACCATCAGTCAGTGTGAAAATGTACCCATGTGAATAGCCTCATAGGCTATAATGTGTCTGTGTGCCGTTTGTGAAGTACATGGATAGCACAAGGACAGAAAATAGGGCTGTCCTCAAGACCAGACACCACTGCCTCTAAGTGGCCCTCAGCTGTTTCTACTGGCGTTCCTGTCTGAAACACTATCCCTGAGAACAAGAGGGCACTAGGACCCAGACAAGAATCTATAAAGCAATGCTAAAATATGAACCAAGGCAGAAAGAAACAAACATGAAATGATAGGACAAACCACAGACTAGGACATATAGACTGGACTAGGAATAACCAGAAGTCAGGACTCTTATTGTCTCTCCTAGGAGTCCTGTCTAGATATATTCAGTTTTAGTTTTTGGGTTTTTTTAACGCAGAAGTCCTACAACAAACCACATAAACCCCTTTATCACTGCGCTCAGCGTCTCTCCCTCTATCAAATCCTTCTCTAAGGGCGGCTGAAATCACTGACAAGTTCACTTTAAGATACAAGAGAAAGTAACTACAACTACTACCGAGGCACATATAAATATGTATGGATACTAACACATAACATGGGCAAAACAAACCTCTCCTCAGTAGCAGTCTCCTGATTTAATATGCTTTTGGCATAAAATATTCATTTGCCATTTCACTATGTAAGAATGAAAAATCTCACGGTATCGGTGACAAATACAAATCAGCTCTCCTATTCTAAAAAATCAGATAACGAAAACAGTCTTTAGACTGTTCCTGAAAATACGCGACTGGAAAATGTGAAATGTAAATTCTTAAAGTACAATTTTATAAGTAGCTGAAAACTCTAAAATTAACAGTACAGATCAAGTAAAAGCTACCGGCAGCGTACCCAGAGTAACCTTAAAGGGAACCTGCCACCAACTATAAGCACCATAAGCTAAGTTATAGCACTTCTAGTTGAGGTGATGTGGGGTCCAGGGAGCTTCTTTTCATACACACCTGGTCCCCCCTACGAAGTCCCCTGATGAAGTCATGGCACAACAGCAAGCATGACTATTTTCAGAAGGTAGTGCATATTCCCCGCCATAGAGATGAATGGAAATATGTGCGCACTACCTGGGGGGGGGGGGGGGGGCTGCTGTGGGGTGTCACTATTACTACTGGGGCTGATATAGGGGATACTATTAGTAATAGTGTCCCCTATATCGGCCCCAGTAGTAATAGTATTACTCCTGGGGGGCCGCTGTGGGGTGTCACTATTACTACTGGGGCTGATATAAGGGATACTATTAGTAATAGTGTCCCCTATATCGGCCCAGTAGTAATAGTATTACTACTGAAGCCACTTAAGCCCCACCCCCATATGACCAAAGACCCGCCCCTGCCCTACCCTATCCCCAACCCACCGGGTTATGGAAAGATGGTTGTGCTTAAAGCCGGTCCCTGGTACAAAAAAGGTTGGAGACCACTTGTATAAACCATGGATGCAGACCATGCAGGCGCTATGGGGTTCTTGGAGAGAAAGTGTACAGGTCTAGTTGGTTGCAAGAGTGGTACAACTATCAGGACTCCCTGTTAATAAAGGAACTACACTGTTAGAAAACAAGAAGTGGGGAATTAGACCAAAATGGGATTACAGCTGTAACCGACTGCCACTGTCCCGCTGCAACTGCTGGAAACAAGGCTAGCTCCAATCCTGTAATTTAACCCTATAAATGCCACAGTCAATACATTCAGAGGCATCTATGGAGTTTGGAGAGGAAGGGGCTCCCTCCTTTACCTCATTGGTATCCCTTTAATCAGGTCGTGGGGTGCTAATGGTTGTCATTGCAGTTGTAGGCCAAATGATGTTCTCCAGGTCTGCCATGTTCTTCACTGACAGTAGATGTTCTTTGCAAAATACTTTATGTGGTGTGAATATCTTACAAACAATGAAAATCAATGATTGAAAATTACAAATTTTTCAAAGTTTTCTGTAAATTTAGGATTTTTTTAAATAAACACAAGATTTATTGACCGAAATGAACCACTAACAAAGCACAATGTATCCCCCCCCCCCCCCCTCCCCAAAACAAATCTCAGAATATTTTCTGCAACTGACTTTTATAACAGTAAAAGTAGGGCATCTTGCAGCTGGAGTGAGCCCTGCACTTACTATTTAAAAGAGCTATACAAGATTAGAAATATGTTGCTTTCTTCCAAAAATAGCTCCACATCGGTCCACAGCTTGTGTGTGGTATTGCAGCTCACCTCTATAGAAGTGACAAGTTTGTGCTTATCCCTAATATGCTTTCATGTGTCTCCTGCTTGGCTGCATTTCCGAGGTCCAAGGATGGCTGCTGGCCGACTGCCAAAGAACATCAAATGAAAAGGAGAAAGTCTAGAACTTCTGGGTAAAACAACCACTTTATCACAAATATTAACCCTTTCCAATCCACTGTCTGACTTCTTCCTACATTCTGATTGAAGCTTGTACAGCTCCAATGTCAGAAGACATCCGACAGGGTATTCTTACCGTCTATTACCAGCCACTCGCTGTCAGAGTCTCTTTGGTGCGCACACACTGGCTTTAGCCAGCAGATGGCACCATTGTATAACAGCAAAAAGAGAAAGCCTTTTAGAAAACCCTGAATCCAAAATCGGATTGGAAAGGGTTAAAGCCAAGTTAAGACATTGTCTACCAAACAACATGCATGTTAGTGAGCATATTATTTGGCAGAGCAGATCTTAAATTAGTTTTAATATTTCTAATAAAGTGGTTGCTTCACGCAGAAATGCCGGACGTCCTCTTTTCCATGAAGTGAATGGAGTTGAGCTACAATACCAATTGTGGACAGGTGTGGCGCTGTTCTTGTAAAATAGAAGTCATGCTCTTCCAATCCTGAGCAACCTCTTTAAAAGGCCACTTTGTTGAAATTTTGTTTCATTCATTCAGTAGCTATCCCCCACCAGTATATATGTTGGCTAGTGTTACCTTAGTTATTCCTTTCTATCTGAAATGTTCTCCTCAGATAGTCATGTGACCAGCTCAGATCTACTTAAGTTTATGTGTTAAAGGGGTTTTGGAATTAGAACAAAACCCCATCCCCCAGCTGGGGCCAGCCTGAAATAAAAAAAAAAAATGAGGGTATACTCACCTCTTTTGAAGTCCCGGGTTGCAGCTGACAGCTACTGCCATGTGGAAGCACATGACTGTTGTGGCCAATCAGTGGCCGGAACGTCATATCCCCAAACCCCTGGCATTATGGCACCCAGGTTATGATTGCTGATGCCAGGAGCACCGAAGGTGATGCTGCAGCCTCTGACTGTAGTGGTCACGTGCTTCCGCCTGGTACCGAAAGTAACCATCGATACCAGCAGTGGATGTCAGCTGGGCCCTGAGGCTCCAGGAGAGGGGAGCACACCCTCATTTTTTATTTTAGGCAGGGCCCATCTGGGGGATGGGGTTTTGTTCTGATGTCAAAACCCCTTTAAGTTTTTAGTCCATCTATATTGCTGCAGTGGTTGGTTGGTAACGCAGGTAATGAGATACAAACTGGGCACCGGAGTTACAAAAATAAATATTGTTTTAACCAATGAATCAGGAAAGAGTAAGTTGATGCAATCAGGGAAAAGGTTCAAACACAAATCACTGGTAGCGGCACGGTAAATAAGCCTGACCACCTCTAACTATGCCGAACAGTCTTTGTACATGTATCGTAGAATAACAATGTTTTGTATCTTGTAGCGAACAATAACTGTGTTAGCCTCATGCAGTAGTGATGAACCGTTTTACACTTCAATGGGAAATAACGGAACAGTCAATATTGAGCTCCCACACAGCGTCCGGGAATAATGATGCATACACCGCGGATTTCTGATGAAATAGGAAGAAACGGTTATGTGGTTTCTCAGGATTTTCGGGCTGGAAGGACTAGGAAGTTCCCAATAACAGCTTGTTAGCAGCTGTCAGAGCCCCACGCCTCACCTAGAGTCTCCAGTAACTAGCGTGATTGCAGACCTGCTAACTTTCCGATAGTCTCTGCGAGTGCACAAGCCGCTGACTTTTTCTGAGGCAAAATTTATGATTACTAAAGGAATAAAGCTTTTTTTCCTATTTTTGCAATGAATATGCTGTCACGTCTTCTCTCTATTTTATTATAAGATTGGATGCTGGGATTCCGATTCCCGGTGACTGTGCACCCAATTGCCCCACTGCATTAGTGGTCAGGATAATACTGCTGGCCCCACGTTTATTTCTACTAGATCACAAAGCTCCTGTCACACAGTTATAATAGAGGAGATCCCAGCTCATTTTCCTAACTGTATACTTATTTAGGGGACTATAGAAGGTAAAAATTATTAAAATATCCCCCTCCTCTCATCCTCACTCCTAATTTTCCTAGGTCTGTGCCCCGCCCCCACCCCACCCCCTCTTCCTCCCAACTAGTTGCTTTTAGAATAAGAACAGTGGTCTCACAGTAGTGAAAAGTTTAGGTTCCTGGACAGGTTTATTTAAATCACAAGTTGGAAATAAGGCAGCAGAACACGAATTCTATCTTACTGTTATGTGTGCTGCTGAGACCTGTATTACTATTGTCTCTAGCAGCACAGCTCCACAGGTGGTTGAGGGTTAATTGAGCTAGCTGGGTGCGGTGATCTCCTGCTAGCCAATCCCCTGGGTCTGAGCTCACATATAAACCCAGCTCCTGTCAGTGTCTATCTGGGTTCCAGAGTGAGCAGTCAGGATTCCTTGTCTGTTGCAGCTTGCGGTGTGATCTGTGTTTTGCTGGTTCATGTCCGTTTATTTTCAGTTTTGTGTTAGCTTACTGTCTGACCTGCAATCTGTGTCCTGTTGCAGCTTGCTGTGTGAACTGCGTCCGGTTCTGCTGGACTCCTGGTTAGTGTAGGGACTAGTGGTATAGCCAGGAGCTGTGAAGTGGCCCACTAGCTTCCATGTTTTGATCAAAATATCAACTAATACCTGGTATTTACATTCTGTTACTAGTGGTTGCATTTTGGCTGCTGTATGCTGTGTTCTCTGTTCTGTGTATCCTGTTGTTTTGTCCCTGTTATGTGGCATGTGAATGTGTCCTGTTCTGGTGCGTGGTTCCTAGGATCAGCTAGGGCCCAGTTCCGAAGACCGCTGGGCAGTCATTTTATTGGGGCTTTGTCCCCGCTTAGGTAGGGCCATGTCATCCTCCCCAGTAGCACAGGGCAAGTTTGTCTGAAACAGTTGTGCAGCCATTTCTTTCTCATTTGGTCACGATCGTGTGGGCCACTTTCTTAGTTTGCCCACAAGGTTCCCAACACTTACTAGGGTCCACCTTCCAATACTTATACTGCAGGACCTGTTAGGGGGCTTACATGGCCCATACGTGACTCTACTCCGCTTGATTGGTTCATTGGATGAGATTGAATCTGGTCCGTTTGGCCAAGAATTATGTTGAACTTAAGTAATGCAAAATCTTTATTATTACCAATTTTGTTTAGATTTATTTCCTTTACATGACCCAACAATGTCAACCATGATGTTTGAAAAAAGAGAAAACATTTATAAATAAAGAATTTATAAAAGAATATCCCCCTCCTGACAGGAAGAAATGGTACAGCATCTAGTTAGACAGGAAATCAGGTGAGGAGGGCAGGGATGGTAAAATGTCTTTCCGCTGGAGTGGCCCTTTAAGCGACTCTAGTATACTTGCACAAGTCCTATCCTAAATTAAAAGACCATTTACAACACCATGTCTTTTTCCAAGTCTGTAGCTTATATCATGAATAATATCATGGAACGAAGATCTCCAAGGCACCTAAAATGGGCAACTTTTTCTGATCAAATAAAATGTAGCTAAAACATAAAAACAAAAAAAAACTGCACAAAAAAGACACAAACAATGTATCAAAAGTTGCCAGAAGGCATCTACAAGGCAATAAAGTTATATAATCAACAGAGTTCAGAAACTGAATTGCGCAACGTACGGCTTGTGCTGCAGGAGGATGCTGGCTATAAATATGTGTACATCAACAATAAGAATACTCTCTAGATGCTGATTGATGGCATGTGTGTGACCAGGACGGACGCTGTGCCCCAGGCTTTGCTTCCCTGCTAGGATGCACCAAACAGACAGACCACGCTGGGCTTGTGCATTTGGATCATATTTTTTGTGACAGCTGGCATCGGGTACCTGAGCTTGAGATTTTCCATCTCACTAATAAGCAGTGAATGTTGGAATGCCACGTCTCCTGCTGGTCGTCCATTTAAGTCATGCACACATCCAGCTAAGAAATCAGATTGTACCTGACTTCTCCCTACACCAAACACCAGGGCTGCCCTCTTTCTCCAAGAATGCCATGCAGTCGCCTGCCAACAAGTACATGGCACAGCTTTATTGCAATGTACGTTACACCATCAGAGATGTCCTATGACCATAGAATTTAATATTTGAACAAGCTGCTCTTTACAAGGTCTGAATCCGCCGGCTATCACGTGGAACCGCGCAGACAATCCGTGGAGGATTATTTCCAGAAACTTTGGTGATAGCTAATTAAGTGTGCATAGTTAATAAGATCCGGGTGTCTAAAACAGCCTACAGAAAACAAAGTCATAATGAAGGAACAGATAGCGTTTGAATTTCAGGCTTCTACATCTGTTGCTTTTCTCTATTCGATTCCCATCGCAACCATTCTGTACTTTCCTCAATGGCCCCAACAGCATGGACCAGAAGTTCATTAATGAGAATGGTGGAAGCTATCTCCAAATGACTGACTAATGGCATGCTTCAAGGTCAAGACGCATGAAAAGTAATGAAGACTTTTAGCGTTGACTATTAAACATAACACTAAAATAAACCTGTGTGATTAAATAAAAAGTTAAGGGGATATCAGGGAATACATAAGTAGCATTGAAATAACAGCCTGGCTGTGGAGATTCTTTACGGATATTGGAGAAGCCAAGAGTTTACTGGTTTAGAAAAGACCTTACTAAGTAATTCAGAGTTAATAGAGTGGGGATTCTCTGTTTGGGACCCTCATTTATTAGCCAGAGCATCTTCAAAGAACACCTCTTATTGCGGATCATCAGGCATTACACATTGAGAACCTGTTGATTTCAATTGGAAATATGTAATACCTCATTTCACCTGCGGACATGCTGCAGGAAAATTGAATACCTGCTGCTAGCTCTCCCAACAGAGTGCAATCAATTGCTGAATAGAAGCTTATTGGAAGAAGGCCTTCTGAACAAAAATGGATTGACTAAAGTCGACAACTCCTCTAAATATAGGATGATTCGAGATGTTGGATAAGTTTCCACTACAGCCAAAAGTCCCCAAGATCTTAACTTGGGACCATATTTTAAAACAGAGCACATTACATCAAAATAGACCCACTGCTCAGTCATTGAAATTTTACCTAAAAGTGTATAAGGAGAATTTTAGTTTTGCAAAATGCTTATATAGGTTTCACACAAAAGCTCAGATAGTTAACGCAAGAGAACAAAATTGTCCTTTAAATGAAATGACAACAATGACAGAATATCACTCAGTTTATCTAGAATTAGATAAATTACCATAAACTGTATGAAGAATAAAACCTATTCACTAATCACAATAGAGACCAATAGTGCGGAACCGAGGTTGATGACAATGTATTCCATCATTGAATTAAAGGGAACCAGGTTCACGCTACCTGAACCACAGCCAGGATGAACCTGGGACAGGTATGCACACTGAGTCTGTGTATGTCTTAGGGTGGTTTCCCATTTGAGTCAACGGTTCTTGTTTCCTGCTCCATTCGCGGAGTAGGAAAGGGGAATTCCCTGGCTAAACAGATCCGTCTTATGGTGGAACTAAATAGCGCCGAACAGATCCCAGTGACAATAATGGGATCCGTTCACTGTTTACTCAACTGTCCAGCTTTTGCAGATAGCGCTTTTTCTTCCAGCATTTTGTGCAGGATCTGCGACGGAACCTCCAACCGAAGGTTCCAGCACAGATGTGAAACCACACATATTCTAAAACACAGTAATGTATCAGGATAAACAGACTGTGAAGGTTGACTCAGAATGCAGCTCCGAGTCACAGGGGTGGTCACACCAGCTTCTCCCCGTCAGCACCATATAGAGTGACATATCTCTTTCTATACACAAAAGGGGAGAGATCTGTCACTCTACATGGTGCGGACAGGGAGAGGGCGATGGGATCTCTCTTTCCCAGGTTATAATTAAACCATATGCCTGTATTAGTGTAAGGACACATCAGAAAACATGGTCACCTGGACATAGGTGGATGGGCCAATATACTATGATCAAACTATATACTAAGAACCTTGCATTTTCTAATGTGGTTAGTATATATATTACAGATATATATTTCTTCTGGTAAAAAATGTATTTAGGTGTTGTTGCTAAGTGTTTTTACTGTCCAGCATTAGTGGCTGCCATGAATCTGGTGCATTTTAAGGCTGTCTATCTTAGCTTGCACAGTCTACCTAGCTTGCACAGTCTACCTTTTAGACATTATTAATAAATGTGCCCCAATGAAGGTACAAGTAACACAAACTAATATTCTGGACTGGGGACAAAATGGCAATATCTATAATAAGTAGCCAATGGGCATTTGAAGGATCTAGTGTGAGTGCCTCTTCGCACCATTTCCATGACCCTTAAGACCAATTCCTTACTACCCCGTTTAGTAACAATGCAGTTTGTCTTAAGGTGTCCTCCTGAGCAGGTTCTTGCCAACCAACAGCAAGAGGGTTGGAACAACCACAGCAGAGATCCCATTATCAAAAGCGCTATAGTAGCCATACCTCCATGATGTACAGTAGGTCCCTTGGGGAGGGCCAGTTGGCTATGGAAGAAAAATGTTTTGTCATGTCAACATTTTATGGAAGGTTTTCAAGATCACTAGCTACCTAGATATGTAAGGTTCTCATCCATCAACTTCTATTCCTTTGGTCGAACACATTAGGCTAGTTGGGACATCACTGAAAAGACCCCTGACAAATATCTTTCTTTATGTATGTACAAAGCTGTTCCAAAGATGAAAACCATGTGCTCCCCATATGCTTCTATACTATTACATTACACATGAAGATTTTCTATCTCTCTGGTAATGTAGTAGAAAATTTACTTTACGCTGGACTGTAACCCACTGGCCATGATCTGCCCATTTGGTCTACTCCGGTTACCTTTGATCCTGCATTCTTCTTTAGAGAAGACAATGAGGCTTAAGACTTTGCGGGAATGCTGTTCCTTTCCATATCTCATTCCTGCACACGGGGATTCATTAAGCATTAAGTCACTCAAACAACGAGACCAGAAATAAGCTTTTCAGATTTCACCGAGAGAAGAGATCCTACTATTTTCTGTTATCTGGAGCAGGAGTCCATACAATTCACTTATTTAGTATCCGCACCTCCTGGGCTGACACATAGTCAAGTACCAAGCTTCTTCCAGCCTCCAGAAGAACAGTCCATGATAATGTCCGTGCCACAGGCCCCTGCACAGGTGAGATGTTCTGTCTCAGATAAGACAAGAGGAGCAGGGCTGCTCGTTCCTATCATAGCAACTGCCGGGAAACAGCTTCATATTAGAGGCGCAAAATTGCTGAGCCAGCGGTACCCATGTGAACAAACATAGAACTTGGTGTATATTCACTGCATTACATGAGCATGAACAAATAATAAGATTTCTATGTACATCCACAGCTGCAAATCTGTAACTGCATTTATGTTTACCGGGTACACCGCCTACTATTGTTCTCTGATATCAGCTATTTTTAGCTATGGATTTTTGGAGTGGTTAGTGCATTTGTCAGTATCCCATATTCAAAAACTGACTGGCCATTAGGATGCTACATATAAAATACAGTGAGTGACTTAAGTTAACTACTGAATCATATGTGACTAAGGGTTCATGCCCACAGCCGGGTCGCAGCGGAATCAGACCCGGCGCCCCGCAGAGACCCTATTGCTCACCTCTCCGGATCCGCTGCGAGTGTCTCGCCCGGCGAGCATGTGCAGTGCCTAGTGGTGACGCGGATTCTCGCGGTACTTCCGTTGTGCTCACAGCGATACGCATGACGGACAGCTTCCATTGACGGCAGTGGAAGCCGTCCGCACGATTTTCTGCACAGAATAGAACATGCTGCGATTCTTCCCCTGCGAGGGGGAAAAAAAATCACAGTTGATTTCTACTCGTGGGCATGGGAGAATCGTCTACCACAGCAGGTCTATAGACGGACATTGCTGCAGAATTTGCAAACAGGTGTCTGACCGCGAATTCTGCAGCGATAATCCGTCCGTGGTCATTAGCCCTAACTCATTCCTAAAGAGTGTTTAAACGATTTTATTAGGGTTTTGCAAATTAAATCTACCATATCCAAGAGGTTTCACCGGACCATATAATGAAGAACAATAAAAACATGACATTTACATAAGTAACTTTGAACCATCACTTGTAGGTTACGACCTGTTTGTTTCTGATATATTAGTATTCAACAGCATGTGTAAACCGTATACCGTGTTCAAAATTATAGTATTAATTCAACATTTATGTAGCAGGCAGGGGTGCTCTCAGCGACCTCAGATAGGCAAGAGTGATTAAGTGATAGTTAACTGTGAGCTTCTCCGAGCCGGAACTGTAGAAGGAGACCTCTGGGGATCCTAACATCAATGCAATCTCAATGTCCATTGTCTTGTGTCGTGTCATATGACACGGATTACTATTAAACACTTCGATATTTCAGCCATGGTTTATCTATGTAGAAGGAGAGGTATAGCAGAGAGACAAACGTAACAAAAGAAAGGAAGAGGTTAAAGGGGGAGAGAGGGTAGGAAGGTGAGGGGAAGAGGGATGGGGCTCATTCCTAAAGTTTATGTATTGTAGCTACCGTGTTTCCTCGAAAATAAGACATCATTTTTGCTCCAAAATATTTCTTTTTTACATGTATAACGGCCTGGACACTATTTAAAAATCATGCTATGGCTTATTTTGGGGTTAGGTATTATTTTCAGGGAAACGGGGTGTATATACACTTAATGGCCACTTAGAGACATTGGCCCTTTCATGATTGGAGCTTACCTGTATAGAAATTAGACCCCTGACCCTGGAGTGAGCATAAAGTCAAATAAGAAAGTTTTCTGTGGATCAGTTTCAGCATTAATCCACATTAGATGGGGAAATCTAGCAATCTGAGCGACTTCCGAGATCTGGTCATCGGTGCTTGACTGGCCAGGGACAGGATTTCACTTCCTGGAGTAGAGTATACAGAGAATGGTATAACTGAGGAAAAACATCCAACGAAAGGGAATCCTGTGGATGTAAAGAACTCACTGACAAAAGGAGTCAGAGGAGGATGTCAAAAATCGTTCTGATGCCCAGGTGATGTACAGTCAAGGAAATTGCAGCTGAATACAATGCTGGTGGCTATTGTGTTCAAATGAATAACTCATTGAGCCATTGTTGTCTAAGAGAAACAGAAATGCCAAACCCCCGTAGGCAAAAGAGGCAAAAAATTGGCTCACTGATCAGATAAATGCAGATTTCTGTTGCACCAAGTTGATGGGAAGGTCAGAATTTGGCACAAGCAGAATCTAAAAACCCTTCCATCGGTTGTTCAGAACATCTCATGAACACCTCTATTTACACAACGAATTACTGAGGTTTCCAAGGCCAAATTAGGTCCATTGCGCTTATAGATGGGGGTCCCTAATAATGTGGCCAGTCAGAGTATACAGATAAAAAACACAAAAACACAGTTCTATCTAAGTGATGTGTTCTTCTGAAGATCCTAAATGGGTATCAAAGATTACACAGGTTTGTTTTTTTTTAACCCCAGACACAATGGCACCAGCCCATGTGGTTGTATCTGGTATTACGGCTAGCCCCATTTAAGGAGGTTCTTCATTATTAGAAAAACATGCCATTATCTTCCAAAATGAGTGGCACATCTGTTCTCAGGTTGCAGCTCAGCCCCGGTCCATTCAATGGAGCTGAGCTGTAATATCAGACACACCCTATGGACAGGTGTGGTGCTGATTATAGAAGAAAGCAGCCATTTTCCTCTAATTCTGTATAACCCCTGGAGTATGTTGCATTGTAATGGTACAAGGGATCAGAGCAGCGAGGGCAATGATGGGTTAAACAACCCATATCTCCAGCTATAGATCACAACAAAGCAATTCTGCACATTTGCCGTCCATAGTCTGTAAATGGATATCTCAGATAGGGCTTCCTTCTGATAAAGACATCGGCAATATCATCGGATATAAACCATAGCCAAGTATCACTACTGCTTATATTATATAGGAGTGACTCACAATGCAACTCCCTAAAATACTTGCACAAACTGAAGCTCACTTTATGGCTGCTTTCACACGCAGCATTTTGCAGCACAGTTTCATTTTACTGCAGCAGCAATAGTCATAATGTTAGTGAATGTCAATTTATACATTCACATTCAAGCAATGAGGTTTTGAAGTTTTAGAGCAGTGGTCTCCAACGGTTGCAAAACTAGAGAGTTGGGTCACATTATTATAACCACCAACTAACATTGAGACTAACCACAGTTTGCCACATGGACAGCAGCAAGACGGGCCGGGAGGTACTCAGTAAGGTCCTGGTAGGTGGTCTTGGGTATTTGGAGCCATGCTGACAGCAGTGCATCTCACAGTTGTTGGTGGGTGCGTGGGGGAGGATCCATAGAGTGAACATGAGTGAGGTGGTCCCACAGATGCTCAATTGGGTTCAATTCTGGGGAATAAGTGGGCTAGGGAAGTACTTGGAAGTCCTTGTCATACTCTTCCAACCACTGTTGGACATTTCTAGCCTTGTGAGATCTCGCTTCATCCTGCTGGCTGTAGATGATCTGCAAGGATGGATTTATAACTAAATCGGCTCAGAGCGCCGATCACACGGATGAGCGGCCTAGAGAATGCCATGAACAAATTCCCCAGACCATAATGTTGCCCTCACCATCTTGTGTTCTTCCAGAAGTGCTTGCAGGGTTTGTTCTCTGAGGTTTCTCACCAGACACGCCAAAATCCATCCCTACGATGAAGCAGAAAATGTGACTTCTCAGAGAAGGCAACCCCATGCCAATCAGTGGTGGTCCAATTCGGGTACTGCCGTGCAAATTGAAGCCCATGTATCTTTGTTAGCATCGGTGCAGTGACCATCCGTCTGTTTCGGGGTCCATATGCAGTTGGGTTCACTGGACTGTTTTAGACACGCCTTGTAGCCCCCTGGTACATCTTCATGGCGAGCTGCTCCACTGTAGTGTATCGCTTTGGTCCTCGCGCACCTTCATAGCCGATGTTCACCTCTCACATCAGTGGCACATGGTGGTCTACAGTTTCCTCGTTGGTTATTTCCAATGGTGCCATTTGTTCACTGATGATACACTTCCACCAGCATGCAAACAGTTAAACTACGTTGTTTGAGAAATACAGTCACTTGTGTCCCGAAATGCCAATAATCATCCCTTATTGCAACTCTGATAAATTGCCCATTTTACCAATGATAACGAGTGATATACGAGCAGACGGCTTATTGCATACCTTATATCCCCAACAAGCCATCCCATGACACATCACTTCCTTCATGGGCTATGTGCCACCAACATCGAAAGTAGGAGGTGGTCATAATAATGTGACTTGACTTTGTACAACCCCCAGTTTGCCCTGGACATGACGACTCACTGCTTGGCATGCAGTTGGCCACCTTTAATTCATGTAGTATCACCTTCCTACACCTGCATGTTCTTCTTGAGTGAAAAGTCATGTCTGCTTTGTGTTTGGCTTTACTAATGAACAGATTGCAATTAAAGAAAGCCAAGGCCTGGGGGATGACGAATATATGGGCATGTAGTGAGGCATGAAGACATCACAACCCCAGAGCTCACATGGGTTTCAGTATCTTCCCACGGTGCAAAAACCTGCTGATAGGTTAATTACCTTCTCGTGATGGTGATGGGCACATGTGCACTAGTGGTTGGCATCGCCCTCTATACCTAAAGCTTGCAAGAGGGAAACTCTCCATCCCATAGATCATGCCGGAAATTTTTTTTTCTTGCCAGATGCATACGGTAAAAAGACTCTGAAATCGTAGTTGTGTGGAGGTCCAATATAGGGAGTCCCCGTAGTCTAAGAGTGCGCCGGAACAGCTCCGTACAACTAGCAGAATACAGCATGAGCAACTGCTGGCATCTACAAAGTCGATCTTTTACTTCATACTTGGAAGTGATGATTGGACACAACGTGCCGCAGCCGACGCGAGGGAGATTAGGCAGATGTATTCGGCAGCGGTAGGAAGTAGTTGCGCACGTTTTATCTTGATTAAGCATTTCTTGTGACGCTGTTAATGTAGCAGACTTCTCTCCACGAAGAACATGAAGAGCCTGAAAGAATGAGGTGTCTGCTGCGACACGGAGAGTTCCACTCACAGAATATTAAATAACTTCAGGAATTGCAAATAATTCATCAACAAGATGCAGCGTCGCCCGCGCCTTCCGTCTACACGAATAAATTGGTATGTTAATCGCAAGAGAAAACATCAAATCAACAGAACTTATTATCGCATTATTACGAGGGGAAAAAAGGGAAGCTCCACCTTTCATGAGATCGTCATCTCTGTGATATATCTTCATTACTTCATTTGTGGTAATCACCCAATGCAGGGGGGAAGGACAATATTTGTTTTGCTATGAGGAAACAGTCAAAATGCAGCTGTGGGTGGTTTTTCATATTTTTTTAACAGGATCGGTCCTCATGCCTGACTTCTCAGTTTTAATAAATATTTGTATAGCCCCCTAATATAATAATATTGGAGTATCTTTTCTTAGAACTCTTTTTGCACTCTTCCCCTGTTTTTCCGACTTATTAACCCTTTCCAATCCAATTTATATCCTGGTTTTCCTAGGGGGCTTACTCTTTTTCTGCTGTTATACAACAGCGCTATATACTGGCTAAAGCCAGTACTGCATGAGGTGACACGGATAGGCTCTGACAAAGAGAGGCTGGCAATGTACAGTAAGAGAACCCCGACGGGCATCTTCTAACATCGGAGCTGTACAGCCTTAGATCATAATGTCTTAAGACGTCAGACAGTGGATTGGAAAGGGTTAATATGACGGTACATGTTGCGCGTACACAATTCGTGCATGCAATACGCAGTGAATAGAACCCATTGATTTCAATAGGTTTGTTTAAATTAGCGTATTTTGCGCACGTATTTCGTCAATGCAAAAAAAAATATGCAGTATGTTCTATTTTTGTTTGTATCGGACATCAATATAGCACATATTAAACTAATTTAACTTAATTACTAGAGATAAGCGAGTATACTCGCTAAGGCACATTACTCAAGCGAGTAGTGCCTCAACCGAGTATCTCCCCGCTCATCTCTAAAGATTCGGAGGCCGGCGGGGGGCGGTGAGCAGTCGGGGGAGAGCGGGGAGGAACGGAGGGGAGATCTCTTTCTCCCTCTCTCCCCCCCGCTCCCCGCCGCAACTCACCTGTCACCCGCGCCGGTCCCCGAATCTTTAGAGACGAGCGGGCAGATACTCAGCTAAGGCACTACTCGCTCGAGTAATGTGCCTTAGCGAGTATACTCGCTCATCTCTATTAATTGCCCATTGAAATCGATAGCAGCAGGCCGTCCTCTGAGAAATGTATGAATGGATTAATCACTGTGTGTTACCATCCCTCTTGTTGTAGCCAGTGTACTTGCATAGCACTGATTGCACATTATCACCCCCCCCCCCACCCCCTGGTAATGTTTAATTGTCAAGTTATCCAGAGATTTCCAGGAGGAACAACAAGGGAACCACTAAAGGCAACGTTCTAACAAAAAATGCTCTGAAACTGTAAATTTAAGGAGAATACAAATATGTTTTACTAAAACAAACATGATAGGAAAGATGACAGGTCCTGCTTAAAGGGGATGTATCATCCGAAAAGGACCTAATCAATAGATTATATTTGTGTGTTAAGTCGGACTCGCACGGGCAGATTTGGATTGTGGACTCCGCAATAGACTTCCGCGCAGTAAAATGGGGAATTAAAAGGCACGCATTTTCACTCACGGGTATGAATTGCATATTCCACGAAAAGAAGAAAAATTGTGAAATGCTCTATTCTGCCACAGAATCCACACAACAGCCTTCATTGCAGTCAATGGAGGCTGTTTGACCCGCAGTCTATATGTAAACAACATGGCATATGGGCTGCGGTCCCCACGTCATTGCTAAGTGAAAGCGTGGCAAATACATACAAATCCCCCCTTGCGGTACTGTGTATGACTGCCGGTGAGCCGCTGCGGTCATTCATAAAACAGTGGAAACAGGTACGCAGGGTGAACAGCTGGGCGTGCAGCCGGAATCTGTAGAGTGCTTCCCGAATACAGAATCCTGTGCGCCCACGTGAGCCCCGTCTTCATCATATTTTTTAAAGAATTGTTGGTAACTTTTCAATAGAAATCGATATTTGAAAAGAAAAACTAAATGTATGCATTTTTCACACTAAGCACAGACCCTAATATCAGTTTGTCACTTCCTGATCTGTAGAGAAACCTTTGTCATAGTCATCTCACCAACATCACAGGCAGGGTTACACTGATAGGTAACACCTCTATGTAGATAACAGGATCCACCAGTCACAATAGGTGATGTGCTGTGACTACCTCCTCCCCCTCCCTGCACAATGAACTCTACACAGGTCACAGAGCATGCCTAATAGAGTCTCCCATACAAGTCAATGCGTCCAGATCCTGTCCACTGTGTGAATAGCCCACAAGGCAGCCATAAAGCATACCTCTAAATGCTGTTAAATATAGCTCAGGAAAGACGGCCGCCCCCATAGTCAAGTATAGACAGCAGAATAAAAAAAATGTACACTCAGAAAATAAAAACATTAGAAAAATGTGTTTATATCTGGTTTTAATTGATAAAAAATAGTGATTTACGGTAGCCCCTTTAAGTACTTTGAATGTACATGATGTCTTACTGTGCACCCTTAAATTCACAGACTGTATTGAATACATGGCTTACAGGGGCATTCTGGTGATATGAATTTATCCGCTATTTGATGACAGCCACCGATCGCTAGAATGGGAATCCGTGTCCACTGAGAGACTGGCAAAATCAATGGAGCAACAGCACACACGCTCCACCACCTCTCCATTCATTTCAATGGAAGAGCCGAAAGTAGCCGAGTTCAAGCGATACGCAATCTCCTGTGCTCTCATTGAAATAAATGGCGCAGTGGCCAATCAGGTGTGCTGCCACTCCATTCATTTTGCCACTCTCTCAGGGGACATTGATTGGACCCTCATGCTAACGAATGGTGGGTGTTTCATCAGATGGTGGATAACGTAATGTCACCGAGATACCACTTTAAATGTAAATCATTTATTTGTATGATCACCTTGCAGTGAATCGGGCTGTCCCAAATAGCAGCACAAGCTAGAATTAGAATACAAATAATAGGATCCATCAACAGCAGTTGACCCTGCTTGGTGATGGTTTCCAAGTGTCAACGGATTTTTCCTTACTGCGAAGCATAAAAACACAGAAAATTAAGATATATTACAAAAAGGTGATAGATGTATTGTTACCCACTGATAGTATCATATAAAGTGCTGAAATTAGTGTTTATTAGAGATCATGTACTACTTGGCTGATGGGGCAGATAACGGGGTGTTCTGTTCGCCTATTTCAGACCCCATTCCAAACTTTCCCAATCCATAGTGACTTCCAGGGAGCTCATAGGCTGCAAATGCTCCCACCCAGGTTAGGTTTATTAGGACATCGCATTAAAGGAAGGCTGTTATACTGCGACTTCTTTTAATCATCTGTTCAAGCTGAGAATCAACCAAGAGAATTGTTGGAGGATCGGCTATGATGGAACTTCAAATGATTTGATTGTAATCGTGCTTCACTGTACATACATTGTAAAGTAATGAAATACTGCAACATTAACAATTTACCCCACAACACCCCGTGTAATCCCTTTGTTGCTACCTGGTTGCCCTGAGTAATATGTCATTTGTAGTTCTGCGTTTGTAGCTGGTTGAGAATTGGCAGAACAGAATGGCTGCTTCGCTATAGTAGAGCTCCTTCTCTCCGTGTGCTGTGCATACGCGCCTTGTGGAGTGAAATCGCGCATGCTCAGTTGTGGCAGGTTCAGAGCTTGCTTCCACCCTGTCTTCCTCAGGCATAAGCAGATGGGCATCTAGGCCTTGGGTTCTTACCTTCAGCTCCGATGCAGCAGGTAGCCGCTTTGTCTTCACCCAAGTCTATACATGGTGAATGGCTTATAAGTGTTGGAAAAACTCTAGGTTGCAGTCTGAGTGCTTGGCTCTGGCAGACAAGAATTCATGCCAGTTCCACAATATGCAGGACATGGCAGCTGTATACAGTCTCTGGCTGCAAGTCCAATATTCATTGGAGTCTTACCCTTTTAGATATTAGCACTAGGCACACTCAAGGTGGCCTGGTGCTCAGGGAATGAAAGCTTCAGCAGCCTTTGTTAAATCCTGGAGTGACTTTCTTCACCAATATGCATCACCGGTCTGTAGTAGTACTGTCATAGCCAGGGGCGCAACTATAGGGGATGCGGTTGCACCCGGGCCCAAGAGCCTTAGGGGGCCCATAAGGCCTCTCTTCTCCATATAGGGAGCACAGTACTATGAAGAAAGCATTATAGTTGGGGGGCCCTGTTACAGGTTTTGTATTGGGGCCCAGGAGCTTCAAGTTGCGCCTCTGGTCATAGCCCACAAGGCGGTTACGACCAGGCCTCTTCAACAATTGGGGAGGAGCACTCTTTATTACATGCAGTCAGCTCAGCTTCTCACGACCAACTTTGCCACGCACTATGGCACTATGGCTATTTTGCTTGTGGTGCACCCATCTTAAAGGGGTGGTCTCGCGAAACCAAGTGGGGGTATACACTTCCGTATGGCCATATTAATGCACTTTGTAATATACATCGTGCATTAAATATGAGCCATACAGAAGTTATTCCACTTACCTGCTCCGTTGCTAGCGTCCTCGTCTCCATGGTTCCGTCTAAATTCGCTGGCAGCTTGCTTTTTTAGACGCGCTTGCGCAGTCCGGTCTTCTCCATTCAGCACGAGCCGCTTCAGTGTGCTCCCCGCTACAGCTCTTCTGCGCATGCGCAGATGAGCTGTCACTGCTCGGGAGCGCGCTGAAGCGGCCATTCTGCACCTTCCTCTGTTAGAGGAAGGTGCAGAGCCGCCCAGCTGTCCTGCCGTCCAGGTAAGTGATGGGCCGGGGGGGGCTGTCGTCGCTGCGATGGGGGGGGGCTGCCGCTGCGCCGGGGGGGGGGCTGTCGTCGCTGTCGCTGCGATGGGGGGGCTGTCGCTAGGCCGGGGGGGGGCTGTCGCTGCGATGGGGGGGCTGTCGCTAGGCCGGGGGGGGCTGCCGCTGCGATGGGGGGGGCTGTCGCTAGGCCGGGGGGGGGCTGCCGCTGCGATGGGGGGCTGTTGCTAGGCCGGGGGGGGGGCTGTCGCTGCGATGGGGGGGCTGTCGCTAGGCCGGGGGGGGGCTGTCGCTGCGATGGGGGGGCTGTCGCTAGGCCGGGGGGGGCTGTCGCTAGGCCGGGGGAACTAGCGCTGGGCCGGGGGGGTAAGTGATGGGTCGGGGGTGATGTTCACTGACAGGTGAAGGCCCCGGAGCCCAGCGCTGGGCTCCGGGGCCTTCACCTGGGCTCCGGAACCTAGCGCTGGGCTCCGGAACCTAGCGCTGGGCTCCGGGGCCTTCACCTGGGCTGAGGGTCTAGCGCTGGGGAGCCGGGAGCGTAGCGCTGGGGAGCCGGGGGCTAGCGCCGGTTACCTGCTGCCTGGCGGTGGGTGACTGGTCGGCGGCTGCAGGGCGTCCGGTTGCCATGGAGACACAGCTGGCAGCTTCTCGGGAGCGCGCACGTCGGGCTGCAGCGAGCGACGGGGAAAGAGCCGGCGGCCATCTTGGGGAAACTTTTATAAGTTGCTGGAACGGTAAGTACGAACCAGCTAGGAAAGTCATTTACAGGGGTAATTAGTAATGTATGCTTAATTAGGGGGACTGGGCAAAAAAAAAAAAATCACTGCTTCCTCGAGACATCTCCTTTAATGTGACATTACTCACATAATTGCAATTAAAAAGATAAAAAAAGCAATATTGGGGTACAACCGGTTACACAGTCACACAGAAAAGATGCGCAGGAGAGTGCAGAAAGTCCAGAGGGTCAAGAGAATTAAAGCTTACAACTCTAAAACAGTGATCATCAGTGACTCTCTCTCAAAGACTGCCCAGTGAAGAGAACGATCCCAAAAATGGAACGGAGCAACAGATGCTCAACAATGAAAAAAGACATAGTAATTGTCACAGGGCATGAAACAATATGTATTCCTGAGTAAGAGGGTACTTAGCTGTCTGTATAAAAAGCAGATTGTGGGACAACTCCTTTAAGTCTTAGAACTGTAAGCACTGTAGAAGAAAGCCTGGGATTGCTCGAGTCGATGGATGAGGATGCAACTATGATGCTGTATTTTCAATCTAAGACTATAAGTCTTTTATAAGGGTTGTAGATAGTTAAAGTCCTTCATATAGCGAACATCTAATAAGACTCTAAGACCCATGAATATGCTCTCACCTGCAAGGTGTACGCCGGTTCACTTCTCCATCACTAAGCAAAACCTCATTATTATATCTAGGCACTCATTTTATTGGACTCATCTAAATAAAGCATCACCTTTCCCTTAACTTTACAACTGTTTCACTGGGACAAAATTCTAATTGCTGCCATTAAATGGAAGTACTATAAAGGTTGTCAGCGAGTCAGCAGAAGAATTTCCATATCTGAGTAGAGTTGCAAAAGCCCAGAGAAAAAGTAATGATGGGGAAACCGAAGTTCTGCTTTCCCGAGGAGACGAAAGTTCAGAGAGGACACTGCTGGAAGGAGGAGAGTATCTGCCGCGGCACAGAGATAATCAGCTACATCTAGTGTGTTCATGTTCAGGTGTGTTAACCCCTTTAGAACCCTTAATGGAGCCTAGGTAATGATTAGCTTTTTTTGTTTTTTTTCCAAGTATAGGATCAATGCCAAAAAATCTGCAAAAGCATCTAATTAGTGGAGAGCCACACGGGACATGACCTCTATGCACTTCATCATTATTCTTGGCAGTCTTGGAAGCCATAGGATGCCGATCTATGCTGCAGCTATGAAACATTCAGTGACTTCGAAGAGTGCAGCCTAAGGGGAGTCATAATCCAGCCTCCTTGCATCATAACTAATGGCCATTAAACCTTGGAACAGTCACAAATCGATGGCCCGTAGAGTGATTTACTTATGGCTGCACCAAAGCAAAGGGTCAGTGCTATGAATTTATCGCAGAAGAGGGAGGTTATGTGTAGAGCAGACACATCTCCCATCCTCATGGGCCATTTTTTAGAAGAATGAATGGGAACTATTTTTGGCAGTCAGTTTTAAGGCTCAATCATACTGAAGCTATGGATTACATGTAGGAGTCAATCATGGCGATGCTAAAGGTGGTTTTCTTATCTGAAACTAAACTGAGATTAAGATGATTTGTCAGTGGCTCTAGAGAAATAGCTGGGCTAGGGTCAACAAAGAAGTCAAGGTTAGGGAGGAATTTGTGGCCCTCAACATTATAATTTGAACAAGACTTGGATTACAGGGAAGATCAAACTGCGGATAGATGTGAACAAGCCTTAAGTGTCTTAGTAAACTTCAAGCCGGCCTCCTGCTGCGGGTTACAGTACATGGGGTAAGGATAAACCTAGAAGACCAAGAATATGACCTCTAAAGCTTTAAATCTTAGATATGGATAGAGATGAGCAAGCATACTCGTTAAGGCGATTTCGAGAGAGCATCGCCTTTTTCGAGTAACTGCTGGCTCGTCCCTGAAGATTCTGGGGGGCCGTGGGGAAATCGGGAGGGAGAGAGAGATCTCTCTCACTCTCCACCCCACTCCCCTCTGCCACCCCCCCCCCCCCTGAATCTTCAGGGACGAGCCAGCAGGTACTCAAAAAAGGCGACGCTCTCTCGAGTAAATCATCTTAACGAGTATGCTCGCTCATCTCTAGATATGGACTTATTACTGTGGACCATTCCATTCAGGGTGGGAATATAAACCGTACAACATGAAACAAAGACCAGTACCAAGTAGATGAGAAATAAGACTGGTAACATTGCATGAAAAAAAAACATTTGGAATCCTTATAGCGGATATCTCTTACATTAAACACATTTAGGATGAAAATAATCAAAGCTTAAAATATGATCTGCATGCTTAATAGGAGCCAAGTTGTGGACATCATCAGCTAGAGTTGATTTTCAGTTTCTATGTATCATTATTAGAGATGAGCGAACGTACTCGGTAAGGCCAAATTCGCAATCGAGCGCCGCGATTTTCGAGTACTTCACTACTCGGGTGAAAAGATTCGGGGGGCGCCGTGGGTGAGCGGGGGGTTGCAGAGGGGAGTGGGGGTAGAGGGAGAGAGAGCTCCCCCCTGTTCCGCGCTGCTACCCCCCCGCTCCACCACGCCACGCCCCTCGGCGACCCCCGAATCTTTTCACCCGAGTAGTGAAGTACTCAAAAATCGCGGTGCTCGATTGCGAAATCAGCCTTACCGAGTATGTTTGCTCATCTCTAATCATTATACAAAAAAGGGCCACTTTTTTAGACACACTGGTCCTTTCACGATTGGTGCTTCCCCGTGTAGAAATTAGACCCACCTGAAGTGCAAGTATTTGGTGGATTAGTGTCAGTGTGAATCTGCATTAGATGGGAAAACTGAGCAAGTTCCAATGGGGCCTGGTCATTGGTTTTCGACTAGCCAGGGCCAGGATATTAGAAACTCAACCGCAGTCTCAAATTGCCCCTTACACATAACTGAAGTTTGTTTCTCGCTTTTGTCAGGAACTGCTGAACCGCACTGAAGCCTCTCTCACCTAAGTACATAGGTGGAAAAGCTAACATGAGCAACTTAACTTCCCGCCACAGGATAGGATAGGAATTCTTCACTTTCACCCAAAAACATTCATAGCCACATTGTTGGAAAATTGCTTGGGCTTCGCTATCATGTTTCAAGTCGATCGACTGCTCTTGCAGTCTGGGATGAAATTCTCCTGTGCCTGTGGAAAACGGATTGAGTACTCACGTTGGTATTTCAAGGGTACATAGATCAAGAAACCTAGTTTGCATGTCTTCTTTGGGTTGTTTGAGGTATGAGCAAAAAACGTCTAAGTCTGTATCTTGAAGTTTGTCTCAGTCTTCGCGTGCAATTTCTTGAAGACTCAGAAACTGACAAAGCTCGCGATGACTCAGGTTATTGGTATAAAGGTCCAGTTTGGCAATGAAGGAAGAGAGTATAACTTTAGCCTTAATGAAATTTATTTTGTCTCCTTGTAGTTTTGTGTTAACCTCATTGAGTTTGTCAAATATGTCTGCCAGATAGGCAACGTCAAGACATTGTAGTTGAATTTCATCACAATGGCTTGGGTCAATCGGCCGAAGAAACTTGACTACTGTGTTAAAAAGTTCGTAGAAGCGTCGTAAGCACTTTCCTCTTGACAGCCACCTCACTTCAGTGTGTAGGAGTAGACGTTTGAATTCTTCGTCATGGTCTTGACAGAGCTTGCGGAAAAGGTGTCGTTCAAAGAGTACGCTTTTATCTTAACAGTAATAATTACATATTGCAGAGAATCATACAATCTCTTACATAAATGTTTAGCACCAGGGTGCTGTCGATGGATGACAGTGGACTGCCATTATGCCAGGTACAGCAGATTTTAAATGGGCTAAAAATCCACGATATCGAACAATCAGGGATGAAGCTCCTTCGGTTGCACAAGCTTGTACATTTGTTAAAGGGATGTTTTTTTCTTCCATTTTTCTGTAAATAGAGGAGCCTTTCGTGTCGGTGGTTAAATTTCTGGTAAATAACAGTTCCTCCACTAACTCCTCATTCTAATGAAACGAACATAAGCTAGCAGCAGTGCTTCGTTGTCTCTAACCGTTGACTCATCAATTTGCATTACAAATTATGTGTTCTTTAACATGTCCAAAAGTGTTTCTTCCACATTAGCAGCCCTCTCGTCAATTCTTCTTGAAATGCTCTCATTACTCAAAGGAATCAATTTCACCATGGCACACGTCAGGTCCCAGCATAGTACTGACAATCTCTTTAATTGCGGGTAACAGGTGTTTCCCCAATAGTATGTGATTTGCCACATTGCACTATTAAAGAAAGAGATTTTATATGAAGCAAGGAGGTCTTTGTCAGCATTGAGAGCAGATTTTCCAAATAGCTCGCCTACAGTGCTGCGGTTCTCAAACTTTGACTTTAAACCTTGGAAAAATGAAATAGGCTTACCCACTTTGTCTGAATACATTTTTGCAAGGTGATCACTCAAAGGCTTCATAGCTTCATTTGAAAATGCCTTTTCACAAATGAGGCATAAGGGAAGTGTCCGTTTGTAGGAGAAGGGATTAATCGGTATTTCAAGTATTCATTTGAATATTGACAGCATTTTTTCTTCTCAGCCATTTTTATAAAGTATCCTTTAAGACTGCACTACTTATGTCGCTCTATCATATAATGATGTATGACTTTTATAACTCCATGACTCTGCTACAGATCAATCACACTGGAAAACCTAAAGAACAACCTAACCTGCTGTATTCTATAAAGCCGCTGATTGGCTGGAACTTTCAATTGTGTGGGTCTCTGGGAGTTGCAGTTTATATCTGTGTTCTGAAGACTCTTGGTGTCCACTAAGACTACAACTCCCAGAGACCCACACGAGTGAAAGCTTGAAGCGGTTCCAGCCAATCAGCGGCATTATGGAATACAGCGGGTTAGGTTGTGCTGTAGGTTATCCAGTGTTATGAAGTGTGATTGATCTGTAGCGAAGTCATGAAGTTATAAACGTCATATATTATATGATAGAGGCGCGCAGGCTGCACACAACTCCCATTACATGTACGTAATTCATATGGAAATAATTGCCTCGGTTTTCGTCGGTTTCGAATGGATCAATGAAAGCCGAGGTATCACTACTAATTTTTAGAAAAAGGAAGTTACTAGATGAAAAAAATAAATAAAATTAACAAAGCAAACACAGAACGCCCCCTACTGCCCTCTTTATGCTCCAACACTCCCTGCCACCCCTTTTAGTTCCTCTGCACCCTTGAGAAGTAAAAACATCCCCAAGGGGGCAATAATGCCCACGTTAAGAATCACTGCTCTAGACCACCAGGGATGTTAATATTACTTCATCCTAAGTCACCAGAGATTCTTAACTTTATTCACTTTAGTGCCTTAGGCAACCAGGGCTTTAATTATTAACCTTTTCAATGCTGTAGACCACTAGGGATGGGACTGTTAACCCCTTCCCTCCATATGACACAAAGGTACGTCCTGGAGGTGGGGTACTTCCCGCAACTGGACGTACCCTTACGTCATGTGGATAGCACGTAATTATAAGAGATCTTGCGCTATCCGGCAGCAGGAGCCAGCTGTCACTGATATCCGGCCTCCCGCTGCAACAGCGGGGGTGCATCGGAGATGCCCCCCCGCTGTTAACCCCTTTCCTGACGCGATCAATGTAGATTGCAGCATGGGAAGGGTTCAGAGAGGAAGCGTGCTCCCTCTGTGATGTTATTGGGCTCTCGTAATATAATCGCAGAGAATCCAGCAGGTTGCCATAGTAACAAGACGCCACCTACAGGCGTCCTGTATTACCATTGCCTATGATCGCTGTAATAAGCGATTAGGATGCAGGAGAGAAGTCCTGCAATGCCTTATCATAGCGATCATCAGTGGTATGATGTAGATCCCCCAGAAGGACACAAATGGGGTTAAAAAAAACGATAATAAAAATGTAGAAGAAATAAAAATGTAAAAAAAAAACACATTTTTTGGGCTTACAATACAATAGTTACAATAAGTTGAATACGCTTTTTATCTTGCACGGCAAAAAGCGTAAAAAAAAATGATACAAAACTGAGGTAAAATGCTAATTTTTAGCATTTTGCCTCCCAAAAAACGCAATAACAGTGATCAAAAAAGCCTTATGGTGCCAATAAAAACTACAGCTTATCTTGCAAAAACAAGCCCTCACAGAGCTCCGTCCATGGAAAAATAAAAAAGTTATAGGACTTTGAATGCAGCGATTTAGAAAAAAAAAAAAAAAGGATTTTTCCAAAAAAGGGGTTTTATTAAAGTGGAAAAGCCTAAAAAAATATAAGAATTTTGGTATCGGTGTAACCGTACCGGCTCGCAGAAAAATTGTATTGTGTCATTTATGCTGCATAATTAACGCTTTAAAAAAAACAAACCCAAAAATCTATGGCAGAATTGATGCTTTTCTTTCCCTGCAATCATAAAAAAAAATAATAAAAGTTTTACAATATAGTCAATGTACCCAAAAATGGCACCGATAAAAACTACAGTTCGCCACGCAAAAAACAAGCCCTTGTACGGCCGCGTCGACAGAGAAATAAAGTTATGGCTTTTGAAAAATGGAGATTAAAATCCGCCAAAAATCGTTGCGTTCTTAAGCCCAAAATAGGCCGTGTCCTTAAGGTGTTAATGTAACATTTCTGGAAATCTACAGTAATAATCATAAACCACTTTACTATTGTAGATATCAAATACACTATCGTAACAAAAGTAATTAGAAACCTGAGCAAGACCCAAAATAGTATATATTTTCAAATACTAATGCTTAGTAGAGCCTGCTTTGGCCCTAATGACATTGGATACTCTCTGTGGTAGACTTTCTACTAACGTCTGATACACTTGAGCTGGTATTTCCCTCCATTCATCCTGCAAACATCTGTTGAGTTCTCTCAAAAAAGATGGTCACTGTTCACGTGTCCTGACCCGACGTTCCAGTTCATCCCAAAGATGTTCAGTAGCGTTCAGGTTGGACTCTGTGCAGCCGGTCAAATCGTGGAACATCCATATCCTCATATTACATAAATAAGCATTGGATTTTTGAGAAGGCGAGTTGTCTTGTTGGAAGTATTACTGACCATTCCCAGAGTATTACCAGGCTGCCAGCAGCACATTATTTCTAGAACGTCAAGGTCCACCTTCATGTTCATGGTTTATGCCACTACAACCAACAGACCGAAACCATGCCACGTAAAACATCCGCAGACCATAATAGAACCTCTGCTGTACTTAACTGTTGACACAACACACTCAGTGAAAGGCGTTCCCCAGACGTTCTCCACACGCAGATGGAGCAGCACGATTAGTCACTCCATAGAATGTTCTTCCATTGCTTAACTGTCCGATTATGGTGCTCCTCGCAGCACTGTAAACAGGCTGATACGTCATCTTTGAGAGAACTCACCAGACATTTGCTGGATGAATGGAGGGAAATACCAGCTGACGTGTATCAGACATTAGAAAGTACACCATGGAGAGTATCCGATGTCATTTGGGCCAAAGGAGCCCCATTTAGTGGTAACATATGGAAATAAATACTACTTTTGATTCTTGCTCAGGTGTCCAATTACATTTGGTAGGATAATGCATTTAATCTAATGCTTTAAATTGACCCTTTAATCTAGACAGTTACACAGAAGCAGATTGCTTGGTAAAGCAACCACTTATCTCCATAATTCATATAAATTGCTTAACAAATAAGTTCAATGATCTCATCTCTCTATGAATGCTGCACAGCAGACTGCAGCAGGGCAGCCATGCTGTAATGTTATACACATGTTAGTATCAGGAGACACAAGGAAATGTGTTAAAAACACTTTCACAAGGCTTTTCATTTCTCCAATTTCATTAAAATTCATTGATCTTAAACACAGCGTTTTCACTGACCGGGCATTGCTAGGGGAAATAAGTGTATCTCATGCTAGTCATCATCACGGAGGCCCCATGTCTTGTCAATACGAGACAAGATTCATTATAATTAGTGTATGCCCTCTGGCTCCGACATAGTATATTAATGAACATTTATCTGCACGGGCTGCATAGCTCTCAATTTTTATGACACAGGCCGATCATTAGAAATATCTGTGTGACAAGCTAAAATGGCTACCAATCAAGCCGAATGTATATACACTGCCGAGAAAGAGCAGAGAACCTCGCGCCAGAGCAGAGAGCTGAAATTGTCAAATTTGTCTGATAGTCCGAAAATTCACAAGGCCAGACGGTGGCTGAGAGGAAGCAAATAATTACGAGACTCTTAACCCTTTCCAATCCATTTATTTTTTCTCACCCATTCTCCCCAGCTCCAAATAAATTGTAGCTGGGGAAAATGGGTGAGAAAAAATAAATTTTCCCTGCACGCTCCTGAACTGACAGAGTTCAGGAGGGTGCAGGTGCTCACTGCACCGTGGAGGGACCTGCTTACTGTCAGGCGTCTTCCGCATTCTCCTTCTGCCCCCCGGCTCGGCGATCATGTGACCGCTGGGGTCAGGTGGCACCTGGCGGTCGCATGATCGCCGGGCCGGGAGACAGAAGGAGAATGCGCAAGACGCCGGTCAGGTAAGCAGGTCCCACAGTGCAGGCTCCCGGCTCGGTGTTATTGTGACCGCCGGGGGTCAGGTAACACCGGTGGTCACATGATCGCCGGCCGGCCGGAATCTCTATGCATTACATAGTGCTAATTGAGTGCTATGTAATGTGTAAAGGAGAAGGCAGAAAGGTTTAAAAGCCCTTTCTGCCTTCTCCTAGGGAGTCCTCGATGGGGACCAGTGCACAAGTGTATCTGCACCCGATGTGTCTGCCGATCGGGTGCAGATGCACTCCTGCACTGCAGTGTTGGGCCTGCCCCGACATTGGAACTGTGGAGGGAAATGATGATGTCGGGGCAGGCCCGACATTGGATTGGAAAGGGTTAATCTAGTAATTCAGAATATTTAAAGGGGTTGTCTCGCGCCGAAACGTTTTTTTTTTTTTTCCATAGGCCCTCCGTTCGGTGCAGGACAACCCCAAAGGATGTGTTAGAAAAAAATAATTTTTTATTACTTACCCGAATCCCTGCTCTGCGACGTCTTTCTTCTTCTTCCTTCACCAAGATGGCTGCTGGGATCTTCACCCACGATGCACCGCGGGTCTTCTTCCATGGTGCACCGTGGGCTCTGTGCGGTCCATTGCCGATTCCAGCCTCCTGATTGGCTGGAATCGGCACACGTGACGGGGCGGAGCTACGAGGACCAGCTCTCCGGCACGAGCGGCCCCATTCACCAGGAAGAAGACCGCACAGCGCAAGCGCGTCTAACAAAGCAAGAAGACATCAGAATTAGACGGATCCATGGCGACGGGGACGCTAGCAACGGAGCAGGTAAGTGAATAACTTCTGTATGGCTCATATTTAATGCACGATGTACATTACAAAGTGCATTAATATGGCCATACAGAAGTGTATAACCCCACTTGCTGCCGTGAGACAACCCCTTTAAGAATTGGTACCTACAATTCTGGTTAAATGCATTTTTACCGATTCCAGTTGAGTTCAGGTGATTGAATTTCGATGCTAAAACCCAAGAATCTTCAAGATGAGATAATTCTTGCCAAGTCAGAATCATAAAGGAGAAGCCGATCCATTTATTTCTGAACTAAAGGGACAACATACTGGAACGGTTAGGCCCATCAGACAGAGTTTGGACTCTCCACATAACGGAAAGTCCTTGATAAACTGATCACGTTCTAAGGTCTCCTATAATTTTTTTCTCGGGAATAGAAGAAGATAGTAACATGGGACACATTTTAGAAGACTTTGGCGTTCTTTGGGAATTGTGTGAGACAGATGGAGCATCGTCTGATGCACAGAACTTACAGGACAGCTGCTGGGGTTAGTAATGCTTTCAATACTTAGAACGGCAAAGTTCTGATTCATAGAATAGCGGTAATTTTCAGTTTTCTTCACCTGCGTTCAATGACACCCAACAACATTCATAATCAGTTCAGTGTTACATTTGGAGAAAGTGTCATGGATGTGAAAAATGTGCGTTCATGGATGTGACAGTTCAATGACGGACGAATGTTATGTAAGAACCTATCAAGAGGAGCCTTGGCCATGCACTAGCAGGTCCGAAGAGTGGCAAGGATCGCCGATTGACTCTGGAAGAGATTGCCTGCAAAGTCAGCATTGCCGTAAGATCTGTGCACACCATCCTGTATGAAAACCTGAAGATGAGGAAAGTTTCCTCCAGGTGGGTGCCGTGAATGTTGATTGACGACTACAAGGTTGTGTGTGTGGCAAAGTATGAGGCAATCTTGACATGTGATGATGGCATGAATGGTATCTTCATTGCATCTAATGTCACAGTGAATGAAGGACACTCTTCATTCTCAAACAATTCCCAGTCATGGCACACTTGCATAAGTGATTTGCCAGTGGGCAAAACAGACCCATAAAGTAGCGTTCGCAGCAGGCATACAATCATGGCGTCGACGTTGTAAAAAAATGTGTACGTCAAGAGGGAGATTACGTTGAGAAGCGACAATACTTTCAGATTTCCGGGGAAAGTAGTTTTTTTTAGAAAAAAATTAGGAGACCTTAGAACAAAAATGTACCTCGTATTTACAAAAATCTTTAAAGAGGAGGTCCACTCGGATGCCCAAAAGTAGACTCCTTAGACACATGCAGACCCAGGTACATTAGGACTTGCCAAGTTCTTGCTTCTTTGCATCAACACTGTGGACCCCCCCACTACAAATCAGAGTTACTCAGTACTGAGACCCTAAAATCAGCAACTACCATCAGGCCTTTGATGCTCGGCTCTTAAAAGAAACTAATCAACATTGAGAGGGACTTGCCCTGAATGCACAGCACAAACCCCTGTATTAAAAGAGCAGAGACCCTTAAAATTACATGAAGTGAGACGACTTCTTTAAATCTAGCAAAAGCACCCTAAACATTCAATAGATACTGAATCGGAAATCATGCAACATTAGAACAGTATAAATACACAACTGAAAAACACCAGCTGCGAAGGGGGAAAAAAAGTAGAAATTGACTTAACGGTTTGTGTTGTCAGCAATGAATAGTGCGGCGGTACAATTATCACACCTGGCTGGATGTATACGCTGTTTGTCACATCGCAATTATATATTTGGAAACCATCAAAAGCAGAGCAGTTGCCACCTGGATTTCTTCCCCGACTTATACAGGTCTCCCACATTAACAAACTAGAAGAGAGCACCTACTAGATATCCCCTGTAGGTGACAAATATCTTGTTAGGTAGACTAGTTATAACTAGAGATGAGCGAGCATACTCACTAAGGCAAACTACTCGAGCGAGTAGTGCCTTATGCGAGTACCTGCCAGCTCGTCTCTAAAGATTCGGGTGCCGGCGGGGAAGAGCGGAGGTGGGGAGGATCTCTCTGTCACTCTCTCCCCCCTGCTTCTCCCTGCTCACTTCCGCAACTCACCGCTCTCCCCTGCCGGCACCCGAATCTTTAGAGACGAGCGGGCAGGTACTCGCATAAGGCACTACTCGCTCGAGTAGTTTGCCTTAGTGAGTATGCTCGCTCATCTCTAGTTATAACCAACATATTACACCCTAGGAAATGAATATACAAGACGTCTTACAAATGCAAAGGACAGATCACTCTGCAAATGAACCCTGCTCAGTTGGTACACCACAGGTTGGGTGTTGATCACTATGTTTAGTGACCATTAATTATATAAAGAATGTAGAAGCATTGATAAAGACCAGGATAGGTCGAAACGTTGTGCGTTTCTGCTTTAACATGGAAGAATAACATTTTGTGGTTTTTAAATTCACCATTTATGCCGCCACATTATTTAATGTATATAATTGATGGATTGCTGATGGGATCTAAAACATTCTAGTTCCTGGATTTTCTTTCATCTCATTCCTTGTGGATTTCTTTACTGTGAGTGCTGCTGGACCCCATACCTCTACATTGAGTTTAGTGACCATTGTCACATCTTCTTAAAAGGGACGGTATACAGGAAGTCTCACTGCTAGGGGCTGCTGTGACCTTAACTCTTTTTGCCATTGCTCATTTTCTCAACAGCACTACTACAGGGAGAACACAGTATTACAGGACACCCAAATTTGATGGAGGCCAGATGGCCTACAGTGTGACTTTGGATCTAGGAACTTGCAGCTATGGTAGACCATTTGTGGAGCTTTCTCCACATAGATGTCCATGACAGAAGTGGGACTCCTAGTTGAGGCCAGAGATTGAATAGATTTTTTTTAACCCATAATATGTTGTTGAGGAGCCCAAGAAGGTGGGTAGGATGGTGCAAACCACTTCCAATGGATCCCGTTGATACTAGTATAGGTTATAAGGCAAGGAACCTAAACTAGTGACATAGCCCACTCTTTAACTCATTGGCCAAGAGTTGATGGATTTCACAATGGAAAGCGCCCTATGCAACCTCCTGCCCCATACGTGAAGGAAGACATGTTGTGTCAGAGATATAAAGAAGGACTGTAGAGCTAGCAGAAATAAGCAGATTGGGCGTATCTGCCTCAACTCTAAAATGAATTACTCCAGACAACAGGAATCCCTCCGGACAAGGATCTTTACAACGGGATTTCAGGTGCACGGCGAATGTAAAACAGTAAATCAATATCCATTGTACAATAGAGAGTGACGAGGACGGCTTATAGGGAAAATTCAAACATGCTCAGATGGTCAGAGCCGAGAATTGAGCACATCTCGAATCTTAAAGGTATAGAAAGGCAACTCTACTCAGTCTAGCATACAGCACAAAGCAGCTGCTAACACAGGCAGAGTCCATGTTACTGGAGAAAACGGAAACCTGCTGTCAAAGAGTTTTGGTTAAAAACATCCTATTATTTGGGTATGCCGCTGACCTACGTATGTCTTCATGGTGATGCAAATGGGAAGATGGAACAACGCTTCTGCGGCGCTGCCTATTTTTGCCCCTCATCAGTGTGCAGTAGGTTGCTGGCTTGGTTGGGTGAGAAGCCTATAGATGTGGGTCAGGAAGGGTGTAGTTTCTCCTTAGGGAGAACACCTAAAAATGCGCAGAGACTTATATAAGGGGCCATGTATGCTCTTCCCGGAAATCTATGCAAATGGAAAGATGGAACAATGCCTCTAAAGCATCTCCTATTAGAAGGCAGCAAACCCCCTGCAGTCAGTCTGTACATGGTTATCTTTTCCTTCTGGAGAAGACACTGCCTTATATTCCCAATCATTGTCACAAGGCTTGTTAAAAGGCCAGACATTGACTGGCAGTAATGCTGCCTTCTGTAGACATGCATGGCCTTATAAATCTCCTCACACTTTCTAGGTGTTCTCCCTAAGGATTGACTATAACCTTCCTGATCTTCATGGCTATAGACTACAAACAGGCACTGAGTGGTTTGATGCTGGTTAATGTTACTCGACGCCTTCTGCCCCCTTTTCTTGCTGATCTACAGACAGAGGAGGGGGAGCCAGATGGAAGATAATAAGATCAAACTTCACATAGGGTTTGTATAACGCGTTCGTAATATTTGTAGAGTTTATTAAAAGGGTATCACGTCTGGGACTTATCCACAGGATATGCCATAACAGTCTGATAGATGCGGGTTTCATCGCTGGGACCCGCACCCATCTGCAGAATTGGTTACTTCTGGCGATGGTGTACAGAGGGTATTACCGTCTTGAACATGATGGGGTGAGATGAAAACACCTCTTTAATCTAACCAGTTGCCTCAATGCACAAACATTACAGCTGTGGATTTAAAGGCTATGAACGCCTGGGGGGGGGGGGATTTTTCACTTAAATGGATGTATTTTGGGATATTTTTGCAATAGGGTTTCATAAAATTTTTTTTAACTGTTTGTCTTCTGTAGTTTGTACATATTACTGTATATAGACACTGCAGTCTAAAAATTATAATCTTTATTTATGTAGTGCCAACATATTCTGCAGCCCTTACAAGACAGGGGGAAGAGAAACAAAACCACAGTTATGTGAAGTAATCAATTTATGTAAGCAGTGTGGGTGAGGGTCCTGCTCCAACGAGCTTACATACTACAGATAATGGGGTGATACAGAAGGTAAAGCTTATCAGGCTTTGTTTAGGAGATGCGGTATGCCTCCCTGAAGAGGTGCATTTTTAGAGCATACCTTTAGTTTAGTGTGTCAGTGAGTGCCCGGATAGTTTTGGGTAGCGCACTCCAGAGAACTGGTGCTGCTCTGGAGAAATCTTGTAGGCGGGAATGAGAGGGGTGCTTAATCTTTTGTTAGCAGATTGGAGGGTGCGGGCTGGGTGGTGGATTGAGGTGAGGGAAGCGATATAGCGGGGCGCTGCGCTGTGGAGGGCTTTGTGGATGAGGTTGGTGAGTTTAAATTGAATTCAGTATTTGACGGGCAGCCGATGCAGTGACCGGCACAGGGCAGAGGCGTCCGAGTAGTGGCTGTCCAGGAAGATGAGCCTGGCTGCTGCGTTCAGGATCGATTGGAGAGGGTAGAGTCTGGTGCGGGGGAGGCCGATCAGCAGCGAGTTGCAATAATTGAGCCGAGAGTGGATGAGGGCAACAGTAAGCGTTTTTAGTGTGTCCACGGTCAGAAAAGGGAGGATTCTTGCGATGTTCTTGAGGTGCAGCTGACATGTTCAGCAAGAGATTGGATGTAGGGCTAAAGAAGAGATCAGAATCAAATATAACATTAAGGCAGCGGGCATGCTGGGAGTTATGGTGGTGCCACACACTGAGATGGAGATGTCAGGATGAGGTCAGTTAGGGCGGAAACAACGGTAGGTCAGTTTTGAGAGGTTTTAGGCAGAGAGAGGACATATTGTTAGAGACAGCGAACAGACAGCCGGTGGCGTTCTGGAGGAATGTTGCTGTGATCTCACAAGAGGAGGTGTATAACTGGGTTTCGTCAGCATAGAGATGGTACTGAAAGCCAAATCTCCTGATGGTTTGTCCAATAGGGGCTGTGTAAGTGGAGAATGGGGGAGAGGACCGAGCCCAGGGGGACCCCAAAAGCAAGGGGAAGAGGAGGGGAGGTAGAGACAGAAAATGAGACGCTGAATGAGCGGTCAGATAGGTAGGAGGAGATCCAGGAGAGGGCAGTGTCCTTTAGGCCGATGGAGCAAAGCATACTGAGGAGGAGTTTGTGGTCAACAGATGTCGAGGAGAATCAGTAGGGAGTAGTCACCCCTCGATTTAGTCATCAGGAGATCGTTTGACACTTTTGTAAGAGCAGTTCCTGGGAGGACTAAACTTCAATAGGAGATCCATCAGTGACCCTCGACTGATGCCTTAGTTTTTAACTCTTGAAGTGGCTTTTCAGGGTGAGAACGGAAGCCCCTGAATAGTGGCCAGCGCTTATAATTGCAGGCACAGCTCTCCTTGAAATCAAGGGGAGTTGCTACTACAATTACAAGCACAGCTTCCATTGATTTCAATGTCAACTATGAGCACAGGCCGCTACACAGGGATCGGAGCAGTGGCTTCTGCTCTGACACCGGTGAATTCCAGCACTGACAGCGGAAAACCCCTCTAAGTCTTCTCTCCTGCATGTTCTTTACAGCAATTCATGACCATAACAAAAGATGGACTTTGCTATTGTCATAAATTAATCTATAAGAACACAGAGAGGAGAGTGCAGAAAAAAATTAAGCCGTCAGTCCAGCCTCAATGACAGATTTCCTACTGAGACTTGGATTGCAGTTTCTACACATAGTGCTAAGCAGAAACTGCAGAAGACAAAACGGTGCAAAATTTTTAATAAAACCCTGTTGCAGAAATGATTTATCCATCCAAAATACATGCATTTAAGTGAACAAAAATGTCCTCAAGGGTGTCTATAGCCTTTAAGATTATACTGTAGGACGGACTGCAGTCTTATGTAAAACACAGATAACCTATTGTAATATCGGGAGGAGCTAAGGCAGGTAGCACATACAGCTCTGCTACACCTGTGCATCATTTAATGTATAGAAAATAAACAAAATCAACAACTTTTCGTGAGTTGAGAACACAAACAACTGCGGTCAGGTCTTGCAATTCAATAATGCAGCACTGAAGGAACAAACAGATTAGTGGGTTTAATCCTTGGAAGGGTCTGAACAGGAGAAGGGCTTAACAAAATAGTATCCGTGTAAATTTCTCTTCAGGGTGTCAAGGACAAGTGAGTTACGAGTTAATCTGGAGCCTAGGGTGGCCCAGGAGACCTATAAAGCAGCAGGACAGTGTCAATGGGAGGAGAGCTGAGGCGGCACAAGGGCACCACCATCAAATTAATATGGTTTTAATTCCATATATCCCAGCAGCCATTCTAACGTGTCGTTCTCTCTCGCATCAATTCGCAGGGTCCGACACCTGTGAGCCAAACTGCAGATGAAGCGAGGATTTGTGGATTAATAGCAACATCAAGCATGTTTTACAGGCTCAGTCCTGAAATATCCTTGTATTGCACAGAAAGGACAATGATACTATCAAAAAAAAATCGTGCTGAGCCAATCCCATTTTAGCAGAAAAATATGGACAAGAATATGAAGCATGAAAACAGCCATGTGAATGATCGCTAAGCGACACTCTTCTTTTAGGTTTTATGTTTCAAAACTTTTCAAACTTTCAATAAACATTACAAAAAAAGTAAATCTAGCTGTCATGTCTGCACAGCAATTCTGGCAGTCTATTCACCAACCAGGAAAATCTGGTGCAGCCGGGAAATTTACAATATGGTTTGTAATAGTAGCAGAATTTGCTTTAACCTTTTTTCACTTCTGTGAATTTTAAGAGGGGGGGTTTGTCACAATGTAGTTATTAAAGGCACTTATTAATCCATATTAACCCCTTCCCGCTCCAGGGCGTAAGTTTATGTCCTGGCAGCGGGGTACTTCCCGCAACAGGGCGTAAACTTACGTCCTGGGGATAGCGCAAGATCATAAATGATCTTGCGCTATCCCACTGTGGGAGCCGGCTATCAGTCATAGCCAGCCTCCCGCTGTAACAGCGGGGGTGCACCGGAAGAAATGCCCCCCCCCCCACGTTAACCCCTTCCCTGCCGCGATCTATCTAGTGACGTCACCGGGCTCTGGCAATATAATCGCAGAGAGCCCGGCTGGTTGCCATGGCAACAGGATGCCAGATACTGCAGTGCCTTATCACAGCAATCATCAGTGCTGTACTGTAAGTCCCCCAGAGGGACCCAAATAGTGTAAAAGAAGATAATAAAAATGAACAAAAAAGAAAAATGAAAAAAAAAAAGATAAAAAAAACTTTATGCTTTTTCTCATATTAGCTTAAAAAAAAAATAAAAAAATCTCACATATTTGGTATTGTCGCGTCTGTAACGATGCGTACAATAAGTTGCACATGTTATTGACTGTGCACGGAAGAAAGCATTAAAAAAGCACTAAAAACTGAGGCAAAATGCTAATTTTTAGCATTTTGCCTCCCTAAAAACGCAATAAAAGTGATCAGAAATGCCGTATGTATCCCAAAATGGTACCAATGAAAACTACAGCTCGTCTCGCAAAAAATAAGCCCTCATAGAGCTCAGTACATAGAAAAATAAAAAAGTTACAGGACTTTGAATGCAGCGATTTAGAAAAAAAAAAAGATTTCCAAAAAAGGGTTTTTATTGCAGAAAAGTGGAAAAACCTAAAAAACAATGTAAGAATTTTGGTATTGTTGTAATCGCACCGCAGAAAAAAAGGGTTGTCTCATTTATGCTGCATGATTAACGCTGTAAAATAAAAAATATATAGCAGAATTGATGCGTTTCCTCTCCCTGTTATAAAAAAATTATAAAAGTTTTACAATATAGTCTATGTACCCAAAAATGACGCCGATAAAAACTACAGTTCGCCTCGCAAAAAACAAGCCCTTATACGGCCGCGTCGACGGAAAAGTAAAAAAGTTATGACTTTTGAAAAATGGAGAAGAAAATTTGCCAAAAATTGTTGCATCCTTAAAGGGGTTTTCCCGCGCCGAAACGGGTTTGTTTTTTTTCAATAGCCCCCCCGTTTGGCGCGAGACAAACCCGATGCAGGGGTTAAAAAATAAAACCGGATAGTGCTTACCTGAATCCCCGCGCTCCGGTGACTTCTTACTTACCTGCTGAAGATGGCCGCCGGGATCTTCACCCTCGGTGGACCGCAGGTCTTCTGTGCGGTCCATTGCCGATTCCAGCCTCCTGATTGGCTGGAATCGGCACGTGACGGGGCGGAGCTACCAGGAGCCGCTCTCCGACACGAGCGGCCCCATTCAGAAAAGAAGAAGACCGGACTGCGCAAGCGCGTCTAATCCGGCGATTAGACGCTGAAAATTAGACGGCACCATGGCGACGGGGACGCTAGCAACGGAACAGGTAAGTGAATAACTTCTGTATGGCTCATAATTAATGCACGATGTACATTACAAAGTGCATTAATATGGCCATACAGAAGTGTATACCCCCACTTTGTTTCGCGGGACAACCCCTTTAAGCCCAAAATCGGCCATGTCCTTATGGGGTTAAAGGGATATACCCATTGTTATAGTAATAATAAATGTGTTTCTTAAATCACAAGTCAAAGTCGTATATATTCATATATCGATCTTCATAGGAAATAGCCAGTAGTTAAATGATTAACAAGCTCAATATTATACCCTGGTATGTGCAAACAGAATGTTGAGCTATACACCCCTACACATCTTTCTCGCAGGAAACTTATCTAGGGGAGCGGCTTCTTATCTTCTCTCTCGCATTCCTATGGTTCAGGCAGGGTTTTTAATAAAGCCTGTGCTACTTGAGTCTTAGAAATTGCGTGTTTGGTAGCGGCATACACCTGGGGCATTAACATATGTTAATCATTAGAGTCATCATATACTAAGCCAATCATAAGTTGTTATGATGTTGGGGGCGTACATGGGTATCAATGTGTCAAGTTCAAATATATCTGTACCGTTATGATCTGAATAAACCTAAAGTGTATTAGAGAATGACCAACATAGGCTCAGACTCAAATACACCTGCATGCATGCAACTTCTCATTATAACCATTTTGGAGCAGACGGTGAACTCATCTGGAATAAGACATTATTCCCATAACCCCATGATAATAAGTGGTGAAATAAGAGCCCATGTGGAAAACAGTGTCCTGATACCACAAGTGCAGAGATGAGGTCCTGCATAGCACACAGCTGGGGTACCTGGGGAAAGTTTGATGGAGACCACTAGGCAAAAAATGTGATGGGCCCTCCTCAGTAGCCACGTCATGTAATGGGTGGAAAAGTCCTATGTCTTGCTGTATAGAAGGGCAGGTTGGAATTAGTTGTCAGAGGTTCCTGGGCAATTGCCGCTGGCAGCCCACACAGGTTGTAGGACCACCACTGACTATAATAGACTATGGTTTTTATAATGGATCAAGTTATACAATGCTATAGACACAGATGCCATATATTTGTACGCTCACTATAAATACAATACCCTTCTGCTGAAGCTGATTAGTATTAGCCCTACGAATATATTTTTTATACTACAAGATAAATCCCCGTTTCTGCTCTACATTTAATTGATGTATCCATATGGTGAATGGCTACTAAGACCTTCGTTGTCTCCTCTGGTAATACCCATA
The DNA here is from genome assembly GCF_035609145.1 of Eleutherodactylus coqui. Lineage (NCBI taxonomy): Eukaryota > Metazoa > Chordata > Amphibia > Anura > Eleutherodactylidae > Eleutherodactylus > Eleutherodactylus coqui. Next base: position 119,163,245 of record NC_089844.1, on the reverse strand, counting down.
TACCATGCTCTACTGGAGAGCAATTGAGACATTTACATTGATAATCAGTTTACTAACCTCCATATAAGCTGGAGGACATACCAGAAGTAATTGGACATCTGAGAAAGAATGAGTAGTAGTATTTATTTCCATATGTTAATACTGAGTGGGGCTTGCTTTGGCCTTGATGACATCAGATACTCCCCATGGCGTACTTTTTACTAATGTCCGATGCACTTCAGCAGGTCTTCCCTCCATTCATCCTGCAAACATCTGCCGAGTTCTCTCAAAGAAGATGGACGCTGTTCATATTTCCTGACTAGACATTCCAGTTCGTCCCAAAAAAGTTGAGTGCAGGCCGGTCCAATTATTGGCAGCACATGATTGTCCAGCATGTCAGAGTCCACCTCCATGTTCATGGTTCTTGTCACTACAACCAGTGGATCAAGACTATGCCACATAACACATCCGCAGACCATGACAGAACCTCCACTGTACTTAAATGTTGGCACAACACACTCAGGTAAAAGGCGTTCTCTCAGGATCCTCCACACCTGATTTGAAGATGGAATACCGCCATTCATCATCCCTTCATAGAATTTTCTACCATTGCTCAATCATTCAATGACAATACTCCTTGCAGCATTGTAGACCAGTCGATACATTTTTCTGACAGAACTAACCAGACTTTGCAGGATGAATGGAGGGAAATACCAGCTGAAGTGTATCAGACGTCAGAGTCTGACCACATTCTATGTTGCATTTTTTCTTCTGGGTTGATGAAGGGCTTTAACTGGAGGCCTCCTAACACATTTAGGCCCCATAGACAACTATCAAGGCTTTTTGACTTGGGATATTGTGCAAGGCAATCACCAGGTTTGAATAGGAGAAATGAGGTGTTACAATAATTTTATTTATCAGCCCAACATTCAGCATCACACAACTATACCGCAACATCTCCGTCCTGAAGGGAAAATCAGATGTGACGAGTCACATCGGAGAATTTAATGTATCTGCTGAAGTTGTACTATATTACATGTGACAAGGATCAAACCTCACTGCTGAGATTGAATATCACAACTTTTTATATACCAATAATATATATCTGTGCAGAGTTTATTAAGATGCGGCAGAGCCGAGTTGGTCATCGACATTAACCCATCATTTACATGTTAGTTTCACATCTGACTGTATTAGGGCTTATTAAAGCCCACCTAAGGCGGCTTAAAGCAACCCTCCAGCCAGGAAGTCAAAATTGAAATCTAAGTCAGTACTTGCAGAGACACCTATGGCTCAGATCTTGCTCCTTAGCTTCTTTTTAGCTCATCTCTCTTAGGACAGAGCTGTGATGTATGACTGTAGTTCAGCTACAGTGAAGTAGTCTGGGACACACCCCCTTGCTTCATCCTTGTACAGGAGGCGAGGGGTGTGTCTCCCTGAACCAATGATGAGGCAGTGTATTAAAGGAACTCTCTGGTTTCGGGACAAAATTCTGTTCTGGGACTGGAGAGGATATATTACCTGTAGATGATCTTGTTCTGTGTGCTATTTTCAGGTGACCAAGATAGCTTCCGTCTCCTTCTAACTACACTGTGCATTGCTATGTGACTAGCCAACACTGATCACCTGATCAGCACTGGCGAATCAATAAGGAGGTATAGTAAATTGTTAGTTCTAACACTACTAATGCACTACGTCTGAAAATGGCAGTGTCTGTCTTGGCCGCCCCAAAACGGCACCCAGAAGCAGCAGAATAAAGAGACAGGTGAGCAGATAATCTACAAGTAATATACCCCCCTCCACCCCCCTGTCCCAGTAGAGAATATTGTCTTGAAACCGGAGTGATGCTTTAAATCTGCCCGTTATTGAAAAGTCATTGTCAATATATTTAAATAAATCTATTCACGTTTATGTTTTTATAAGCACTTTTTTAGAGCACTTTTTTCTATTTTTTTTAATCTGCAGCATCTTCCAAGAGATCCATATGGGTACTTTTTGATAGGATGAATTTAAAAATGCATATTTTGTGTTTTCTTAGTTCACATGTGCGGATTTTATTTTTTTTAACATACATATTAGGGCTTATTTAGACGACCGTGTATCGGCCGCGTATTCACGCCGGCCCTCTCTGCAGGGCGAGGAGGCTGGAAGAGCCGGGAGAAGTGCTCCGAGCTCCTGCCCCCTCTCTGCCAATTCTCCCCCCCCCCCCCTCTGCACTATTTACAATGAGGGGAGGTGGGGCAGGGGCGGAGCTAATTCATGGAACTTAGCCCCGCCCCATCCTGTCTCTCTCATAGCAAATAGTGCACAGGGGCGGAGAGGGGGTGGAGAGGAGGCAGAAAGGAGGCGGGAGCTCAGAGCACTGCTCCCAACTCTTCCAGCCTCCTCGTCCTGTAGAGAGGAACGCCGTATATCGGCCGGCGTGAATACCCGGCTGATATACGGTTGTCTGAATAAGTCCTTATAGCAACATTACAAAGACAAACAATAAGTTGAAGAGTGTTTTCCGCTCGGGGAGCAGGAAAGGGGAACCTCTGCGGCCGAACAGTTCTGTCTCTGGACAGAACCGAACATCGCTGAATAGACCCCATTGACTATTATGGGGTGCGTCTACTTTCCGCCCAGCTGCCTGGCTTTTGGACGGAAGAAAAAGTGCTGCATGCAGCTCTTTCTTCTGATATTTTCAACCGCATCTGCAACGGAACCTTCATCTGGAGGTTCCTACGTAGATGTAAAACTACATAAACAAGGATGAAAAAACAAGAAAACTCAATTTATTTGGGGACAAAAGTAGATAAAATACTACAATAAAAAAACAACAATGTAACAAACACAAACATCCATATGCATCAACCCCTAGGCTGGTTCAAGATGGCCATACAAGTTATATGGCAATTTAATGTTCATTCGGTACCGTGGCACTGTTGTTGTCCATATGGGTGTAGGGAAGACCCCCAAATAGCAATAACAAATCTAGCTCTGCTACATCTGCGTAAATCAACTCTTTCGCCTCCACAATCCTCAATAAGTAGAGTACAAAGCAGTGACATAGGAAATTACCATTAATTAGCTATTCCCCTATTGCAGGGGTGAACTCAGGTGACGAGATGAGCTGGAAGTCCTCGTCTGACCCCGGGCCTGCTCATTATTTGGCGTTTCATTACTGGCCCCAGGGATGGGTGATAGAGAAGCTGCAAGTAATCAGTAGCCGGAATGAAGGTTGTAACCCCCCTGACTCACTCCCATTTGATGAGCCTCCATTGAGTGAGGAAGGTGCCTGGATGTGATGATCACTGACCTCAATACTCGGCACTATGGAAGTATCTATGGGATTAGCAGTTATTTTCATCTACAGCTGCAAAAAGCACATTGGAAATTCCGATAATCCAGAATGAACTGGACCATGTATTAAAACTTTCATGCGCCAACAGACAGAGACTATGTTCTGTACACAGCCCCGGAGGTGACACAGTCCTCTCTGCTACACCTGCATTAGAACAGTCATAACTCGGCTACCGCTTTCAGGAATTCCTGCTGTATCAGTATATACGTAAATTGCAATTTTTGGATACATTTTCCAGTTCTTGAGGTTCATCACATCACATACAAAAACATGGCTGTTTGCAAAAGTTCGTGACCCAGCGTGATTGGCGAGTGGCAGCGGCACAGAGTAAGTGGAAGAAAGTTGCAGATTGAGACAGAATTTACAGAAAAGCGATAGTAACAAGAGCATTTCCAAAGGACGCCTCTCAGCAGCTGACCGCAAAATCATTAAGATCCTGTCAAACTCCTTAGAGGAGATTTATTTTAACTGCTGTTGACTTCTAGAGCAGAAGCCACCAGTCCTGCATAAACAGAAGCTGTTCCAGTGTCACCCAGCTTTCTACAGGCACTGAATGTAATCTGCACAGTTATATCCCCTGACTCTCTGCTCTATATGTGCCTGTGTCAGTCTTCACTGAACCTTTGGCATTCAGTTCAAGAACTAGGAAGCTCAGGATGGATAAATAGACAGATTCTGATTTAAAGGAATAGACACAGTGCCTAAATTCTATTTAGCGGTCTAGGTCTCCGGCATGAGTAATAAATTATGGGTGATGACAACCAAAAACAGTAGCCAACAACTTCCACCCTACTTTCTACAGACATAAAAAACAAAATAAATATACTTTGTTAACCCACACTCCAATTTCTGCTATGTAAGTGCAAGTGTCAGTCTTCACTGTATCTCTGGCATTCTATTTACGAACAGAGCTAAACAGGGCTGGAAATTGGGGAATGACAAAAAAAGATGGAATGTAGTTGGTGAGATAAAGTGAATTCAATGTTCCCTTTCATCTGGATGATCTGAAGTCCTCTGCGCTGCCGCTAACTTCCATCAGGACCGCTGCTGGTACGTTGTTTGGGGAGAAACCAGATGTCTAGAGGACTGCAGGAGCGAGAAGAGAGTAACAGTTTGTATTAGCTTAGGGGAGCTGTGTTTAAGGACCATATTGCCTATATTTAAGTGGTCTCATATGGGGTCTATATTAAATTAGGGGATCTGGCCTAGGTCCATATGTACTCGGGAGATTTGGACTAATGACTGTTTAAAGAGGGTATTCTTCCTGTTTACGGTTTCTGTTCTAAGTCCTATCTACTGAGGGGGGTCTGGTCTGGAGTCTGTTTATTTAGAGGGTCTGGTCTGGGGTTTGTATCTATTTGGGAGGTCTGGTCTTAGATGCCGTTTAAAGGGTCTTCTCTCTGTGTTTACAGTTTCTGGTATGGAATTTTTTCTACTTAGGGGGTCTAGTCTGGGTTCTGCCTACTATTCTGTCTACGAAGGGAGTCTAAAGCCCCATTTACACGCAAAGATGATCACTCAAAATTCGTTCAAGTGATAGGGATAATGACAGTTTGAGTGATCATTTTGCATAAATTGCTAATGGGCACTAATGCCTATTAGTAGCTTAAGAGCTTCATTTGCTGTATGCTGTTCTGCCTCGGGACTGCAGCTGAAAACAGTGTTATCAGCGCTCCCGTGGAGAATCACAGCCTGTGGTCTCTGCTATCAGCTGCCCAGCCAAACAAAGGATTTAAAACTCAACATAAAGTCATCGTTTGGCCAAAGAACAAACGATGGGTATCATTTACACGTAACGATTATCACTCACAAGACATCGTTTAAGCGAATTTTGAGTGACAATCGTTCCCGTGTAAATGGGGCTTAAAAGTCTGTTTGCTCGGGGAGTCTGGGGTTCATATCTATTTAGGTCTGGAGACTTTGTTAAATGGGTCTTCTTTCTGTTTCTGGTCATGGAGTCTGTTTACTTATGCGGTCTGGTCTAGATTCTGTCTACTTAGGAGTCTGATCTGGAGCCTGTTTACCTAGGGGGTCTGGTCTGCGGTTTGTATCTATTTGGAAAGTCTGGTCTGAAGACTTAGTTTAAAGGGCCTTTTCTCTGTGTTCACAGTTTATGGTCTAGGGTCTGTATTTACATAGCTGATCTGGTCTGGAGTCTAGAGGGTCTAGTCAGTGGTCTGTATTTACTTAAAGGGTCTGGTCTTGAAACATTGTTTAAAGGGTCTTCTCTATGTGTTAAAGGTTTTTGGTCTGCAGTCTGTTTTCAAGTGGGTCTGGTCTGGGGTCTATGCTCATTTAGGGCGTTTGCGATCTTAATTTTTTTAGGGTGTCTATTTAGAGGATTTACGGTCTGTGTATATGGGTTTTGTCTGGGCTCTGCATTCATTTATGGCGACTTGTTTGGTGTCTATTCAGTGGTCTGAGCCTGTACTTATCTAGAGGGTCTTCCTTATTTTGGGGTGTGATGTAGGGGTCATATGCATTACCTGTTATTAAATAACAGATTTAATAGTCCTCTTCTTGGAATCTTCGGGTTATCACTAATTTCTCTCAGTTCCACCGGATTTTGAGTCTATTCCAGGGGTTAACCAGGGCGGAAAGCCGCACAAAGGAGGACGGAGCTAATCTCCGATACAAGGCGGCTGTTCTTCCCCTTTATTTTGCTGTGATCTAGAAAACAAGTTCTTCCAAGTAGCAATTAAGGAGGGGTGAGCCGCCTGGCAGCGAAGCATCATGTTTGTGTGGGGCGAGTGGCTTAGACACGTAGCAGACCTTTGTGTGCAGTCCTCAGTAAGGGACTGTGTTTACCAACAGGATAAATGCGGACAAGTCGCAGCTTATTCCGGCTTACAGTCGCGCTTTCTATTAAGAGGTTTGTAGTATCCTCAGGTCTTCAATTTTATTAGTCTTATCTTCATGGTGCATTCCTCCAGCAATCAAACTGTAGTAATGCGCAGTCAGAGTCATTCCGCTATTCAGCAGCAGAATATACAGTATTACTAAATGCGGGTGAGAAACGGCTGGAGGATTGGAGCGGGGAACACATGGAAATTTAATTGACCCAGAACAACATACCAATGCGAGATGAAGGAAATGCATGACATTACATTATACAGCAGTCGCACAAGAGGACCTGGCAGTTTTTTGGGCAGCGGCAATAAAAATGTTTATTGCTAGAATGTATCATATTCTTTTATATCTACAGATGTAGCAGAGCTGAACCAGTTATTGGCATCCCCAGAATTACATTATTATCTGCAGTCCCATGTAAATCCACCGATAAACTTCGGTCAGTTATAGGGGAATGTGTGTGGTCATGACGGCTCTTCAGTGGCCCCTACATAGCCGGGAGCACATAGTACAAGCTGTAATGTTACATCACTTATGGACAATGTACCAAGATGTTCTCTTAGGGTAAAGGGTCGGCAAATTATTCTCCTCTGCGGTATGTTAGAACATATTGAATGGCCTTTAGTGTACATTAAATAAGTGAAAACTATTTTTCACTATATTCATTCTGTACTGAGGACCTGTAATTTCCCCCCCAAAAATCCTGAGGCTGCACTGCTGACACATTCTAGGGACACTAAAGAACCACTCTGATGAAATTATTTCTTCATTATCTAACTATTCCCCCCAGTATATATAAGTTGGCTACTATCACTTGGTTTAGTTATTCCTTTCTACCTGAATATTCCTGGAGTCGTCCTCAGGTGGGTTATGTGATCACCTGGGGATTACTTGTCTCTCTGTTCTCCCCAGGAGTCACTACTTCAGTCACTAGAATTCATGTATGATGAAACTGCATGGACTGTACTACACAGGATCTTCACAGGGAGTAGGGTTGCCACCTTTGTCACCAAAACTATTGACCAAGATAAAAGAAAAGGGTGTGTGGTTTAGGGGTGCAGCTAAGATGCATGGCCTATCACAAGAAGAAAGGTTTCTATCTTGGCTATTTCAGTGGCCCCAGTAATAATAGTGCTCCCCCTCAGTTATCCCAGTAGTAATACTGCCCTCTCTCAGTGGACCCAATAGTAACAGAGCCCCCTTCTCAGTGACCTTAGTAGTAATAGTGCCCCCTCGCCGTGGCCCCAATACTAATAATGCCCCTTCTGAGGGGCCCCAGCCATAATAGTGCCCACCTTACTGGCTGCAGCAGTAATAGTGCTTCTCCCCATTAGTGGCCCCAGCAATAATAGTACCTCCGCTTGGTGCCCTCCCTAACCCTGAACCTTCAGCGGAGCAGCAAGCACATCAACAAGCACTTCACTGCTCACAGAACATTACTGCACATACATTCTTTGTCAAAAGAAGTCAAGCACCTAGAAGGAGTTTTGCTGTTCAACTTCACACAGCCGAGAATCTCGTGACATTTTGGTGCGTTACAAGACTCACAAAACTAGCGTGAATATAAATTCCAATCTATAGAATGGAGTCATAAATATAAGCGCTGTGGGAAAAGGTCGTGGCATGCCCTATCTTTTCACATGCCTCGGAAAACACATCGACCATTGTTTTCAATGGGACATTAAAATACATTGCACGCCGTGTGATGTGCATGCGCGTGCAATGCAAGGTTTCCCATTGGAAACAATTGTCAATCCTGTAGCACACCTGAAAATAGCGTCGGAGGTTCACTACTTCACAGAAGTGATGGGAGGCATTGCCAGAAAAATGTCTCGCATCGGTGTGAAAACACACGATGATAAAGGTTTCTCGGCTCGATATCGCACTAACCCGTGTATAGGAAGCCTCAGGCGGATATACAAATGATTAGTGTTGTGTGATTCGATGAGCGGTCTTGTCATCTGAGGCTTTAAAATTGGTTCCCAACCTTGGCCTATAAAAGGCTCTCAAAGGCCCCTTGTGTGTAGTGACCTCTTCTTCCGCTTGTTGGCCACTAGACGCCTCTACGACACAGAGAAGAGATTTTACCTGTTACCAGAGTCAGAGAGGGGGGCATTATAGGGATGTGAGAAGCTAGACAGTTGTATCAACAAATTGCCGCCACTGGGCCGTTGTGAAGAGACTCATAGGGGGTGTTGGGAAAAGCAGAGGTGTAAGGGCACACACACAAGGCGACCGGGTCAGGATGCCCTCGACAGACCACCAGTTGAGAGGATCATCTGCTCGTCCAACGAATGGTCAAGAAAATTACTTTCATTTACACCAGAAATTGTTGAAGCGATAGCGCAAACCTATGCTAGCTCAAAGCTGTCAGAGAAGGGACAATGATGCACAAAATTTACAAAGAGGCTTGAAGCTCTTAGTAAATTTGGTACATACTACTCCAGTGCACTGCTAATTGATGGGCTGCCCATCATTGAATAAGAGGAGAACATTAGCAGCAATCTCTGCCCTACTAAGGCATATGAATGTCACTATGTCGCAGAACAGGGAACTACTCAGCAAGAGCGGCTCCCGTCCTGCCCGATCTTCTGCCATTCTGCAGAAAGGTAAGGCTAGCTATGGCTTCTCCTAGCAAAATCAGCTTTTTGCCAGGGCATTAGGACTGGGGGCATTCAACTGATCACCCTGAGCCCCACATCCTCAAAGGGCTTGTGCACCATCATTGTGGTTATACCTTTGAAAATTAGATCAAATGACAAATACAGGTTACTCCAGCCTCCGATTGACGGCCAGCGGCCTCCTGACTTCCTCTATCAATAGAGACTGAGAATTGCAGCGCTGTTTCAACGGGGCTGAGGCCAGGTAACTAATAGAGATGAGTGAGTATACTCGCTAAGGCAAACTACTAAAGCGAGTAGTGCCTTATTCGAGTACCTGCCCGCTCGTCTCTAAAGATTCGGGTGCTGGCGGGGGGCGGTGGGGAAGAGCGGGGAGGAACGATTTCTCTCTTCCTCTCTCCCCCCCCCCTCAAGCTGCAACTCACCTTTCACCCGCGCCGGCAGCCGAATCTTTAGAGATGAGCAGGCAGATACTCGGCTAAGGCACTACTCGCTCGAGTAGTTTGCCTTAGCGAGTATGCTCGCTCATCTCTAGTAACTATCCTTTACTTTATTGTTTTCACTTATTATTTAGTTCGTTTTTAACCAATCACTTTAACTTTGAAGTCCCTAATAGAGTATTTGGGTCTTCTTTTCCAACAAGCCCTTTAAACAAGACAAGTGAGTTGTGACTAGTACATTTACCGCAGCACAGTGCAGAGCGGGGCCAGCACCACTTTCACATTTTTTAAGCGCTGAAATATTTAGGTTTATTTAATGTAAGAGGTCCCCTTCCCCAGTTTGGGCGTTCATCCCTGTACAAGGTAAATTATTTATCTGGAAACATCCGCCTAAACTGTAACAGCATTTCAATAAAATGTGAAATATTTAATTTTACCCAGAGTGACAACATTTCTCAAGCTTTCTAAAAGTGTGTCCAAAACACATTTGCTAACCTTCCTCTTCTTCCTGTAATGTTATTATTCACGGCATCCATTATTAATGCCAGCTGGCAGGAAAAAATTCTACTCTGGTTCCTGTAAAATTAATTCAATGATTAAAATTTAAGTCCCTCGGAGGCAGAGGGAGCTCCAACAATCTGTGGATGTCCTTATGGTTTGGGGGACTTTGGCACACAGTCAAATTCCTCCCTGTAAGGTAACTTCCATCTAGGAACTATTGGAAGTTGCTCTAGAAGTTGGCAAATAGTGCGAAAGCCCTGTACTTATGCCAGGAAGGGCATCAAAGAGCAGACAGCTAAGTTTGTGAAAGGGTTCATGTGAATGAATATCCCCTTAGGTGTAGCAGAGTTGAACCTGTCATAAACCTGGCATAAGGTAGGGTTATCTGCAGTCCTATGATAGGCCTTACATGAAGAAATAACACTATAACTCCTATCAATCAATGTATTTGCGAAAGTTTTTGTCATATACTGTCGTAAGAGTTAAAACGGGAACCCGGCCACTATGAAATGCACATGGTCTCCATGGTTAAAGGCATTATCCCACTAAAACTGTTAGCACCTATCCACTGGATAGGTGATGAATGTATGATTGCTGGATCCAAGCACTGGGACCACCACCAATCATGAGAATGACAGATCCCCACGTGAATGTAGCAGTAGGGTGCACGTGCTTGGTTAACTCTTTCGGTCCCATAGAAGTAAATGGAATGGTGGCCACCTCTGAACAAAAACTGTTCCATTCAGTAGGAGGACTCTGAGACCGCTGCTGTTTTGTGGTCAGGCCCAGCAATCACAACTTTTTATCACCTATCCTGTGGATAGGTGGAGTTCACTATGGACATTACCTCCGCACTGTGACGTCACTAAGGACATTTATCCCTGCACTGCGTACATCATCACCGCACTGTGACGTCACTGTGTACATCATCTCCGCACTGTGACGTCACTGTGGACATTATCCCCGCACTGTGGCCATCATCTCCGCTCTGTGACGTCACTGTGGACATTAGCCCCACACTGTGGGCATCATCTCAGTACTGTGACGTCACTGCGTCCATCATCTCCGCACTGTGACATCACTGTGGACATTATCCCTGCACTGTGACGTCACTGTGGATATCATATCCACACTGTGACATCACTGTGGCCATCATCCGCACACTGTGATGTCACTGTGGCCATCATCTCCACACTGTGGCGTCACTGTGGCCATCATCTCCACACTGTGGCGTCACTGTGGCCATCATCTCCACACTGTGGCGTCACTGTGGCCATCATCTCCACACTGTGGCGTCACTGTGGCCATCATCTCCACACTGTGGCGTCACTGTGGCCATCATCTCCACACTGTGGCGTCACTGTGGCCATCATCTCCACACTGTGGCGTCACTGTGGCCATCATCTCCACACTGTGGCGTCACTGTGGCCATCATCTCCACACTGTGGCGTCACTGTGGCCATCATCTCCACACTGTGGCGTCACTGTGGCCATCATCTCCACACTGTGGCGTCACTGTGGCCATCATCTCCACACTGTGGCGTCACTGTGGCCATCATCTCCACACTGTGGCGTCACTGTGGCCATCATCTCCACACTGTGGCGTCACTGTGGCCATCATCTCCACACTGTGGCATCACTGTGGCCATCATCTCCACACTGTGGCCATCATCGTGGCCATCATCTCCACACTGTGGCCATCTCCACACTGTGGCATCACTGTGGCCATCATCTCCACACTGTGGCATCATTGTGGACGTCATTCCCACACTGTGAGGTCACTGTGGATATCATCCCCACAGCGTGACGTCACTGTACCCGATTCCAGCAGCATGACGTCACTCCGTACATGATCCCCGCAGCGTGATGTCATCGTATACATGATCCCCACAGCGCTACATCACTGTGTACATGATCCCCTCAGCTTGACGTCACTGTGGACATGATTCCAACAGCATGACGTCACTGTGTATATGATGCCCGCAGCATGATGTCACTGCTTTTATCTGTTTACTGTGACATCACTGTGTTTATTATCCTTGTTCGTTGACATCTCTGTATCTATTATCTCTATTCTTTAACCTCTCTGGGATGGGATACTGTTGTATTATCCATTTTTCATGTGCAGTGACATTACTACATACATTATACTGTAATTGCAGTGCTTAGAGGGAACCTATCACCGGCCTTACCTATGGTGCTGTTATGGCAGGTGACAGGGAGCCGGGGGATGTATTATTCATAATTATCGGCTTCCTGGTTCCTGCTGTTGAACCCCGTCTGCCGACCACAGAGTCCTGTGTGCATGCTCTCCCATAGATTGTATAGCAGCGCACATGCAAAGTTTGGACTGACGCACATACTTCAGCAGCAAGAATCAAGAAGTGGTGGATTCTGAAAAATACATCCCCCGATTCGCTGTCACCTGCCCTAACAGTACCATAAGTTAGTTTATAGTGAGTTAGGCCGGTGACAAGTTCCCTTTAACCAAATTGGAGGTAAAGTAAGCCTTGACACAAAGGTTGTAGCTGCATCTGAGAGCTGGCGCCTAAGGTGACCCATTGCTGTGTCTGCCACATGAGGGGACACCGATACTATGAATTGCATGGAAGGTTGGGGGCCCTGCTATAGATTTCACAGAAGGACCCAGGAAATTTAAGTTACGCCTCTGCTAGATAGTCTACTAACACGAAGCCATGTTTAGTTAAGGATATAAAATAATTTTTAAAAATCCTCTTTATATATAATAGCGCACTTTTGCCCCTATTTAACAAAGGTTCATTATGTGACATCATCAGGATGCCAGTCAGTCATGTGTATTGTCATTGGCTCAGCACATCTGTACATAGACCTATACTGTAGGGACAGTGCTGTTAAGTTATTAAAGGACAGGGAAGGCAAGTTAGCAGCCATTACTGATGGGGGCAGATGTGAAATATAGGCAGTTACCAAAGATTACCTTACAAGATGAAATACTGGACACAATGCATGGATAAGAGTTTCTCTTGCTATAAGACTCCCATATCGTATTGATATTGCTCAAAGGGGTGCTTCAGGGCTATACTTGAACTCAATTGAACATCTCTGGATAGACCTGAAAATGGCGTCCACAGACGGCCTCCATCCAACCTGAAGGAACTTGAGAGGATCTGCAGAGAATAATGGCAGAGAATCCCCAAATCCGGGTGTGCAAACCTTGTGGCATCAGACCCAAGAAGACTAGTGACTGAAATAGCTGTGAAAGGTGCTTCCACTAAGTACTGAGTACCGGGTGTTAATACTAATGTCAACGCAAAATGGTAGATTTTCCTTTTCTTTTAATTTAATTTACAAAGATTTCAATTTTTTTTCTTTCACTTTGTCATTATGGGGTACTGAGTACAGAATGATGGAGATTTTTTCATGATTTGCCCAAAGCCACAACATAAAATATTAAAACAAATTAAGGGGTCTGAAGACTTTCTGGACCCTCTGTAGTTGTATTGATATTGCTCACAGCTCAAAGGGATACTTTAGGATCATACTAATAGGGATAAAAGTGATAAGCATGTCTAGTGCTCCAACACACTGATATACATATTTAAGTCATATCATTATGACCACCTCCTACTTTCGACGTTGGCAGCACCTAGCCCATGAAGTGATGTGTTGTAGTCTGGCTTGGTAGGTATCTAAGATGTGCAATAGGCCGTCTGCTCACATATCGCTCATTGTTGTCATGGGTAAAAGGGGCGATTTATCAGAGTTGCAAAAAGGGTTGATTATTGCCTTTTGGGACAAGGGTGGTGGTATTTCTCAGCGCAGTTTGTGAATTGCCCGCGTGCTGCTGCGGTAAAAGTGTCTAGTGAGTGGGCAAATGGCACCATTGACAATAACTGAGGTGGAAACTGCGGAGGACCACCTGCCACTGATGTGAGAGGTGAACATTGGCTATGAAGGATACGCTACAGTGTAGCAGCTCACCATGAAGATAAACCAGGGGGCTACAAGACGTGTTTAAAACAACAGTTCAATGAACCCTACTGTGTATCGGGCTCCAAAGCAGATGGATGGTCACTGCACCAAAGCTAAGAAAGGTGCATGGGAAGAAAAGGCTGTAATTTACACGGTAGTATCAGAATTCGACCACCGCTGATTGGCATAGGGTTGCCTTCTCCAATGACTCGCATTTTCTGCTTCATCGTATGGATAGATGTTGGTGGTTAGGGGAGAAACATCAGAGAACAAACACCCTGCAACCATTGCTGGAGGAACACAAGCCGGTGGTGGCGGCTGCGTTATGGTCTGGGTAATTTGTTAATGGCATTCTCTGGGCTGCTGATCCGTGTGGACAGCATTCTGAGTGGATTTGGTTATGAATCCATCCTTGCAGATCACATAGACCCATACATGCTGTTTGTCTTCTCTGGGGCAGATGTGATCTTCCAACAAGACAATATGACATGTCAGACAGCTTGAAATGTCCAATAGTGGTTGGAAGAGCATGACCAGGACCTCCAAGTACTTCCCTGGCCCACTAATTCGCCAGACTTGAACCCAATTGAGCTATGTGGAACTGCCTTGATCATCATGGTCGCTCTATGGATTCTCCCTCATGCACGGTTCCAGCAACTGTGAAATGCACTGCAGTCAGCATGGCTCCAAATACCTGAGACCACCTACCAGCACCTCATTGAGTCATTCCCGGCCCATCTAGCTGCTGTCCATATGGCAAACTGTGATTGCTCTGTATAATATCTGGTGGTCATAATAATGTGACTGGACTGTATATTCTGCATGTTACAGAACAGTCATGGCCAAATGATTTTGGAGTGACTACTTGTCCAAAGTTCGGAGAAGACATAATAGCAAGGTGAAGATCCCAAATATGCATGTATCCCAGTTCATGTATCCAGGTAATGGAAATCTACAGTGAACACTAATTATTACTAAATGAGCAATTATGTAACCACTAACAATGTCCACCGAGTATTGTACTATATAAAGCCCCAAATGGGAATCTCTGCAATCTGTTCTTCTAAAGAAACTATGAACGAAGGCAAAATACACCACGCTGCGACTAAATGTTCCAAGTGCAGGGCGGTATGTGACTAGCAATGAATGAGAACACTATCATACTTATATCCATGCTCCTGATTATGTGCTATTAACCCTGTGGAGTTATACAGAAACAGATACAATCCCAGCACTTTTGTATTGCTATTTGTATATTCAAGTCTTTACCTATAACAATCCCCCCAAAAAAGCCAATCAGGAGGCTGGAACCGGCACACGTCATGGGGCGGAGCTACGCGATGACGCGTACAAGGGGGCGGAGCCAAAACGCCGATGCTGCTGAGCAGAGCCGAAGGGAGAAGACCCATCTGTGCAAGCGCGTCTAAAAAAGCAAGAAGACACCGAAATTAGACGGAGCCATGGAGACGGGGACGCTAGCAACGGAGCAGGTAAGTGAATAACTTCTGTATGGCTCATATTTAATGCACGATGTATATTACAAAGTGCATTAATATGGCCTATACAGAAGTGTATAACCCCACTTGATTTCGCGAGACAACCCATTTAACTGTTCCCCAGGAATCTCCACACCCCGGTACCGTCTTCTGATTTGAAGATGGAGTAGCATGATTCGTCACTCCACAAAATGTTCTTTCATTGCTCAACTGTCCAATGACGACGCACTATTGTAGAAGGGCCAATGCATCTTCTTGAAGAGAACTCAACAGGCGTTTGCAGGATGAATGGAGGGAAATACAAGCTGAATGGCATCAGATGTTAGTAAAAAGTATTCCTAGGACAGTATCTGGTGTCATTAGGACCAAAGGAGTCCCACTAAGTATTAACATATGGAAATAAATACTACTTCCCATTCTTGCGTAGATGTATAATTACTTTTCGTAGAATAGTGTAGTTTTACACAGCGGCCATTCAGAAATACTTTCTGTTCCAGCTCACGGAGATGGAACGTGCGTGGGGGCGACTGAATGTCTCTGTGTGTATCTGGGGGAAGATACTTTCATCATATAGAATATGCCATGCATAGATGTTAGATGTTAATTGCCTCTTACACCATACAAGCCAATCTGCAGAATATAAATGTCTGTTCTCATCTAAATCTGACATGCTTCCTGGGCAGTGTAATATATTTTGGTCTCATGGTTACCGAGCCCTTTTTTTTTTTTAACCCTTCTGTTGGGTATGAGAACACTAACCTGGCAGCTCTCCCCCCAAGACGCGTCATCGGTGTTCTACATTCACCCGATGAAATGTCTTCCAGAAATATATCACATTTTTCCCTGAGAGAGTAAACTTTCCGCCCCCACGTTGTGAGCAGACTTTACTATTCAGCTGTCATCCTCGGTGGGAAAAACAAAGATGTTCCATGTGGATGTGGTATATTAGATTCAAAATGACAGCTGTTTACATGAGCGGTACCTTACACTGCTTAAAGCGATCCCCCTAATTTGCCTCTCGTCTTTTCACATCGCTGCGTAGCGGCAACTCTGTTGACTTTTAACATTTAAAAAACAAGGTTTAGTAATAAAAAAAAAAAAGTCTGTGGTATTTAGGATAGAAGTCGCATAGAAAACCTTTCATCTATGTCATGAGGAGCTGAGGATGAAGCTCAAACCCAACCTGTCCTATTGGGATGACAGCTCCCCCAACACCATGCGACAACTAAGGCAAAATAGACCCGCCAGGAACGAGCCAAATGTTACATAACTGTATTAAGCCATACGTGGGACTAGCCGATTCACAGCCTTCTAGAACATGGCAGATGATCTTCTTCAAGTGCCACTAAGAGCTGCAATACACATTAAATATAGTCCAAGTCCGCTGATTTCAGTGGGAGTGGCCATAGATCTCATGTATATGGTGGCCTGCTGACTCTTCCTCCACAGTGGATGTAGGGGAAGGTAAGTGATCAGGCATTGGGCTATCAACTGCCCGTTTTTTTGTTCTCTGGATATTAGCCGCCACCAGAAATTTTTTCTCCGCTCATTACATATGTATGGTGGGTTTTGGAAAGATAGCTGTTGGCCTAACTAGGATTCAGCTGACAGCAACCTCATGTGTATGGGCAACTTCAGGGAATTGTCCTCAGGACAGGTCATCAATAATAGATTGGTGGGGATTCATTGCCAGAGACCCCCGCCGATCAGCTGTTCTCTGGGCCAGTGTACTAATACACTGAGCTGATTTCTTCAGGGAAGTAAACAGCTCCATTTCCACTGCAGTGGCCAATTTTGGTATTGCAGGCACTGTAATGAATGGAAACTTGGCTTGCAATACCAAGTCTGGCCAATGCAGAGGGAACAGACTGTTTCCGGTAGAAATAAGCTTGATGCGTGAGCACATCTGTCCAACGAACAGTTGATCAGTGGAAATCCTGAGCGATGGACGCCCATCGATCTATTGCTGATGATCTAACCGGAGGATAGGTTATCAAACGTTTACAACTGAACCACACATTTAAGAAGCAGTAACAGAGGCACTAAGTGACCTTGGTTCATGGTGACCGGGTGTGGTACACACTAAGCAGTGAACAATGAGTTATTATGTATGTAAATCTGCCCTGTTGGAGGACCCAACATCTCCATGCATTACACAGACAGCCTACTGATTTCAATAAGAGCTCTGTAATGCTTCTTTTCCCCTGTGGAGGTGCTGCAGGGCAACTGAACACTTGCTACAGGTTTCCCCCACAGATCACAGCTGACTGCTGAAGGTCTAAGCAACGAGACACATTGGGGATTATTTATGAAGTCTTTTCCACCAAACTACTGGTATAACTTGTGCCTGAATAACGGCATACTATTTTTACGACTGATTTGCGCCAAAAAGAATAAAAAATTATGAATGGCTCTGAATTTTTTTTTTAACGAATGTAGGATGTTTTAGACAAATTTATGAAGCTGAATGTCAGAAAATAGGTGCAAGTAACACTTGGTCTAAATACCATAGGTAACAGGTTGCGCATTTTATGACGCTAGCTGTGCATGTCCAGATTTTTGGGCAGCCTCTAAGGTAAATTTTGAGCGCAGTCAGAAAAGCGCTTTAATTATGGCATATCTGTGTGATGTTTGGTGCAACTAAGCATATTTTGGGGCTTAGGACTCACCCGGTGCGGGTCCCCCATCGCAAAACAGGCCGCCACTCCACTGGTCCTATAGTTCGCTTTTAAGGTTATATGGCACTCGTGTGGGTGGGTACAGTCTGTATATGCTACAGGTGGCAGTAGTGAGCGCTTATAGCAGTGCTGGGCTGATGGAGTTCCCAGAATGTAACACTAGGCTTGTGCAGTATACATGTATAATGCATCACTCAGGGAGGATAAAGGGATGCAGTCAATATATGAAGTGGAGCACTGTAAAGAATAGGAATAAGAATTTAGACACATTCAGAGAAAACATTCCTGTGCGCGGAATAAAAAAACAACCTATCCTTCGGAAAACATTTTTCAATTTTACCACTTAGAATGTGTCAGTCATAACTCTTGCAAACAGCCAATAAAGTCTGGGGATGTGACATGCAAGTACTTCACAGCACATGTAAGGGGCCCGATACCATGCTGGGTAACGCTATATATCATGCAGTCTATTTAATGGCTTCGGAGAATGTAAACCTCATCTTTAGGGTTCAGGACCCCCATTTCATACATCAATAAAGCAATCTGATGGACTGCAAAGTAAAATGTAAAGGTGGTTTGAAAAAACAGTAAATAATACTATGAAATATGAGAAATATATAGGGCTAGCTAGACGCTTCGCAACATCTACACAAGTTTAAAGGGGTTTATCGAGTTAATTGTACATAGTTTTGGGGCCCCCAGTGCCCAAAACTATATAAAAGTAATGTAATCAGCCGGATTGCCACTTCGGCACCACGGTACCTGATGGATGATGTCCCGTAAATCTGTCACATGGGTTTCTAATATAGAAGCCCCAAGGCAGGTTTACAGGACGTCCCAGCTGTCCTCCCATTGGTAAACAACCCACATCACCGCTGAAGCCGATGTAAATAGTAGGCTTGAGCAGCGGTGAAAGGCAATGGGGGAGCAGCGCACGGCAGGAGTTGAGTTTTTTTTTACCCCTTAAGCTGCGCTAACATGAGGAATACCACTATATCTGGTCATTAATTGACTTGTATCCTGTATTTAATCACAAGTTTTCCCTTCTGCAGACTCAAACTCTAATTTTCAGTTCACCCTGAGCAGGTGAGTGGAAACTACTGTTCTGATGTATTCTATACACTGGTATTGCTGCTGAGCTGCAGAAAGGCCATGCCAACGATGGACGGGATACCACAAGCCAAGAAAGAGGTTGTAGTGCTCTCCTGAGCGCTGTGGCCCCTTTAAAAAGAGGATTGTCAGGGGTGCTGAACGCACCAATCTTATATTGATGACCTATCCAGAAAATGGGTTTCTTAGGGTCAAATAGGTAATTAATTTATAGATCCTATTCACTTCAATGGAGTCAAACTGCAATACTAGACACAACAGATGTGATGAGGAATCTAGATGAAAGTTGCCATGTTTTTCTAATCCTGGACAACCTCTTTAAATAAAAATATTTGAGGGGTTTCCCAGACATTTGGGACCTTTTCTATTGATGACCTATCCTCAGAAATGAGAATGAATTCAATGGCAGCTGTGCCTGCAGCACCCATCCGAACTGCCGCAATGCAGACCTCACTATCAATACTTACAGCAGTACCAGAAGTCAGCTGATTGGCGGGAATCTCTGCCATTCATGTACTAAAGACCTATCCTGATGATAGCTGATCAATAGAAAAAAGTATAAAATTGTATGCCAATTCTACATGGTCAGATGTGCTGAGGCAATCAAAACCATTGGTGGCCATCAGTTGTGTATGAGCAGCCAAGAGCAGTAAACAGAAACGTATGCATTATCTTTATGAGAATCAGGAAGCTGCAGTCAAGACTGCCTTTGGTAATATGGACTGGTTTGAAATCAGGAAAGGCGCCCGACAAGGCTGCATTCTATCCCCAGCCCTGTTCAACTTGTATGCTGAAATGATCATAAGGCGATGCAATCTGGATGAACCCGCTATTGGAATGAAAATTGGTGAAAAAAAAAAACAATCTTCGATATGCTGACGACACAACTCTACTTGCAGACAATGAGAAGGACCTTGAATACCCAATTTGAAGAGCCAAAGAAGAAACCGAAAACATGGGACAGTATCTCAATATTAAGAAAACAAAGCTGCTGACAACGGCAAGCAATGTTGTACCACGCTTTGAACAATTGACAATGAGCAAATTGAATCAGTATAAGATTTGACTTTCTTGGATCCAAGATCGACTGCAGTGGTGAATCGTGGCTTGAAATCAAATGAAGAATCAGCCTTGGCCATAGTGCAATGCAAGGAATGGCGAAGATATGGAAGAGCAAAGACATCAGCATTACAACAAAGATCTGAATCAATGCCATCATTTTCCCAATAACTACATAGGCATACGAAAGCTAGACGCTCAAGAAAGTAGACAGAAGAAGGATAGAGGCCTTTGAGCTGTAGTGCTGGGAGAGTATGCTGCATATACCATGGACAGAGATGGTCACAAATAAGGTGATCCCAGACCATGTCAGACCAAAAGTATCACTAGAAAGCAAAATCACACAATGGCTTTCATACTTTGGTCATGTCATAAGAGCCAATTCTCTCGAAACCACATTAATGCTTGGCAGTCAATGGGGCCAGAAGAAGAGGACGCCAAAGAACACGCTGGCTAGACACAATCAAGGTTGACACGACCATGACTGTGGGAAATCTGAAGGAAGAGGCCAAAGACGGGGAAGCATGGCATATGCTGATCCACAAGATGACCGAAAGTTGGCAACGACTGAACGGATAAGTAATCATCATGCATTATCTGCTGGTTTGAAATAAAAGCTGATGTTCATCTAATTCCTTGGCTTCGAGTCAATATAATTGCCAATGGGTTCCACCAGTGCCTCCGTCTTTTTGACTTTCTTTCAAATCAACAGAAACCTCCCCAAAGTCCTGGACAATCCCTTTAAATGATAACACATATAAGAGGCTATAGACCGATAACTTCCACCATGCACATCGTAATCCTGTAATGCTCCATCTCATTGTATCGTAGCTCATTCACTTTGATACAGATACCGGAGATATTTTGTTGCCATAGTCCTGTATATTCTCTTCTAACACTATAGCCTTTGATGATTTCTTGTATAATGTGGGAAGAGATGGATTGTCTGATTGTCTCCAATGAGCTGCTTTAATAGGGGAAGAAAATGGATTTACAACAAGATGTTAACGAATGAATAGGAGAGCGGCAGCGGAGGGATAGACTCATTGCACATGATTGCACTGATAGTCGAGGAGAGCCATTTATGTGACCCGTTGCTATTACAGCTGCAATTTCACTCATTTATTCTTTGATATCTATTGATCTTGTACAAAGCTTCTGATAGAGAGAAGGGGGTGAAGAAGAGACGATGAAAGGAGGGTAGAGAAAACCTGCAACATGCCGACATTTTGGAAAATTTCAACAATTCATCTAGCATCTCTGCAGCATCTGCATTGTCATATAGACGCCATGGACTCTCTTAGTCCCATTAATTCAGGACAGATTTCTGAATTTCCGTTACGATAATTACATTAAACTATAAAAAAAAAAAAACTTCCTGAAGTTGCAATCACCTATTCATGGTATATCCCGATTAAAAGACCATAAAAGTGGCAAGTGTAGTCATTAGAGATGAGCAAGCATACTCGCTAAGGACAATTGCTCAATCGAGCATTGTCCTTAGCGTGTATCTCCCCGCTCGGGAGAAAAGGTTCGGCTGCCGGCGCGGGTGACAGCTGAGTTGCGGCAGTCAGCAGGGGGGAGCAGGGGGGGGGGTAGAGGGAGAGAGAGATCTCCCCTCCGTTTCTCCTCGCTCTCTCCTGCCGCTCCTCGCCCGCCGCCGGCAGCCAAATCTTTGCTCCGCTAAGGGCAATGCTCGCTCATCTCTATTAGTCATGATCCGTCTTGTGGTATGAGTTCTTAAGAGTGTCATGACAGCCATGATGGATTTGTTTTCAAACAGATCTTTTTTTTTTTTTAGTATTTTTGGCGGCAAAAGTACCGCTTTATCGTAAAATATTCTTGCCTAAAAAGTAACAAAACCCCAACTGGACAGGAACACAACCCGATGAGTAGACCTCCCTTCTACAGATACTGCCTTTAAAGAGGACGTGCTGGCTCTCCTGACTTGTCTACTTAAAGGCTCATTCACATGAGTGTAATATCAGTCCATATGTAATGCACCACCTTCACAGCGTGTGGATGTTACATATGTCTTTGGTGTGTATGTAGGGGGTCTTTTTTAAATCTACAAGTTTTATTGGATTTTCTAAAGTTTTACAGCTACACAACATTCCCCAATCACAGTACGTGTATGCGGCATACGAGCAACAAATAAGTAGAGAAAAAGTGTCAAAACCAAACCAGTTTCCTATGGGCCATTGATTGCTATGGGAGTACATGTGCAACGTGTTCAGCCAGCGGTCTGCGCTGACTTTCGGGGGTGACCGCACCGGATCGGAGAGCCAGGTAAGTATAAGAAATACCCCCCTAGACTCCAGGGAACCTGCTGTATGACAGTATAACTTAGTTTATGGTGACAGGTTCCCTTTAAGAACTTGTCTTCCATATATTTTTTTTTATAACTCTGTGCTGTGCCGTCACTCTGTTATTCCTCCTGGAAACACATAAATAAATTGACCACTGCGTATTATAACTCCATTGTCAATGGTGTGTGTCCTTACACAGCCTGGTAGTGCCAGCACTGATTGGGCAGTGTCAGAGTACATAGCGGAACAGCAGTTAGTTTAGTCATACATTTTCAGGAGGAATAACAGAGGAATGAAACAGAGTTCTAAGAAAAGATGATCCTAAGTTGTTACTTAATTGAGAATACAAAACTTACTCACAGAGAAATATCAGGAGAGCCAACAGGTCCTTTTTAATTTATGTGCTATAGGGCATGATATGTGCAGTTCGTTCTCTGCATCATTAGTGGTGGCCCACTGGTGTTTACTCATAAAGCTAGTTGATTGGATGGTTGGCTGTACGGCTATAAAACGGAGAAAACCTCCCTAAAGCTCAATGAAACCCAACATTGTGACTAAAGTATGAATAAGATAGTGCTATTCATTCATGAATAACTAAGCACTATCTGTAATTGGCTGAGCGCTCAGCCAATAGCTAAGCACTAGCTGTTATTGGCTGAGCGCTCAGCCAATCAGCACAGCCCTTTCAGGAGGCGGGGAATTTTTAAATCCCCCGCTGCTGAAAGTGCTGGATAGCAGTGTCGGGGAGCCAACTGGAGGATGCGTGTGAGCAGCGGAGAGGTGAGTACTTTTTATTTTATCTTTTTAACCACTTATTGATGATTTTCAGGGAAGGGCTTATATTTCAAGCCCTTCCTCGAAAATCATACTGCAGGGTTTGCCAAAAACCACTGTTTTCAATGGGATCGGCAGCAGCGCCGATCCCATTGAAAGCAATGGGATAGCATGCTGCACTTCTTCCACATCTGTCACAGCTGTGACAGCTGTGGCAGAAGTCCGCGGTATTCTCCATATCTTTTCAATGGGGGCTAGCGCTGCTGCCGCTGGCCCCATTGAAGAGACTGGCGATATCCTGGTCTCATTCCGGTGTCTTTCTTGCGCTGCGAGGCGAGTGTTTTCACTTGCTCTCGCAGCCCAAGATAGAAAATATTGCCAGTGGGTGTCCGCCCGTATGGATTGATAGGCAGCTTCTTAAAGGTAATCTGTCAGCTCGGCCATGCTGTTCAGACTTCAGGCATCATGTTATAGAGCCAGAGGAGCTGAGCAGATTGATATATAGTTTTATAGGGAAAGATTCAGTAGAACTTGTATTTTATTCATTTATATCTCTGCTCATTCTGAGCTGAAGAGTCCAGTGGGCAGTCCTATCAGCTACTGAATTAGTTACTATAACTGATAGCTCCGCCCACTGGACTGCTCAGCTCAGAATGAGCAT
Organism: Eleutherodactylus coqui; assembly: GCF_035609145.1. Taxonomy (NCBI): domain Eukaryota; kingdom Metazoa; phylum Chordata; class Amphibia; order Anura; family Eleutherodactylidae; genus Eleutherodactylus; species Eleutherodactylus coqui. Next base: position 119,139,470 of record NC_089844.1, on the reverse strand, counting down.
AGGTTTAAATGAATAAAATACAAATTCTACTATAACTATATATCAATCTGCTCAGCTCCTCCCCTGCTCTATAACATGCTGCCTGCAGTTTGGACAGCATGGTCGAGCTGACAGATTCTCTTTAAAAACTCAACCTTCAACGAGAACCTTACTTCATCTCGCCTTCACAGGAAGAACATGATAGGTATGCTAAGCAGCGCACCTGGTAGTAGCAGAATGAGAGTAGTGACTAAAACCTGCGGACTATGTCGGAGACAGCGGCAGGCAGCAGTAGAGTTAAATTGTGCTTTCATTCCTTGTTGTCTCACGCAGTGAGGAGAAAAAGCATGATGAGTAATAAAACAAGGAGGAACAACACGTGTGAATGTGTTTTAGCAATAGGCAGCTCTCTTTATACTTCTAAGGGACATAATTGGTTCTGTCAACATGCAGAGCACAATCAAATACATCTGTACCTGTCGGAGAGCCGTTCTCACATCCCCAGAGCCGGAATTACAGACAAGTCTTGTCTTACAAATAACGCAAAAAGAGACAAAACAATGGCGGTCAGCTGATTTTTTTTTTCTTTTCTGGCATGAGGTACCAATTATAGTCTTAAGAGCGCCAATCCCGTCATAAAAGATCACAGAAGCCACAGGCAGTCTGCAAAGGAGAGAGATTTGTGTTTTATCCCTCTCCTCAAAGATGTGAGCAGTGCAATTAGCAGGAGGATTTCCAGGTCAGATCAAGAGCCATGTTTTCTGAAGTCGGATGCAAATGTTTTATACATATCTACAGCCATGAAAGAGTGAAATAATCTCTGCAGAACTTCTCGTTCTTCACCTGTGGCTCCTAATGAGTCTAAAACTACATAATGGAGGAAAGTCTAAAACAAAAGATGGTCTTGTGGCTCATTACAAGTCCCGAGCTGTATGTGGCCACCGGCGGTGGTAATGTTATCCTATGGCGGGTTTGCGTACCTTCATGTGCCATTGTATGTTTTTAAGGAGGTGTTTATATATCACTACGTGCCAACACAAGAAAGTAAAAATCGTGCCATGCTCCATCTGATGACTTATTGTCATCAGTGTTCTCCCCGAAACTGTTGGTGAGGTTGACTCGATTTTAATCAAATCATCAGAACTTATAGGGTACCAGTACAAAACCCCTTCGTACAGAAGTATACAGAACCTGTACACAACACCATATAGGAACATACGGTGGAAAATGCAGTACTATATGATACTGCACAAGTCTTTCAAACCATACAGGGTGTAGTAGGATACAGGTTTTTTATACAGACCATAGCAGAAGTACTTAGCTGGTGCAAAACGTGCACTCGTTTCATCTAACCGTCTACTGAACAGCACCTTGATGGATGTGAAATGGCATTCAGCATCAACTTGGTGACTTCTCCAGTAGTTACTCAGCAACAGAAGACAAAGGGACACTTTTTTTTTATAAAAAGACATACAGAGAAAGTGCCAGTTTCCTATCAGCTGCTGAGAAGCTAATCTGAAGGTGACAGCCAATAGAGGACCAGATCCTTTTGTCACTTTGCAAAAATGTACAATGCAACAGAATCTAAAGGTTCCCATTACAACACATCTTGGCTAACTGAACACATTTATATCGATCCCAGAGCTTTACAGTTAAAACGATACCAATCAAATTTTTATATACATATTAGTCTTAAAGGGTTTTTTCAAGACTAGGTTTTTTGGATAGGTCATCAATATCAGATTGGTGGGGGTTCACTGAATCAGCTGATTGAGGAGGCTGCGAATGCCATGGCCTCTTCTCAAGCATATGAACTCACAGGGGTCAGCGCTATCTGCTTCCGCTCTGTACGCCTTGGGTTTTGCCAGTGACAGTGGGCACCCAAACAGCTGATCGATTGTGATCCCGAGGGACGGACCCCTGCCGATCAACGTTTGATGACTAATCCTAAGGATACATCATCATTAAAAATTGCCTGGAAAACCCCTTTAACTCTAATTGGTGATTTATATTACTCAAGTGGTTGTCTTCCGCTGCTTATTGCTTGATGTTATTAGGCTTAGTGGTCAGTATGAAAACTGCAGGATTTTAGGATTTTTTTTAAAATTTAGATTGTGAAAAAAAAAATCATTAAAAGTCCTTAAAAAATATGTTTAACATAAAAAACTTTCACACTACAAATAACTTTCAAATGACACATTCCCTTAACTTTACGGCCAAACAGCAGATTTGGAGCCCTGCAGCAAAAAAAACAGAGCAGTGACCAATATAAAAGATAAGAGATGAGCGAGCACCCAAATGCTCGGGTCCGCGTTATTCGAGTCGAGCTTTTCGTAAAATTCGAGAGCTCTACTCGAGTAACGAACCCCATTGACTACAATGGGAGACTGGAGCATTTTTGTATGTGGGACGCCAGGTGCCAAGCTTTTTTTTTCTCGGTCTCTCGGTCTCTCTCTCTCTCGGTCTCTCTCTCTCTCGGTCTCTCTCTCTCTCGGTCTCTCTCTCTCTCTCTCAAAAAAATTGCCATTGACACGCGCTGCGTCGCGGCGGGGAGGGGCCAAAACAGGCACGTCACAGCGGGAAGGAGCCAAAAACTGGGGCGGGGTTGAACTCGGCTTGATGCTCGTTCGAGTAACGAGCACCATCGAGTACACTAATACTTGAACGAACATCAAGCTCGGCAGAGTATGTTCGCTCAACTCTAATAAAGATGTATTATGAAATAATCATTACACAATGTTTGATTTAAAGATGTGATGTTCAAACCACAGAACAGATGACGACGTGTAATAACCCTGCGTATAACACAAACATACTGTATAATCAGTCCTGTGGCAGCAAAATACTACTATACACCCAGTTTCCATATGGTAAAGTACTAGAGGTTTACCTAGTGCAGCAATGTAGTGGGGAGTGTGTGGGGAATCAATACACAAAAATTAGTTTAAGATACCAGACTCCGAAAAATTAAAATAACTCGCCTTTTATATCTGCAACATATTGGCTGGCTGGACACTGGCATGGTTTGATTATTGTTAAAAGGCGAACTGCCAAAATGCCGCCGACGGATCGTCTGATGATGGATGCTTTGCTGCTTCATCTTTTATTTTCTGGCTAAAGTCCTGGGAAGGAGGATCAAAGCAACACTGCAGAATTTACACGAAGGGAACGAACAGGTAGAAAAACGAACAATTTTTTTTGCCAATTAAATAACCACAATAATGAGGTTGGGAGCGCGGCCGGGTCCAGGCGTCTAAGGGAAAGGTGGATGCTCACTTTGGTAAGTCTATTCATACTAGATGACAGAAATCTCTAAAGCAGGGAAAGAACGAGTATCCACGGGCCTGTAAGAAAACTTTAACGTTAATGCCCAACCTAACCTTGAACAGCGATTTACATGGCATTTGTTTAACGCCTTCCAGACCACCCAAGGTATATATACATCATTTGATAGTGAAGGGTGTATGGAGCAGGCTCGGAGTTATCAGCTGCTTTTGACAGCAGCTGCCGCAATTAGAGCTAGCCATGATAGAGGTAACTATATAGAAGCCATGGTCAAAGCTAATCATGCATCTAAACAGTCAACCTCATTGATGGGGGGGAGCTTCCCCGGCAATCACGGAATGCAAATGGGCTAGGATGGCAGCCCAGAGCCTAGTGAAAACTCCCAGAGTTGCCATGCATTGATGACAGTTAAGCAACATTAAAAATCACCAAATAGTGTAATACTGAAGTATGATCGAATGATCAGAAGTTCAAGTTCCCTATGGGGACTAAATAAAAATGTAGAAAAAAGTTTTTTAAACAGTCCAAAAAAATCCCCCTTTCCCCAGAAAAACCCCCACATATGTGATACATATTGGTATGCAGTGGATACCTCCTGAACCCCCACCAGTCTCAAAAACAGGGGTCTGGTTGGTCCCCGACTGAATGCAGCAGAGGCTGCACAGGTGTGTCGCCACTCCATTCACGTTATGAAAGTGCCAGAAATTACAGAGAGCTTTGGCAATCTCCAACACCATCACTGAAATGATTGGAGCAGTCATGTGCCTGTGTGATCTCCACTCCCTTCAGTTGGGGACCTACTAAACATCCATTCTTGAGATCAGTGGGGATCCCAGCAGTTGGACCCCACCAATCATAAAGCTATTCCCTATGTTATAGGTGGGGGGTAACTTCAGATCTTAGCACAACCCATTTAAAGAAGCTATTTGTGCAAAATAGAATAGGTTCCTCACTCAAACATCCCAAATCTGAATCTCAAGATATTCTTTGTTATAGGATCAAGAGGGTGAGGAACTTCTATTACGCACTCCTTGGTAAACAAGTCTTCATGCACAACTCCTGTGGGCTTTGCAGAAAGAAGGGATGATTTAAGTACTAATTGAACCTGCCTTACCGAGGAGCTGAACTGCTCCCATAAGTACAGTTAACGTCAGGTTCTTTTCCTGCAGCTAGAGTCTGGGGCGTTATTGCTCAGCAATTCCAGGCAGCATCTGGGACATTAGCCACGGCCTGCATTAATCCATACATTTTTAATGAAATAATTTTCTACCGTGGAGCAGAAAGAGAATGCGAGAAATGTTAGGGCCCGCCAAGCTTTAATGCTGAGATTGGGGACATGGATGAGCTTGCCTTTATGTCATCTGGGAACACGAGGCCCCTGGGACGCGCAGCTATCACGAGTAAAGACAGAGTAAGAAAAGGAGCTTAGTACCATAGAACAGCATTTTAAGTAGCCCTTCTTAATAAAAAGGAATATTTCATGAGTATCCATTTCACCCCCCACCAGTACAGAATGAGTATGTTCTACTCAGCCATATTCATTAGGGCTAGTAGACTGGACCATTAAAATGGTAGAGAACACGGGAGACTTATGACTTTATTAAAATGCTTTGGTTGGCGCAAAAATAAAATTACAGAAAAGTCACATAAAACTAAATTATATAGGGAAGAATAGGCAAGGCATGCAGCTCCCAAAGTCCTGTTGCCAATGATCATACTGGAGTTAGTGTCTTTGTTACCAGTATTTAAAGATTTACAACATTTGGATTGGAGTTTTATCCTATCGAGTGACCATCATCCCATCAAGGTAGCCCCTGGTCTGAATTTCCCTGCCCATGATCAGCTTATCACAGCAGTGCACACGCTACTGGAGCCCCTTAAAATCAGCCATAATTGCTAAGTCAAGTTTTGTCCAGTCATACACTTTTCCTGCAGTCCCTACTACATGAGAAGTGCTGTATGGCACCCACTCAGCAGGGAATGTGCAGGGATCAAAGTGAGTTAAACTGGTTTGCAATGGAGAAGGCACATTAAAAAAATCCAACTTGGACAACTCCTTTAAGAAGCAGGACAGAAAAAGTATTGACACTAACCAATGTTTGTGGTCAAACTACTGAATACTGAAGGAAACCAAAGAAATGGATCCAGGTCAAGCATAAATGTCTTCTTGACTTACAAATGAACAAACTAATGCCATCTTGTCCTGCACATATTATGAGAAGACCAAGTTCATTCAAATTCTAAGAAGTTATGAATGTGCCATTAATACGTTTGTACACCAGAAAAAGTAGTCAGAACTTTCCAGATATACATGACTCGCAGCTGTCAAGACCCAAAACAGATTTGAGGGCACCTAAAGTAGAGAGGCATCAGAACAGTCAAGAAGTAGTAGCAACCATACTGCCAGTGGTTCAGAGAATGTTCATCATCATGGATCCCATATTTTGAAAGAGAAACTATGTGAACTGAGTTTCCATGTTGTCTGGGTATTTTGGGGGGTTCTCCAGTATCTTCCTGGAATCCAAAAACACGACAGATCAGAAGACTTCTAGACCTGGTATTTGTTATAAGCCAAGTCCATTGTAGCTTGAGTTCACATATATTGTAAAAGATGGTAATGCATGTTGTGAAGATGTACGTACTCAGAGGTAAGCTTGTGCTCCCCAGCAGCTCCCTATATTTTAATGTGGTCTCCATCTTCTCCTTCATAGCTCCACAGTAAGTCTAATATAATACATTTCACAAACTCATGTATAATACAGGGTGGTATCCGGATATCATCAGGGATGAATATTGCAGCTTCCTATTCCAGGTAATTTCAAGTACATAAGCAATATAAGAAATCAGCAGGAAGAGCCAGCAGGAGACATGGTCGAGAAGGAAGAGATTATGGAACCGGGATGAGAGTTATTATTACCACTTTGCAGATCATGGCAACAAGAACTTCACATCAATTTCTCAAATGCACATTTCCTGAATGACAAAATTATGAGGACTGACTTAAGGTCTGTTTAGACCTGTCGATTCCTCGATCAAACGAGGCAACCATGTCAGAGTTCGCTTGGGTAGCCTATTATACAGGTAGATACACTGTTGGCTTGTTCAAGTGAGAAATTGATGTAAAGCTGCTTTATTTCTAATCAACTCACTTAAAATCTGACCCCTATAAAAAATAACAAACTATGGATTCAGGTAGATATTCATATTCACACCTTCACAGCCATTCTTCTTGTTGATTTCACGGTTCTGTAATGCATGCTGGGAAAACCATGGCTTTCCCCAGCTTTACAAGAATGTATAATAAAAATGAAATCGTATTTATATCTGGTGGTTTTCTTTGTGTGACTAACTCCTATAACATTCCAGTTTTCACATTTACCTTTGCAGAACACACAAGAATTAGAAATATTTAGTTTTCTGCAGATCAATTGCCAGCTTTGTTGTAACGACTGGAACGTGATCAGCAGGGTTATCTCATGATATCAGTAGAAGAAAGCAACAGTTGATAGCCCTAGTGTGCAGGATATCAACATTACGCACAGATATAAATAAGGCTCTGAATGCAGCTAATCTTGCACTCCCTGGTTATTGGAGGAGGAGCAGTCCTCTATCTTCCAAGAGATTGTATTAATCTACGAACACTTTCCTATCCATTTAAGAGATTGCCTCATGACAGGTTTTTAGCTGTCATGCAAACACCCCAGCCATGGCTCATCCCAAAGTGTTGGAAAGCAGATGGTTGCACGTGCACACCACCGTTCTATCCACTTCAATTGAACCACTAGAAGTGACATAGTTTGCCATCTCTGGCGAACTTATTGAAGTGAATGGAGCTGTGGTGCGCTTGCGCGACCACCCACTACCGCACACTTCAGGATGAGACACTGCTGGGGAGTTTGCCTGACAGGTAAAAGCTAATGTGAGACAATCCCTTTAACTCTCATCCATTTGAGATGCCATAAAGTAGACGCATTCTGCTGTGCTGTCTATACAGAAAGGAAGTATGTGCCTTCAATGATGGAACACCGAATGGCTCCCGAGGCACAGTATGTAAATTAATGTATGATGGGTTGAGTAAAAGAGTTAAATGCAAGAGAAAAATAAGTTGGAAAACTCCTTTTCACTCTACAGAAGTGCATATGACAGTCATGGTTGTGGAAAATGAGCTGACAGCCCCCTTAGGCACTGCAATGACTGCTAATATTGACTGTCAACTGTAGGTTAAATTCACACATCACCGATCTTGAATTCAAATTAAAGAATGAAATCTTCTGCAGATCTGCACCAAAATCTGCATCAAATCAGTGATGTGTACCAGTTTTAAAAAACAGAAAAAAAAAAGTTTTTCCAGAAAAAGCGCCGCACACTTACACAAGCTGTGTCTGGTACTGCGGCTCAGTCCAATTCATATGAATGGAAATATGCTGCACTGCAATACCCGATGCAGCCCACGGACAAGAGTGGCGGTGGTAAACCAAGATGGCTAAACAACGGAAAAAGAACAACTAAAACATTTCTTTTTTTTTTTCAAGCAATACGTACACGCTCTCTTATGCGACTCTGAAAGGAAGGCAGCAATCACTTGGCCGGTTGTTCTTAAACCGAGTAATCTCCGTTGCGGAGGCAGAGAGATTTATTCTTCAAAGTTTTTAACATTTCCATTGTAAATGTGGTGTTATTGAGGGCACATAAAGTAGTTGCAGTAAGGAGTCTGTGTAGGTTTATTAGACAAATTCTGTATGTGCTTATAAAGGGCATATTTTTCTGCTTTTACTACGCTTATTCATTCCTTCCCTACTGTGCGAGGTTCAAAAGCAAACTCATAAAAGCTGAATTCGGAATTTTGACAACACTCCTGCAGAATAAAACTTCACCTCTTCAGATGGAAAGTTATTTGGAAGAAGCACAGAGAAGCATCACAAATAACTGCATACAAAGAGCTATAGAGCAATGGCCAACGCCGCCGCTGTCAGTATAATGGAAAGAATGGCTATGTAGATATAGATTCAACATAGCAGCAAGTAACACACAATAGCATGGATTAAATACAGCCTTGTGTTACATCCGCTTCTCTGTGAACCTTTACCATAGAAATACAGGTCCTGCAAAGCATGCTGAGCTGTAAGATATAGTGGGACATGACAAATTCTCCTATATTGTACAACAGCCTTAGCATCGGCCTCCGCCGCTTGAAAGAAAACAAAAAGACAAAAGTGTACCCAGATAAGTTCTTATATACTGCTGGAAAAGATGATGATTTATTGATAATATGCAGAAAGTTGCAAAACAAAATCTAGTACCTTTATTTATACCTTTAAAAAGGTTGTCGGGTTTGCAAAAATCAATTTTCAAACATTGTATTAGGTAACCGAGTTAAAAGATGGGACGTTCAGTACTGTTATCTATTACCTAGAGAGTAAAGAGTGGCTATAAGTGAGTGTACTTCACTTTGAAGGACCTCCAGCATATCCATGCATTAGATGGAAAGCCTACTGATTTCAATGGGAAGTATGCAATACTTCATTCCGCCTGTGATGGCGCTGCAGGGGCAATAAAGGCTTGTTAATGGATTGTTGCATTGATTGCAGGTGATTGCTGCGACCTGCTGCATTCAGCGGATCTTTCTAACTAAAAAATGGATTTACAAAGAGCATAACAAGTTATGCAGAAACCTGGATTAAGAGATGGCCATGGAAATAGCAGATTTGGATTTCTGCTTAAAGGGAACCTGTCATTAATTATAAGCACCATCATAAACAAAGTTATGGTACTTATAGTTTAGGTCAAATAGAGTCTGGGGAGCTGGGTCTTATACACACCCAATTCCCTGTTCCTGGTCTTTTTTCCAGGCAAAGTTAGCATACGCACAGCTAGAGTGACATTTTTCAGAAGGTTGAGCATGCGCATTCCCATTCTTTTCTATCAGAGTGCTGAGCATGCGCATTCCCATTCTTTTCTATCAGAGTGCTGAGCATGCGCATTCCCATTCTTTTCTATGAGAGTGCATGCACACGGCCTTCACACAAGAGTGAAGCTTTCTATGCGTGCGCTGACTTTGCCGGGGGGACACCGCAGGAACAGAGGACCAGATTTAGTTTATGGTGCTTATTGGTTGATGACAGCTTCCCTTTAAGGAGTATTAACCTGTTGAGGACAACGCAATTTTTTGAGCTTGTCATTTTCATCTCCGACTTGCAAGAGTCATAACTTTTTCATTTTTCCGAGATCTATTTTTTTCTTTAAAGGAAGTCAGTCATGTGAAATTAGCCCTAGTAACCATGAGCGCTATCAGATCAGCGCCCAGACGTGAAGGAGCATCATACTGGTATATGTTCTTAGAGAGCTTCCATCAGTGAGAAATCTTCATGCCTCTGCCCCGCGCACAGTATGCAAACGGGCCTGAGACCGTCCGAAGGGGGCGAGCCGCTCGTCTCAGACTGGTCCTGTGCGTCTCTGCCCTCAGATTCCCCAGAATAGGTCATCAATATTTGTATCCCTGCCAATCAGTTGTTCGCCTGGCCCACCGTCATTGCAGACAGAGCCGGAGCATATAGCACGGCCAACATTGCAGCAACTCAGGTTGGTATTGTAGGCACAGCTCCCAATGAATTCAATGGAAGCTGTGCCTGCAGTACCAACCTGGGCCTCAACAGTATGGTTAGAGTTATCTACTCGCACTGACAGCGGGCTGGGCGAACATCTGATTCTGAGGGATTCTGAATAGCGGAAATATCCTGAAAATAGGTCATCAATAGCAAAGTCCTGTAAAACCCCTTTAAATGGCCAAAACGTTTTGAGATGATACAGTGGTGAGAATGGGCAGCATTAGGATGAAGCCCCCCGCGCGGAGGTTGTACTCGAGTGGACACGGTTAAATCAGTTTCACTTGGTGGATTACAGAGTCCTGCAGAGAGGAACGCTTTACAGTTGTATGTTTTTAAGAATGCATGGCTTTAAGGTGCGAGGAACATTACACATCCGCAGTGCTGCACAACAGTAGGTCAATGAACACGATGTGTGTAAGTGAAAGTGCATGTCTGCAGTTAAGTCCCATTCGCTGTCGTCGAGCTGCCGTCACGCTGTGTCCTCCGCTATGCTGAACTATACGTAACCGACGTGAGTAAAATACACATCTTTCAGACTCAGCTTGAGTTAAACAACAGGTTTCTTTTAGGGTCTTTACTTATTGAGATCCTTGAACCAGCGCTGAGAGCTCCTCATTCTACAGGTGGGGACACAATTTATCAGGGGGGTAAATTGCAGTGTGTCACAAAAATATACTTTATGTTTTTGCCTGAGCGTGTTTGATAGAAATACTTGGTAATCAAGACATACAAAGCTGAAGCCTGCTCAGGCTCTGACCCCATGTCACATTGCTTGGGACTGAAATTACGTGCTGACTAGTTTACAAATTAGTGACCTGTGCTTGACATGGTTTTCTCTTCCCTTCCATCTCCATGAGCTATTCACTTCTACTTCACTATGTCTCTAGTCTCTGTCGCAAATGAAGATAACAAAATAAATTGGGTTCCTCCATTAAATACTGTATCGCACTGTACTTACAATAGATCCGTGTAACACAAGCAGGAGCTGGAAAAAATATGGAGCTTGGCAAAATTAAGTTATATGTTAGAATCTCTCAGCTGACCACTAATGGTAATAAATAGGTTTCAGTGAGTGGGATAGATTAAAGGTGTTTTCCAAGACTAGGGTATTGGAGAAATGATGCGTTTGAGCTGTGGTGCTGGCGAAAGCTGCTGCGTATGCCCTGGAGGGCGAGAGTAACAGACAGAGAAGTCCTGAAACATGTAAGACCTGATATATGACTGGAGGCCAAGATGACCGGACTCAGACTCACGGATTTTGGCCGTGTGATGCGAGCAAAGTTGCTGGAAAAATCTATAATGCTTGGACAGATCAGTGGCAAAAGAAGACCCGGCCGCCAAAGAACACGATGGCTGATACTGTCAGAGCTGATCTGACATGGATATCAGACAACTGAAAGAAGCAGTACGAAACCAAAAAACATGGAGGGAGGGAGCCTTTAGGATCACCAAGGGTCGTGAACGACTAAACGGCTAACAACAACAACAACAGGGTATTGGTGATCTCTCCTCAGGATAGGTCATCAATATCACATCGGTGGGGGTCCATTCCCTGAGAACCCAGCTGATCAGTTGTTTGAAGAGACTGTGGCACTTCAAACAACTTCACTACAAATTAGGCACAGCGCTGTACATTTAATAGAAACTCAATCTCCTTTACTTGAATGAGACTAAGCTGCACTTAGGCCCCATGACGAACAAACATGATGTCACTGGACTGGAAAGAGGTCAGCGCCATCCACCAGAGTGCTGCAGCCTCTTCAAACAGCTGACTGGTGAGGGTCCCATACAACGGACCTCCACTGATAGGATATTGATGACCTATTCTGAGAATAGGCCATGAATTTCCTAGTCCCAAAAAACCCTTTAATCAAACTGACGGATGGCACTTAAAAGGGGTCTCCAGGAAACAAATGTCTACTGTCCATGCCATCCATCCTGGCATGTAATTAGGATGGGTTGAATAGAGTTCTAGACTAGAGGGCTAAGGGGGCAGGGCCGTGGAGCCTAATACCACACTGTAGTTCGTTCCTGTCAGACTAAGTGCAAATCAGCCCGACAGGGATGTAGTGGTAGACTCTGTGACCCGTCGTCCCCTTCCTATCTAGAGCTTTATTCAATCCATCCAAGTTGCATTCTACGATGGGTTATTCACGGGTTGCATGGAAGGCAATTTTTTCTTTTTATTGCCAGTGAACTCCTTTAAATGGTTGTTGCAATATGATAACCCCCTAATAGAGCACATGGATGTCGTAGAGAGTTCCCTCTTTTTTGGGAGCGGAGTAGGATATATGTAAAATGATGAGTTGTACCTTGAAAAGCAAGTTATCATCCTTATGTTCAGCATACATGGAGGTAAGCCGGTACTGGTTCTCAGTAGTGATGTCAATGCGGTATCCGGTCAGCATGTAGCATACGGTACGGAACTCATGGATTTTGGTTTGAAATACTTCTCGGAGTCGTTGGTTCTTTAGTTCTGCACTCTCCACCTGTTTCTTCAACTCTGTGACAAAAAAAAATTAAATTAAAACATACAAATTCTATAAATCAAATATTAAAAGGAAGCATTGCAACAGTTACAGCATGTGAAGCTTCACCATAAATGAACATTCGTTAATGAAAGTAAATGCTATCATCTTTCAGATATATATTCATTATTTTTTATGGTCTCACTTATTTAGTCCTTTTTAGGTACTGTAGTAAAGGAAGCATCTCATGTGGCTACCTGGAAACTATGAACAGGCAAGTTGTGTACTAGAAATGGATCTTATAGCAGTTTTTAATTCTTGCACTGGCTTTACCAGCAGCTTATTGACTTTTTCCAGATTCTCATATGATTTTTTTTTCTACACTGAATAACTAAAAATAAGTGTCAAAAACAAACAAAACAGTTAGAACTTTAAATTGAAGCCTCCTCCTAGTATCGAAAACAAAAGCAGCAAAGCAGTAGTAATAGTGGACAGTTTATATGGCTGCTTGCGAATTCTGTACAAGACATTACATGCTATGACTGCGTGTTAATGAGATTACTTGAAAAAATCCAGTTTTCATTATTAGGTGATAGAATGGAGACCATGTTTAATATAAAATAAGGAAAACCCATAAAAACTCAGAATTTGACAATCTGCAAATCACTTTCCATGCAGGAGTCTTCGGTAACATCAAGCAAGCTGAACAACGGTGCCAGATAATGATATCTGGTGACTTTTACACTTCAGTGTTACGAAGAAGAAATTCTGCAAGTTCCTTCTAAACAGCGCTATTCACTTCACGTGCCGCTGTTGTACAAGTGGATACATTGTAATTACAATGAGCTTATTACTAATGTGTCCTTGTAGCAATTAAACATCTGCTTAATTCATCATTTAAGATGCAGGAAACGACCTCCAGGTTTGTCACTTGACATGGAGCTCTTATTACTTGGCATTCAATCTAGAGCTGGTCATACCCAGCAAATAAGTGCCAGTCAAATGAACTTCTGGTGGGTGACTAACACACAAGAGGTGAGGAGCAACCATACATCTGGTGCCTCGGTTCTAAGGAGGATCAACATAAATGGCAATGACAGTCTACAACTGTCGCCACCCCCCCTCCCCTCCCTTTGGTACGCTTCACCAAAGCCCCGAACTCAAGGGCAGATGACCGGAAACTGGTTTACCTCATCCCTTGTGGAGGAACACTCCATAACTGTTAGCTGGTAGATCCCACTTGTTTAGTAGCATTGAGGCAACAGCTCAAGCTGAATCCCCCTCTTCATGATGCAATTGTTTGGTCTTAGATAACCTGCTTAAAAAGGGGTTGGCCAGAGGGGGAAAAAAGCAATAGAAGTTGAGTAGGAAAGGTCCTACCACTTCCCTTTCCATACAACCAGGTGTTACTGTTGGAGAACCCCAACATTAATAATTTTACCTTTGGGGAAACCAAACCCTTATATAAGACCCATTTGATGCCACGTTTGGTTCGGGCAAATTACATATTGGATTCTAATGAATGGACCCACTCTACTACCCCAAGATCACCTTCCAGGGCATAGGAGGTTGTAGAGCACAAAAAAGCATGGCCTAGATGGTTTAGTGAAATGTAGCAATGCTAAAGTAGCCATTTGGATATAGCACAACTGTTGTTTTTGGCTTGATCAAAAAGAAGATGGAAAGAAACGACAATCGCATTAACTAAATATTATATGTGGTTATAGGTATTCTGGAGCAGTACAGTGAGGCATCACAAATTCAGTTGAGGAACAGCATATGCCCAAAATGCCTCAAGTTCACGAGGATTTTCCCAGGACATGATGGCTCTCTTCCAGCAGAGGTGCTCTATAACAGATCACTTTATCTTGGAAGTGTCAGCAAGGTAAAAGGGGAAAGTGCTGTGCTAATGGCACAATGGCTATTACCTAGGGCATTGGGGAACTTGTGGATAGCATTATGGTTGGCATTGATATGTGGACACCATAGGACCTGCTGCACACTCTCCATAGAACATCTACATGCCCCTCTTTTGGTATGGATGACAAAAGCTGGTGAGACCCAAGGCATCAACATAACTAGTAGGGCTTCAGGAGCTAAAGTTTGAAAAGTCTTGTTTTAGAGGATCTGAATAAATCATTACATGACGACTACTGCTGGTAAGAATAGCAATTTTATTTCTTCTCATTTACTAGCCAATTCAGAATGTGACATCCCACTTTAATTAAGAGCCTGTTACAGAGATGGAAATTAATTGTTCATTAGACAGATGCATGTATCACTTACTCTGCAGCAGGAATCCTGGGAATCAATCTCACCGTACAATAGGCAGAAAATCATTGAGATTTGAAGAATATTTATTAGCTTTTTGTGTATGTGGAAAGTGGTCTCACGGGGGCTCTTTAAATATACAGATGTGGGAACATATAATGCCACCTTTCCTGCTAGGAACTAGATGGGGGTGGTTCGTCACAAGATACTGAAGATTACGCTGACAATGGGCACCTGATTGCAGTACAGAAAAAGGCATATTCTGCGCTTTTGTCACAGTAGCAGATGAGCGTTGCAAATGGTAATAATTGTATGGAAGATGTAGATTTAGTCATCCTTTTCACTGCTGTCCTTAAAATTAACTAGACCCATCAAATGGTAATAATAAACACCCTACCTAATCTTTATGGTTATTGGCAGACACATTCACGATTCATCTAACCAGCCACATGTTCATGTTGTAAACAGCACAATGGCTGTTAAATCTAAAGATCAGGCATCAATTTTGAGTATAGGTTCTTTTTAAAGTCGCACATCAGAATATTTTCAAAACTGCAAATATACCGTATTAGCCGACCTGAGTATAAGCTAAGTCAATAAGTGTTACCACAAAAAATTGGTAAAACTTATTGACTTGAGTATAAGCCTACCGGTAGCTATACTGGAGTATATGGTAGGTAAAAAAAGCAATACTCACCTATCAGCTGGCGCCTGTGTCCCCGGAGCGATGCTCTCCCTGGCGGTGCGGCCAGCTGCTGTAGTCTTCTCCCCGCCGTCTTCTCGCTGTTTGCTTTTGAAATCCCTGCCGTCAGTGCTGTGATTGGATCAGAATGACATCACTGAATGGCTGTGATTGGTTTATCGAGCGCCGGATGTGATTGGCTGGCGCTTGATCCAATCACAGCGCTGATGGCGGGCATTTCAAAAGCAAGCCAGGGAGAAGACAACGGGGAGAAGACTGCAGCAGCTGGCCACACCGCTGCGGACAACATCGCACTGGGGACACAGACGCCGGCTGATAGGTCAGTATTGAGGTTTTTTGGTTTTTTTTACCTCACTTGAGTATAAGCCGAGGGGGTCTTTTTTAGCACTTTTTTTGTGCTGAAAAACTCGGCTTATACTCGAGTATATACAGTAAATCTAATATTTCAGAATCCTTCGTTTAGCTACAGAAGTGTTCTAATACCAGAGCTCTACCACAGCGTACATATTATGGCCAACTCCACTGGTTCTACTGAACCCTATAGTGATCTACTTGTAGGTTCAGTTCAGTAGAATCTCTTGTGCTTCTGAGGCTATAACTAAAATATGGATGCTAAAAAGCAACTATATTGGTGCATAGTTGACTTATCTGTGAATCAAAATGAAAAAGGAGGGAGGGTTGTGCTAATTTGCAAATAAAGGGTTGGTTTTTGGCAATTTTGGTGTCATTGGTGCCTCAAATACCCAGTAATCCCAGCAATTTGGAACTCAAATGTTGATAAATATGCTAAAGTTGCGTGAAACTGACTATGCCACTAAAGAAATCAAGGGCTTTTCCAACCAGGTTCCCTGATATATACATCTCCTCTAGTGTTAAAGGGATTTTCCAAGATTCAACTGTTGATTACCTATCCTCAGATAGGTTACCATAGTAGTTTGGCAGGGGTCTGACACTCAGCACCATGGCTGATCAGCCGGAGCCACTGCGGAAAGGAAATATACAGCTCCGTACACTGTGCAGCAGCCAAAAATGGCACTACAGGTTCAGTCCCATACAGCTGAATGGTGGAGGTGTCGGGTGTTGGACTTCGTCGATGTGATACTGATGACTTGTCCTGAAGATAAATCATCAGCGGTTAAATTTTGGTAAGCTCCTTTAGAGTGTTGTTTGGACAAATAACAAAGCTCTGCAACTACTTTATTCTGAGCAGGAGTTCAGTCAGAGTGGCTTCAGTCAGAGGAGTAACAAGTTAACCATGGGTACCCCATAGCAAAGTTTGGAGCCTTACTTTACCATGGCTACAGTAACTTCAGCATCAAGTCAGTTTGGGAACTGAACACATAATCCTTATTTTGGTCCCCCTTGTCTTTTCCTTTTTTCCTTGGTTTCATAGTCATTACTGACGGCATCTGACTTCCGAATGGAAAAGGCCCTCTTGGTTGCTAGACCCCGTAGAGTCATGAAATAGAAGTAGTGCAAAAAATCTAGGTGCAAACTACACATGGAAGATAGATGTGAAGGTAGTGGATGGTGAGATTGACTGTCTTGTCCACTGACTACCAATGGTATTGCATTCAGCTGATGTATACTATGCTTTTATGACTCTTAGGAAACCCATCTAGAATTGGATTCCAGCCATTTGAAAGAGTTTCATCCCTCTCGAAAGGAATCACTTGCTGACTACAAATAAAGTTAATCTCACCATCTATTATCTCCATGTCTATCTTTCATGTGTGGTCTACATCTTTTGCACTTCTCCTTTTTCATGTATTTGACACCACTATAGCCTCTGACTCATCAGTATCACTAGGACGGCAGCAACCCTCTTGCAATATTATTCATGTCCTTTCCATGGTCGTCTGACATGGACTTCTGCCCACTTAATTTCTTCTTTGCGTTCCCATAACTTCATGGCTTCAGTCTACAGAAATAGACCTCCAAAAGATATCTGCTGATGTGCCTTCATGACATCTCAGAAGGCTTTTTAAAGCCCACTTTCCCTTTAATTGCTTCTGAAAGATGTCTTAGGAAGACCTAGTTATTTTCTAAACCATAGCTTTTCTGTTCCAGAGCTACAAATGGAACCAAAGCTCCCATAAACATTGCCTTTCATTCCGTGTAGCTGCATGATTTCCAATACAACTGTGCAAATTCCTATTTCTGTACAAGCTCCAAGCCAATCAATACATTTATACGCTTTACTAACTTCCCAGGGCCTTTCTACTGACCACGCTAAAGCTGTGTAATCTTAAAACAAAAGAAGGGAATTAAAAGCAAAGGATTGCCGTAAAACACAATGGCCATATTGGAGTAAGTAATATTTCACAGCTGTCATCCACTGGACTGGATTTAATAGATCTCAAACAGCTGACGGTATACAATTACATTTTTTTAAAGGCAATGTAACAGGGTAGAAGTAAATAGTTTCTCTCCAGCAACTGAAGAACTAAAGCACATAAACCCATCACTGAAGGATACATACCTACAGAGGACTTAGGTGACTATGCATGGCTGAGTCAAGCTCACCTCTAGCCTGGTCTCCTAAAGTAGATGCCCCTTTTTCAGCACCCTTGTTGTTTCTGTAAGTACACATTAAAGAGATTCTCCTATCAGAAAAGACCCGTCCGAATTTCGTATTAGCTGTTTGGGACTCGCCTCTATGAACCAGAGTGGAAAGCAGTCTTGGTGGCCTCAACATAAACATGTATTATAGGGTAACTTGTTCGAACGGGCACCTTATAAGAAAGAACAATGCGTGTCTAATTGGTGGTCTGACTCGCATGAATTTAATATAGATTTTAGGTTATGGCTAACTATTATCTAGAGAGATGCCAGTCAACTGATCAAAATATTAACAAATCGCCTGTTGGTTATTTGCTTTGTGTGTGCTAAAGAATATGGCCATTGAATGGACAAACTCCATGAGGAACAGTAGGAATTGTACTTTTTGTCCAATAGGTCATGTTTTTGGTTGGTTTAAAGGGGTCCATTGGTACATTGGTGGCCTATCCTTAGGTCCTACCTATTAGTCAAAAATTATTCAGCAGTGGTGGTTGATTGTTGAATTTGTATAAATGCCTCTCATAGGTTGAGGAAAGGAAGATTGGGCAGGTCGAATTTTAACGTCCGACTCTTTTATCCAACCTGGAGACAGGCTGCTGCCAAGGCTGCGGCTTTATTCCCTTTCCCCATAGAAAACACATGAACAGTTGTCCAGATTGGGCTTTCATGTGTATGGAGGACTTAAAGGGGTTGTCTCGCGGCAGCAAGTGGGGTTATACACTTCTGTATGGCCATATTAATGCACTTTGTAATATACATCGTGCATTAAATATGAGCCATACAGAAGTTATACACTTACCTGCTCCGTTGCTGGCGTCCTCATCTCCATGGTGCTGTCTAACGCTGTCTTCTCCTTCCATTTAGACGCGCTTGTGCTGTGTGGTCTTCTGCTGTGTTCAATGGAGGCGCTCCGGCGTGCTCGCGCCGGAGAGCTGGTCTGCGCATGCGCAGAAGACCTCGGCGGCGCGAGCACGCCGGAGCGGCCATACAGAAGTGTATAACCCCACTTGCTGCCGCGGGACAACCCCTTTAAGAAAAATAGCTACTGATGATGTCAAAAAGGCTATTAAAAGTGTATGGTGGCCAAGAATTAGTACTCCCTGGAAACCCCCTTTGAGAATGAATAGTGGGAATCACCGTAGAACTTATGAATAATCTGAATGGAAGTGAACTGAAAGATACCAGATACAACAACAATCACATGAACCCTTTCATTTACTGAAATAACACTTCTGCCCGCAGTTCTTCGTTGTGAGACTCTTCAGATGTAGAGGTGGTTTCACTTCTTCCACTTGAAAACGTCAAGTGTGTAAGGAGCGCACATTATGTTTTCATTTATATGTTGCCTCGCTAGTATAACCGCATTGATCGTTCGTAGTCATCAATGTATTGACTGTTGTTTATATGACCGCACTGAGAATAGCATTGTCCTCATTAGATCGCTTCCTTAATTGTAAGCTATTGACATTATTACCGTGCGTGAGTGAGCGTCTAATTTTGTATACGGCTTAACTGCCCACATTAATTTGTGTACAATGTGTATAAGATATGAAAAGTGAACACTGAAAAGGGACAAACATGTGATGACGGTTTACTTCATCGTCTTTAAGTGGACATATTGGTTTCTCAATGGCACACTTGTCAAGTTCTGCCATAGTATAGCTTACCAAGCTTCAATGCCAGGGAAACCAATTAGATTACAACATATGACTATACGGTCACCCACTTGAAGTCTGCCAAATAATGTTTGTCCAATTGTTCGAACAGCTTTGTTTTTATGTTAGGCAAATAAATTTAAGGAGTAGTCCGATGAGGTTAAATGGACATAACGAAGGGACACCAGTCAATGCCTCGCTCTGGTAGACTTAACACTGCATTTCAGCCGCTAGCATCAGCCCATGGCAAAAACAGCTGCAATGGGATGAGGCTAGCCCCGTGGGTCTTGGGAACTAAATACATGACAGCTCTCAGTTTGAAGGGGATTGAAAGTATTAGAATCTATAAGACTATTTAAAAATTTGCAGCAGGAAGATATGCTTGCTTAGGTGGATATCGGCTTTAATTTTCAAAAGGTACATAAAAGGGAATACGTTATCGGAAAACGTGTTAAACATAGTAGAATCGGTCTTCTCCTATCCACTGTGAATGGCTAATGACTTCTACCATGAAGCATATCTTTAAAGCTTCTGAAAAGCATATCTCTGCAGCTCATGCAAGATGGCCGCCCACATAGTCTGGTACAGAAAATAGAATACAAAAAAATCTACATGTTTTGGAAGCTCCCTGGCGTCATCAGGGGAATAGGCCACTTAACCCCTTAGTGACCAAGCCTGTTTGCGCCTTAATGACCAGGCCACATTTTGGAAATCTGACATGTGTCACTTTAACATAGAATAACTCCGTAAAGGTTTTGCATATCCAAGTGATTCCAACATTGTTTTATCGCCACATGTTGTACTTCATTTAGGCGGTAAAAAAAATAGTCAGATAGAATTTGTGTATATTTATTAAATGCCAAAATTGTGAAAATTTTGAAGAAAATTGTCATTTTTTTCACATTTTCAATTGCAATATCTCAAATATGTGCAAACATACTGTACACATTTTTGATTATATATATTTCCATCTGTTTACTTTATTCTGGATGCAGATTTAAAAAAAAAAAAAAAGGTTTTCCAACCATTTAAGAGACGTACAAATTTAACATTGACCATCAACATTTTGGGGAACACTTTGTTTTCCTACACAAAGCCGAGACTGCAAAGGCTCATACCGGTAGATGTCAGAATGATAGATACCCCCACAAATGACCCTATTTTAAAAGCTACACCCCTTAATATATTCACTGAGGGGTGTCGGGAGTATTTTGAGCCCACATTTTGTTTTTAGGAGCGAACGCAATTTATAGGAGGAAAAAAAAAATTCATATTTTCGAAAATATGTCATTTTAGAGGCAGTTTTTTTTTCTATAGTGCACATGAAAATGAGAATTTACTCCCCAAAATGGATATCCCTGTTTGTCCTGTGTTTAGAAATATACCCATTGTGGCCCTAATCTTATGTCTGCATGCACAATGGGGCCTAAAACTAAAGGAGCAGCTGGTGGCTTTCAGAACAGAAATTTTGCTTGAAGGTGATTTAGGCCCCGTAGGACACTTGTAGAGCTCTTGAGCAGCCAAAACAACAGAGAACCCCAACAAATGACCCCATTTTGAAAACCTGACCCCGTAACAAATTCATCTAGGGGTGTACTGTGTAATTTAATCCAACAGTTTTTGAATGAATCTAAGCAAAGGAGAAAGAAAAAATTACTATTTTCATTTTTTTGGCAATTGTGTAAATTTAAAAACAGTTTTTTTGTACAGCACACATATGAATGAAGACTTGCATACCAAAATGGATGTTTGTTCCCTGTTTGTTCTGTGTTCAGAAACATACCTATTGTGGCTCTAATCTACTTACAGGACATATGGCTAGGCCTACAATGGAGGGAACACTCATTTCAGGGCATAACTGAATAAATTCCGGTCCCCATTGCCCACTTGTGCAAAAAAAATAAAAAATCACTCCCTAAAAATAACCCCCCCCCCCACGCCCTTTTTGGCATTCCACAAATCTTAGATAAAAGTAATAATGTAAACTGTGTGGTATTTCCGAAGACAGGGGTAATTACGGAGGCTGGTTGGGATGGGTACATGGGGCAATAAAACCGTGTATACCTCCTCCTCTCATGCTTTTTTTGGGGGTATTGGGCAGGGATGGGGTGTAAAAAGTGGTGGTTTTTGAGGCTTCGTAAGCTTGCCGAGGTGCGGCGGTCTCAAACAGAAGGCATACAACAAGTTGCTCCTGGAACTGCAGGAAGGCGAGCGTTCCCGTGAATTTCTTGTAAGTTACGTATTACAAGTAGCGATCTGAATAATGCTGGGTCCACACGGTCGTATGTGGAATCTGCTTGCAGAGGCCCGCAGCGGAACCCAGCTGTGAGCCCGGCCGTGGCGCTGCGTATGGCCGTGTAATGCACTGCGCATAACTGCCTACTCACGCAGGCCGTCATGCGCAGCACACCTTTTTTTTTAATATTTCCTGTACCGTCGTTTAGTGATGACACAGGTACCTTCAGTCCATACACAATGTAGTTGCGTATGGGCTGCAGGTATATCCGTGACCATGGAGCACAATGGGCTCTATGTTGCGGTTCTCCACGGTAAAATAGAACATGCTGTGTTCTGTTTTCTACGAGTGGATTACGTCATTCTGACCCGCTAATATGGGCAGAATTCTGTGATCCAGTGCATTTGATTGGTCCACGTATTACCGCAGATGAAACGCATGTGGAATCCGCATTTTCTATCTGGTCATGTGAGACCAGCCTAAGGTAGATTGTTACCTTTTTATCACATGACCGGGGACCGCTCAATGAGGCCACCGATCACTGCTCCAGGCTCTCCGTGATCTTTGGTAGCTGGGAGCAAGGGGATTTTATATTTCCTGAGCTCCCTGGCGCCTGTAAATGTTTCTGGCATTTTGCCGGTGGGTGCATGCGCAGAAGCCAGAGAAGGTCCGTGGAGGAATATTGCATCGGGGTTCAAATGTGGAGACCTCTGGTAAGACGTTTCATCTCCTCTCACTGATCGCATCGATGAGGGAAGATGAAACCAACTTTTTTTTTTACATTTTTTCGTGATCGCTGTTATCCATTGGATAACGGCGATTACGTGACCAGGAACCACATACCCGCGCCCCCCATGACATCTCCAGGCTCTCTCCAGGCTTTTATCTCCCCTGATGGATACAATCCAATGGATAACGGTGATCATGTGACCGGGAACAGCATACAGCAGTCCCCAGTCAATCTTACTTAAGCTTCACTCGGTTATCTTTGACAGCCAGGTGCAGAAAGATCTTAAATTTTCCGGGCTCTCCGGCCTTCTGTGCATGCATGCCACATTGGTCCATGCGCAGAATCCCGTGGTAGTGTAGATCGCCGCGGTACATCACGGAGGACGGGAGTGAGCATTTTCAGATGCCCATGAGTGAAGCTGAATCTTTAACTTTTGAAAAACTTTTTTACACTTGAATGCGATGGGCGCTATGCACCGGATAGCGCCGATCGCGTGACTTGGAAGAAAGGGGCTTACCACGGTCCCCCATGACAGCTCCAGGTTGTCTGCTACCTCTGGTAACTGATAGCATGGAGTTGTTACGTCCACAGCCCACGTGGCTTTAATCCCCAGAGGAAACATGTTTTTTGTCCCAGGGGATTAAAACCCACTAAGGCAGGACGTAAAAAGGCAATGGGGTGGGAACTAATGGGTTAATAGCCTTATTTCACTGATGACGCTAGAGAGCTGGCAAAACACATTTGGGGGTGCTATAGTGTTTCTATTTTAGATTGGCTATGTGCTCATCTATTGAAATTATAGGGATTGTGAGTCCGCAGCTGCATCCATTTATATTAGTGTTACTATAGAATATAGTATGAATATAGAATATATAAAGGAGATACATCCAAAGCTTCACTAGCGAGCCATTACATTATTAGAGACTACTTTATCCTGTTTATCTCTTATAGTATTAGATTGTCATTACTGGTCCTGATGGGTTTTAATATATATATAAAATAAAGGTTAGGTTTTATTTTATTCTGTAATGCAACATATGAGCTGCAATTTTTAATAGAACCTAAGGGCAGAGTTGGCACCGTTTCTCTAATCATGGACAACCCCTTTAAACAACCCTACTGTTGACCTATTGAATACCCATCTGTCAAGCTCCCAGCAGTGTACAGAATATGGGCAGACTGAGAACTGGATGGACAAGCTCTTTCCTCTCTAGACTTTTTCACTGCAAAGATTGGAAATTTTTGAGAAAATGGTTACAAAAAGACTTGTGTAGCGATTTGCTGCCCCGGAGAGCTGTGTGCCTGCATACACGGTGGCCATAAGGCACCTTCACCTCTTTTTTTTTCTGGCTCAAATACAATTATGCTTTAAACAATTTCCCATTTCAGAAGATGAAAAGCTGAACTTGACAGTCAACCTCTGGTATCAACCGCAAGAACTAAACAAGAAACACAATAGATTGTTTTTCTTCTTTGAAGGAACGCAAAAATATAAAGTCAATGACGGAGAGAAGACGAACATTGTGTCCCAACACCAATAAAGAGCGCTGGTTTGCTGCGCTCTCATCGTGTCTGGGTCACTAAGTCATCACCCAAGACCACCAATCTTTCTTCTACAAGTAATCTCGCAGCAACAAACAGTTTGGTCTTCCGCTCCGGCTTCTTGGATACAACACAGAAATTGGAATCTGAATGCGTCCATGTTTCTTTTATCTCCTTTAACATGGGCTCCTCTGATCTGGTGCCTATAAAATAAAGCTGGCAGCAGGAGAGTAACAGAAACGTATGCCCAGAGAATACGAGGAAACGTGCTTCAACACTTCACTTTTGGTCTTCGTCAACAGAAAGAAATTGTAAAACAAAGTGAACTGTAACTAACTAGTCATCATCGCTGTTTTAATTCATAGGTTTCCTTACAGGTGTAGCAGTGCCGAGTTGGTAATTTAAAAAGATTAACCACTTTTACTTAATTTTCTCCAATAGGACTCTTCCAACTTTTCTGGAACCCCAACCAGTTGCAAGTCATTTCTCCTTTGTACTTGCATTTACTATTTGCATCCTGTATATGGACAGGTTTTTATTCCAGTTCATTAATACGTATCTCTGCTTTGGACGATCTCTCAGTAACTTTTTGCAAATTGTGTCTTTATAAATCCAACTTCTCTTCTTTCCTCGTCATCACAACTCGTTTAGGTGACAGACAGGCAACACGTCGGAGCAGCCTCAGCCAGAACTGTGGTACATCACAACCAAAGGCCCAGCGACCAGCAAGGCAGCTAAGCACAGCAGAATCAAAAACAGTCCCAGGTTTTATTCCCACGAGCGCATAAACACTGCGTTTTCACGCCCGGGCGCATATACGGCATCCATGTGAACCATTGGTTTCCACTGTAGCCATTCACATGGGCAAATATACGGCGCTTTATTACACCGTCAGCGTGAAAATTAGAACATATACGCAGCCGGCACATATACGCCCAGCCAAAACATAGTTCTGGAACTATG
This sequence comes from Eleutherodactylus coqui, assembly GCF_035609145.1. NCBI lineage: Eukaryota > Metazoa > Chordata > Amphibia > Anura > Eleutherodactylidae > Eleutherodactylus > Eleutherodactylus coqui. The sequence continues at coordinate 119,114,471 of NC_089844.1, read as the reverse complement.
TTTTGGCTAATATACGCCGGCGGTCACATAGACTACAATGGAAGCAGGGAAAGAGAAGGGAGGGGGAGGCATTTTTGCAGCGTCCAATGCTGCGAAAAGCTTACAGGTGTCTCTATATAGGCACTGGAAAGCATCCTGAGGATTTTGGCAGGTCGAGGGTTTTCAGGGGTGCGGCTTATTTTTTCGCTAAAAATGACGCTTGCGGTCGTGTGAATGGATGAGAAAACGCTTGCCATGATCGCTGAAAAACACCCATTCAGCCGCTTATACGGAGCAAGCGTGGAAACGTAAAATGCTGTTGTCGTTTATGCGCTCATGTGAAAGAGCCCTTTAGGAAAAGAACCAAGCTAGCATAATACATGGGAGATCTGCTGGTGTGTCTCCACTGCTCACATCCCGCTATAGGCCACACACTCCTCAGCCAGCAGAGTTCAGGGGTGTATTTAAGTGCACAAAAGAGAAACATGCACAGTTCGGTCATGTACATACGTTGCATATTTACATGACCGAAAATGCATACACTCATGTCAGTGAGCCTACAGACATAATATCAACATGAGGGACATTAAACAACAGTACTGAGCAGTGGAGATAGGAGTTTAGTAGCTGTGAGTAAATTACTCACCATTAGCTGCTACAGCCGCATCTGTGAGTCTCTCTCCCCCCTCCACCTCTCTATAGATTTCTTTAGGCAGTATGAGTAATCACTTCCTCTTATCTGACTTATCTCTTTTACTAGAGATTGAATTCACTTAACACACAGTGGGCCACAAATTAGAAGGAAGGAAGGGAGACTCATAGTGGCCAGCACTTGAGAGGAATTTTTTGCACAAAAAAAATCATCATTTAAGGTAATTAAAGTGATTTGCGTTTAGTAGTTATGACATTATCTTCTATGCGGAAGTGATCATTAGGTGGGTATTGGGTTGAAAATAGGTGAAAGAACCATTACTAATCTAAGATGCAGACGATATGACCCTGGTAGCAGAGACCATGAAGCATCTGAAAATGCTGATCCTGAAGCTAAGAGAAGAAAGTGAGAAGATGGGACTTCACCTGGACATCAAAAAGACAATGATTATGACCACTGCCAACTAGGAAGTCCACAGAAAGGTCAACAACAAGGAAATTGAAGTGGTTGATATTTTTGTATTCCTTGGGTCCCTCATCGATTATAGTGGGACAACAACGGGTGAAATAAAGCTTTGATTACCACTGGGGTGTACAGACATGGTGAGCATGGACCCAATATGAAAGTGCAAGGATGTCTCCGTGACCATTAAACAAAGGTTAATCAAAGCCAACATCTTCCCAATTGCAACATATGACTGTGAGGGTGAATTCACACGAACGTATATCGGCTCGGTTTTCACGCCGAGCCGATATACGCCGTCCTCGTGTGCGGGGGGAAGGCTGGAAGAGCCAGGAGCAGAAACTGAGCTCCCGCCCCCTCTCTGCCCCTCTGCACTATTTGCAATGGGGAGAGGCGGGCGGGGGAGGAAGCTCAGTTCCTGCTCCTGGCTCTTCCATCCTCCCCCCCCCCCCCCCTTGCACATGAGGACAACGTTTATCGGCTCGGCGTAAAAACCGAGCCGATATACGTTTGTGTGAATTCACCCTGGGACGTAGACATCGAGGATAACAAACAGAAGAAAAATTGCGGTTTTCAAGCTGTGGTATTGGAAAACACTTCTACGAATCCTCTGGACAGTTAGGGTCACCAACTAAATGGTCCTGGACCATATCAACCCAGAGACTGAGACTGACTTGGCCTTGGACACGTGATGAGAGCCAATTCGCTGGAAAGAGAGATGCTACTTGGAATTGTCAGTGGTGAAAAGAAATAGGGAGGACCAAAGACACGTTGGCTGGACATCATCAAGGAGGACATGGGAATGGACATCAGGAATTGAAAGCAGCTGTAGAGAATAGAGAATTAATACAAGATGCCTTGAAGCGTACAGACCATTTAAATTATATAATTAAAATGTATTAGCGCTCTGATATACAAGACATGGTCATTCAGTTCATGGATGTTCTCAAAATCGCTGCTGCTTGGCAGTAAGTGAAAAGATTTCAGTTTATAACGAGAGGCTGGAAACTCATTTTGATCATGTGCAGCTCATGACTGGGACAAATGTATCCAAACCTGGGTAACTCTCTATGAGCCAAGGCCTCCTGCACACGGCAGAGCCGGATTCCACATGCAGAATCCCGTAGCAGAATGCGGTCCTGGGAGCAGCGCTGCCTGCGTGTACCTGGTACTACTTTCGTTTTCATCTGTACTCCTTTTTTTTTTTAAACTCCTGATTTTCCCAAGACCTTTCCGCAACGTCAATTGCGGAATGGCCGTGGATCGGACGACTTCCATTGACTTCATTGGAAGCCATCCGTGCAAAAATAGAGCATGCTGCAATTATTCCTCCACTGGAAGAATTGATTTCCCATAGCATGTTATGGGGGGTATTTGCTGCGGATCTACGGCGTGGACGCCCGCCGTGGATTCCGCAGCAAATATCTGCCCGCGTGCAGGAGGCTGATATGTACACTGATACATTATAGCAAAGTATCAGCACAAAAGAGAAATCTGTTGTTTCCCTTGATGAGATTTGAACCTAAGACCCCAGGATTGCAAGGCAACAGAACTAACTACTGACCACACTCATTGTAGAGATGCCACTACCGCCAACCTCTTTCTTTTAAATGCTGAAAAATGGATGCAAGCAGAAAGCTGACAGGTGCTTTCCATTCCACTTCAGTCAAAAAATATGTAAGTGTGAACAGAGTCTATCAGAGGATTAACTAGCCTACATACACTTGTGGAAACAGTCAGCGGTGATATTTATGAGGTCAAGACAGGTTTTCAGCTTCTGCATGCAAGTAAGACTGTTCATTCACTCACAGCAAGCAAAGATCTTAAAACTGGTTGCAGGGGTTAACTTGTTTGGTGTGGTGGCAAATAACAAAAATAAAAAAAAGACCTGTACACCTCACCTGCCAATCTGGTTGTGAGGGTCCTTGATTCCTGAGCTGCAGCAATAACACCAGGGACACATGGCTGCTGATGCCAATGATTAAAGGGGTGGCACCAAGTAACACTCATCACCCTAGGATAGGTGATAAGTCAGTTCATTGGGGGTCTTAGCGCGTAGACCACCACGGAGCATATGAACAGAGATCCCATGTCCACCTTTTCTCATCACTGTGGGGTCACATCTCTCCCCAGCAGTGATGTCGGAATGAATAAAGCTGTGGCTGTGCATACACCCCAGCCTCTCCATTCAATTCAATAGGGCTGACGGATATAGCCAAGTGCTTGTACTCTACTTCCAGTGGTTCCACTGAATATGAATGGAGTGGCACTGCGCAGGTGCGACCACAGTTCTATTCAATCTACTCTGCACTGCAAAGTGTGCAGTGAGCATGCAGCGATGAGGACAGGGTAAAAATGCCGCCTGTTCCCGTGAACAGTGGTGATATCAGCAACGAGACCCCAACTGATCAGACGGTTATCACCTATCTAGTGATAATTGATAAAAGTGTATCTTGGTACAACCCTTTTAACTGCAGTGGTCACATGTCCCCGTGTCAGGATATCATTGCTGCTGCTGCAGAAAGTAGAGGGCAGGAGGGAACGGGGTACCATGAAACCGGGAGCATTGGGGAAATCGAGTGAGGAAAGTATGGCTGGGTTCCCACATGGCATATTCCCGGCGAAAATCTCGTGGCTTGGCCGCAGTGAAAAACCGCGAGATTTCCACCAGGAAAGCACTGCTTCAAACCCGTGGCACATAGCTTTTCCATTGTGGCCAGCGCTCCAATAGTGGAGAGCGTGTCCACAACGGAGAAAAAAAAGAATGGACATGATGCGGCCAGTGAATCCGCGCCGCAACGCTGGCTTTTGACGGCTTTGACGTCCCGTGTGGATGAGATTTCTGAGAAATCTCGTCCACATGGCTGGCGAATCACGGGATTAGCGGCTGCACGCGGATTTGCCGCAGCGAAATTCTGAACGGAATTTCCGTGGCAAATTCCCCCTGTGTGAACCCAGCCTATGTCTTCTTTTATGTATTCCCAACACCCTGGGCAGAATTTAAAAAATTAGGAACTGGATAAGAATTTACACAAAGTATATTACTCTGTTTCCCCCAAAATAAGACTGTCTTATTCTCAGGGAATATCTCATTATACTTAGATAGCAGACTCGGTTCGGGTCCTCCCGCTGCTCTCCATGGCTCCAGCGCGCTTGCTGCAGTCCTCGGCCACCCACAAAAGATGGCTTCTTGGTTACGGGATTTTTAAATCCCGCCTCCAGGAAGCGATGGCTGTGATTGGTTTTGGAGCGCTGCTCAGGCAATTAACGCAGCGCTAGATGAATTAATGCGATGGCTGTGATTGGTTCATCGAGTGCTGCATGGATTGGCCGAGCAGCATTCGATAACCAATCACAGCCATCGCTTCCTGGAGGCGGGATTTATGAATCCCGTAACCAGGAAGCGATTTTCTGTGTGTGGCCAAGGACTGCAGCAAGCGCACTAGAGCTCCGGAGAGCAACAGGAGGACCCAGACCAAGCCATACCTGCTAAGTAATATATTGCTTTTTTTAAGGTAATACAGTGAGGGCTTATTTTTGGCGAAGGGCTTATATTTCAAGCCTACCCAAAAATTCCAAAAAATCAAGGTAGAGCTTATTTTCGGGGTAGGCCTTATTTTCAGGGAAACAAGGTAGCTGCAGAACTTTGCATTACACAATGATTTTTATGAAGCTTTATTCACATAACAGTAGCACAGCTAGTAGGGTGCAGCAACTATACTATAAAAGTCGCTCCAAAGGCATATGTGAAGAAGGCTGCTGGGAGTAGTAGTTTCCCAACAGCTGGGAAGCCATGGGTTGGAGACCAGGATGTAAAGGATAGCACCTATACCAATATGTGAGCAATCAGCATTTCCTAACAAAACCATTCTCAAATGTATTACACCCCCTTATTGTACGGTACAATAGAAAGCAAATCAGATGCAAGCGCAAGATCCATGACCTGTATATAAAGTGATCCCCCTCCTGCCGTGAGAGCACAGGGCTCAGGAATACGTAATGTATTATCCTTTATTGCTACAATTCGACATCAGTATACTGGAATTCAATGCTCACGTTTGGCGTTGTGTTACATGCCTCATTTAATATTCTAGAACACTACCCACACTTCTGTGCAACCCTAGGTTATATTTTGCGCTGCCAGATGTTTAATTACATGTTGGAACCCAGTGTTTTGGAAACGGAGTGTCTTGCATTATAAGATCCACACAAACACATGAATAACAAAATATGGTTAATGGACCAGATGAGCAAAAACCACTCAAATATTTGGAAACTTCTTGGATAAAAACAAAACTTGTTCCAAGATGGCTGACAGCAACATGATTTCATAAAAGAGCATTTCCACCAAATTACAACGATGAAAGATAGGTCCTTGACCCATCAAAGTCACGAGAAAACTGAAATTAGAGGCACAAAGTTCGGAGCTGAGTAATCTCATATTATCTTCATAGGGATCGGAGATCCATTTTCTCATACTCCGCTTCAGATCTCCCCCTTACCTCAACACAGCCAGGGGGCTACGTCCTCATATCAGTGGGGCTCGCTGCCTAGCTTTGTAGCCGCGGTACAAAAAAAAATCAAACAGCGATTGGCTTATGTAAAGGGGCAGTTGTTCATCCACGAATGACTTCCTGTTTACTGTGAATGAATCCATCCAAAACGATCTCTGTCCCGCTCAGCCTCCATTCACTCAGCGATCCTTGCTCCTGTGTGAAAGCACTGGAGGGAATATTGCTGGGAGGACCGTTGGGTGCTGAAGCGCTGCGCCCAACAGTCTTCCCAAGTAGAAGAACCCTCAAATTTGAGTTCTGGAACTGTAAATGTGTCAAGGGGGTGGTCCCCACTGCTCACTGTCAATGAATGATGTCAAATGTGTTAGACAGCAACAGTGGGGACCCCTCAATTAACAGGTTCACAGTGCCAGGAGACACATCTATTAAGAGCCCATACAGGGGAACGGAGTAGAAACAGGGGTATAAATGAAAGAAACAGACTGTTGGGGTCAATGGGGCCGCAGCTGTGAAGCGATGGGGCTGTCCAAGTTGACATAACTCCTCTTCAAATGATAAAAGTCTGGCTACACATAACAACCAATGGGGACAGACAACCCTCTGAGAATGAGGCCAGAGCAACAATCAACTGACCACTGTGGGTGAAACAACCGATAGTGCCAAGGAAAGCTGCGACTAGCAAGGCATTTGTCCTGGCTCATTCTGACTCACTGCAGTGAGAGGGAGCTTGAATGGAGCTGCGGCTAAGCATGTGTACAACCAATCCATTCAGCTGCATGGGACTGCGGGAGCAAGTCGAGCGCTGCACTGAGCCTCCCTTTGGCAATCTCATAAACCACAGGTGTCAAACACAAGGCCCGTGGGCCGAATCCGGCCAGCCACCTCATTTTCTGTGGCCCGCCGGCTGTGCACAAAGTTCCCTCACCTCAGTGCTGCTGTCAGTAGGCGATCTTCTATCGGCATGTACTGTCTAGTGCAGACAGTAATAGAGGAGTGCCGATAGACTGACAACAGCCGCGGAGGAGGGAAGAAGACTGCAGAACATTTGATTTCTGCAGCAAGGAGAGCGACGCTGAGGAAGAGCAGCTGGAGAGTTAGAGCCTGGTCAGCGCTGACCTTCTGTCACTGGCCCTTCCTCTGTTCATGGCTGCAGGCCTGGGAAACATCAGGGGCCCAAATATGCAGGAGGGCCCCAAGAAGGACTGAGGGCAGCCAGTACACCTGCCGGTGGGACCACATTGAATGCAGGTAAGTATAAAAATGTGTATACAGAAATGCCCATATATATAGTCTGTGTGTATGTATATATATATATATATATATAATGTGTGTGCACCTGTGCATATATATGTATAATAGTGTGCGTCTGCGAGCGTAATAGTGTGCGCCTGTGCGCATAATCGTGTGCGCCTGTGTGCGTAAGGGTGTGCGGCTGTGTTATATGTGCGCGTAATAATGTGCGCTTGTTATATGTGTGCGTAATAGTGTGCGCCTGTGTTATATTTGTGTGTAATAGTGTGCATATGCATATAATATAGTGTGTGCGCCACTGGCCACTATGGAGGACCTTATTACCAATCGGTCCACTGTGGGGTTCAGTTTTACTATACAGTCTTACAATTAGAATCGGCCCTTTGACGGCAACCATAAGGCTGATATGGCCCTCGGTGAAAATGAGTTTAACACCCCTGCCATAGACTATGAATAAATCAGCTGCGAGAATGATCAGCTATACCGCTAATCACCTTCCTTTTTACTGTGGGGGTGCAGAGGGGAAGAAAGAGGGGCACGTGACCCTGTTCTTGTGATAGGTTGTGGGGGTTCGATATATATATGTATACCCTGTGGATAGGTGATAAATGTTAATTCTGGGAAGTCCTCTAAATATTCAAAATGTTTTTTAAAGTTGGACAATAGGCAACATGTTTTCCAATTGTGTTCTAGTCTAGCAAATCTGGCGAAGTGGTCAACTCCAGTTCTCACACACTTTTAGTGAATGGCACACTGTGATACATTGTTACCCCTCATCACTTCATTACTAGGCAGATATCCATGAAGGCTGGGGCATAACAACCCGTGGGGAAGCTTTAATAGTGTCCATAATAGTGAACATCCATCTTGGCCAGAAACCAATAAACAACTCAACACAATTTCTAACAACTTGCCCGAAGAGAACACTTCATGGATTTGAGTTACTAACGATTTGATAGATTTTAGGCAAGAATGCTCTTTAAAGAGTAAATGTTCCTGAATGATTAAGGATGATGATATAAAACTATATGTTTGTCTAGCCTAGGTTAACTAAAAAGCACTTACTGGAGGTGCAGTGACATAGAAGCCTGAGAAATACTTACTGTCAGTCACCAGTTATTGCTCATGGTAGATCGGAAGAAATTGTATTTCCTGTGTTCTACATGAAATCACTTATATTGTTTTAAAGGAAGCCATAAAGTGATAGACGAGTACATCTTCCTGACGGACATGAGTTTTCGAGATACAGCATTCGCCGATTAGCCGTCTCTTAGCCAATTCTCATGAACAGGTGGGAAGAACGTGTCAGGAGACCAAATAGATGCCGTCCTGCCCACGATTCCAAGTCCTTACCATCTGATGTCTGATATGCAGAGATTATCTACAGTTGTAGCTAAATTTAATTTGATATTTAGCACTTTAACCCATTAAAAACCAGTTACTGTAATACAAGGTTCTCGGTCCTGGGCTTTATTTCCTGTGGGCAGTAAAAATATGGCACAGGCTTAAAGCTCCGTCAGTCTAGCAAGAGCAGGTCAGATACCTGAAGGAAAAGGCAGAAGAGGTTTATAAATGCTTCTGCCTTCTTTTTTCCAGCTCCCTCTATCCACTACAAAGAGCAGTATGTAGTGAATAGAGGAAGCTGCTGGGACGTTTCCTCTATGGACCCAGCAATCACATGATTGCTGGTGACCCCGGTTTAGCAGAACCCAGCCGAGCTCTCACAGTGACTATTGTCACACAAAGCAGATGTTTCCCCCTGCAATCGGGGCTCCATTTGAAAACTGTGAAATAGGGAAAAAATATGATGGTGTGACTGTCCCCTAGGGGTCTTATATGAGGTCATGGGGGCATAAAGTATAATAAAATATATTAAAACTACCACCCGCGTCAATCTAAACCATCATCATAGCCGCCCTGTAATCTGAGACTATACAAATCATATATCCAAAACTAAATGCGGAACCCACTCCTGTACTTTATTTTTGCATAAATTTGCTAATTTTTAAAGTAAAGATCATTTAAAAAAAAAAATTTAAAAGGGGTTGTCCCGCGGCAGCAAGTGGGTCTATACACTTCTGTATGGCCATATTAATGCACTTTGTAATGTACATTGTGCATTAATTATGAGCCATACAGAAGTTATAAGAAGTTTTTCACTTACCTGTTCCGTTGCTGGCGTCCTCGTTTCCATGGAGCCGACTAATTTTCGCCGTCTAATGGCCAAATTAGCCGCGCTTGCGCAGTCCGGGTCTTCTTCTTTTCTCAATGGGGCCGCTCGTGCAGGATGCCGGCTCCGTGTAGCTCCGCCCCGTCACGTGCCGATTCCAGCCAATCAGGAGGCTGGAATCGGCAATGGACCGCACAGAAGCCCTGCGGTCCACCGAGGGAGAGGATCCCGGCGGCCATCTTCAGCAGGTAAGTAAGAAGTCACCGGAGCGCGGGGATTCAGGTAAGCACTCTCCGGTGTTCTTTTTTAACCCCTGCATTGGGGTTGTCTCGCGCCAAACGGGGGGGGGGGGGGGGGGGGGGGTTGAAAAAAAAAAACAACCCGTTTCGGCGCGGGACAATCCCTTTAACTTTTTGTACACATTATGCTTAATAAAGCTAAACAATTGGATGAACATTCTGTGAAAAAAGTATTAAAAAATATCTCTACCTGTGAATGAATACATTTCCTTGTAGTCTTGTGCCGCTATACTTTGTACAGTCAAAAAATCATTGACCGCTCAGTGGTTACAAGCTATTCATGCACACAACTACTGAGGCCTTCAATTGGCTGCATGCTGTTCATGCACACATGACTAGTGAGGCCTGCAATTGGCTGCAGCAGTCATGTGAGTAAAGATCGTGACTAGAGATGAGCGAATATACTCGTTTCGAGTAATTACTCAATCGAGCACAGTGATTTTCGAGTACTTCCGAAGCGGGGAACAGGGAGGAGCCCTCTCTCTCCCTCTCCCCGCTGTAACCCCCCACTCACCCGACTCACACGGTGCCCCCGAATCTTTTCACCCGAGTACGGAAGTACTCGAAAATCGCGGCGCTCGGGCGAAAAAGGGGCGTGGCCGAGTAGGTTCGCTCATCTCTAATCGTGACGTCATTACCTTTTTCTATGTCCCTATTGGAGACTTGAATCTGTGATCCCATGATCTCTAAGATAATGATATATAGCTCTCAGGTATTATAGTACGCTGCAATAATTATGTACTGCAGTGTATAATCCCATATCTTTCAACGTTACAAACCATGGCAGACACAGAAGCCACTGTCAGGCATCCAGTTTTCATGGCAACCGATCGACTATGTATGGACTAATGACGTCCCAGAGGAAGCTCCCTTTTAACTGCTTACATGCTACAGCCAACACGGATTACGACTTGCAAAGGGTTAACGGCAAGGATTGTCCTAATTCTCATCCATGATACAGAGAACAACAGGACATGTGGTATGTTTTTTCATGTGGACCAGCAAAAGGCAGTATGCATAGTTCTATAAGTTATAATGGGTCTGTGTGCTGTCCGTGAATTAACATGGATAGCACATTGACCCAAAAACACTAGCGCGCTGGAATAATGGGCAAGGCATATTAAATATAATTCAATTCCTAAGGCACGTTATTTGGCAACGTGGCAATGGCAACCCTTCTTCCCCAAGTCCTGGTTGGACTCCCTGCTCTTCACATCATTGCAGATCTATGTCAAAATATATATATTGCGAAATAGCTCCCCTGCCCCTCTCCAAAAAATTGTATCTAACCAACATATAAAAGGCAAGACACTCACGATGACTCAGCAGGATATAAATCCTGCTGCTACTAATGGGAGGAATTGGGCTAAGCAGGAGCACATGTGAAAAAGACTTGGGTATACTAATAGATCATAGACTGAACATGAGTCAACAATGTGATGCAGCAACCAAAAAGGTAAACACAATTCTGGGATGTATTAAGAGACCTACAGAGTCTAGATCATGTGAGGTAATTATATCCCCCTCTACTCTTCCTTAGTCAGATCTCACCTGCAATACTGTGTCCAGTTCTGGGCACCCCACTTTAAAAAAAAGACAGACAAATCGGAGCAAGTTCAGAGAAGAGTTACCAAGATGGTGAGCGGTCTGCAAATCATGTCCTATGAGGAACGGTTAAAGGATCTGGGAATGTTTAGCTTGCAAAAAAGAAGGTGAAGAGGAAACTTAATAGCTGTCTACAAATATCTGAAGGGCTGTCACAGTGCAGAGGGATCAACCCTATTCTCATTTACACAAGGAAAGACTAGAAGCAATGGGATGAAACTGAAAGGGAGGAGACACAAATTAGATATTAGAAAAAACTTTCCGACAGTGAGGGTGATCAATGAGTGGAACAGGTTACCACGAGAGGTGGTGAGTTCTCCTTCAATGGTAGCCAGGGGGTTGGACCAGATGACCCTAGAGGTCCCTACCAACTCTACAATTGTATGATTCTATTTCTCCCAATCCTGATACACCCTCTAGTGCCCCTGGTACCCCCCACCTGCTTCACTGAGACACCCTTCAAGCCCAACCACAAGTCCATGCATACCCACCCCGGTTTCCTTTCAATGTGCACTCTAGACTTGCCAGTTTGCATGCAAAAAGTTCCCCACTATCCACAACTTTTTGACTGCTTAATCCCTAAGCCAAGCCACGCTGAAACTGACATGCCATGTGGAATTCAAAGCTGCGGCACGGCAATTGTATCGCCGTTTCCACTGCAGGCTCTCCCCTCTCTACGGAGAGAGATGGCCGCATCGGAATAAGCCGCTTTCTAAACCTGCGCCAAAATGTCTCGGGACTTCAGCTGCGTAAATCTCACAGAATTTCTGTGTGGTCCTACTGCGGGTGTGAACCCAGCCTAATTTCTTTATGCGGATTCTGCATCACGGAATCCACATCTAAATTTGTCCCATTGCAAAGGGCAAAATCCATATGTGGAGTAAACTCAAGTGCTCAGCTGTGGATTTTGCAGCAGAATTCACTTGAAAAATATTCTTTCTGGAACCTCTTATATTTTTTTTTTTCCAACATATTTTTATTGGTTTTATGTTGCATATATAACATTACTTTAACATTTTATGAAAGTGGTGTGATATACACATCACCGGCTTAATGCTGCAACTAATAAAGAAGAAACAAGAAAAACATTATGAAAAGCAATAGGTTAATATGTGCGTTATGTTCTGATAGTTAACAGACAAGGGGAGGTATGAGATACGGGGTGGGCGGGGAAGGGGGGGGTGTCGAGGGGGGGGATCCAGGCTAGTGCCTTTTGGTTGTCCCACTACTCGAGATATGAGTTGGCTACTCACAGTTGCCGTCTTGTAGCCACCTGGTGATTAGAGGAGAGTTACGTGCATCTATCCAGACTGCCCAGGTGCGGTAGAAATTCTCGGCTCCGGTTGTGTCTTCCTGTGATCTTATTCTCTCTAATCTTTCGATCTCGTCTAAGGCCCCCACCCATGCGCATCTAGGGATTTCTGTGTCCTTTTTCCAGAATCTGGGTATCACTTGCCTCGTGGCCATAATGAAATATTTCAGCAGGCCTTTTTTGAGTGATTGGGCGCCTAGTGGAGGGAAGGATAGAAGTGCCACCTCAGGTGTCAGGGTCAGTGATTCCCTGCACACTTTCTCGTATAGTTTTCTCATGTCTCGCCAGATGGGTCTGATCATGGGGCACTCCCACCATATATGTAGCATCGAGCCCACTTCTCTGTGGCATCGCCAGCACATATTTGAAGCCGATGGGAATAGGGCGTGGAGCCTCTCTGGTGTCATGTACCATCTTGACAAAATCTTAAAGTTCAGCTCCTGCAGCCTACTTGCCACCGACATCTTATGGGTGTGCTGGAAAGCTTTGCTCCAGAGCTCTCCGGGAAAGGATCTACCCAGGACCTCTTCCCATGCGGCAACCCACCTGGGGGTGTGACCACCCAGCTTCTCCTCCAGTAGCTGGCTATATAATATTGACACGGTATGCTTGGGCGCCTCCCTTCTGCTGCATAGTTCCTCAAACGGGGTAAGGTTTAGGCTCCACCCCCGTTCCGGCCTCACTTTTCCTAGGTAGCTACGAACCTGCAAATATTGCATCCATGAGCCCGGGGGAATGCCTCCTGTCCCCTGTATAGTCGCCAGGTCTCGCATGCCCCGGGCGTCCACCACCTCCCCTATCCTAGCTTCCGTTCCATTGGGCAGGAATCCCAGGCTACGAGTGCCCATTGTTGCTGGAATTTGTGGGTTTCCAGTTAAGGGGGTTAGGGGACCCGGAACCGTTGTCTGGCAGCCCCCCTTCCATGCCCCCAGCAGGGTGATCATCAGGCCCGATGCCTCCGCCCTCTCCCAATTGACCCCCTTCGGGATCCAGAATGCTCCTTTTGGTGAGAAGGTATTATTCTCGTTTTCGATTTGTACCCATATTTTATCTGATTCATGGTGGTGCAGGTCTAGTATTAGGGTGGAACCTCTTATATTTTTGAACACACCAGGGTTCATTGATAGTAAGATATAAACAGTATCTGGGCCAACATTTTGTTCACTTCACTCCCAAAACCATGTGCATCCCACAAGCCTCCTCTCAATCAGTACACCTTTAAGACCGGTGGAAGAAAGAAAAACAAACAAACAGCAAAAACCTTCCAAAAAATAGGATCTTAAAAAAAAAGAAAAGCGCCTGCAGGAACACCGTGATGAGGATGATACATTTTCTATTTTGGGTGCACATTTGACGTGAAGTAAAAGCATTTCTGTTCCATTTTATTTACTGCTAAGCACTTTCCGTAAACTAGACAATAATAGGAAAATGATAAATACTTTAATAAAACTCTTACTTTAGGAGCAAATATGGAAAACAAACGGAAATCTAAAAAGCTGAAAGGGAAAGGGGAGAAAAAAAAAACATGAAAAATAATCTTCCAAGTATCGCTTCAGAGAATCAAAGGGATAAATGATATACTCAAAATTCAGCTTCCAGGAACAAAGTTTCAGCTGGAACATCGGCTGAAAAATGAGTGTGTCAAAAATCAATATCTGCGCAATATGGAGGTTCTAAAAGGAAAATCCAGGCGCCTCTCCCTACCAGCTTGTAATCTGAAACACTTACTGTACATTAACGTCAATGAATAATTCACACCATTTTGTATAAATAAAATATAGAACAAGCTCCGTTTCCTGGTGAATAATGTCCCAGTGTTTTCTCCCGCTGCGTTCCAGCTCCTTCTGTTTATAGTGAGGAGGAAATAGATTTATCTTGACTGTCCATGTCGCCTCAGCTTATTCCACAAAGCTACGGATCTCAATCATGTCAACGGACGGAAGAGCGGATTTCAGCCATAAAGCGATATAGATTGCTCATGATATAGGAAGGCAAAAAGTTCAGAGTTTGCGGCCAACTGGTTGACAGCCAGTATGTCGGTCGCTTGCTGTGTTTGCTTATGAAGTGGGTATGCATTCTAAATCAGTCGTGTGTACATGAGAAATACTGAGGCTCGGTGGTTAGCACAACCGTCTTAGGGTCCTGGGTAGGAATCGGACCAGGGGCAACATTGGCATGAAGCTTGTGTCTTCTTCCTCTGTTCAAGTTGGTTTCATGCAGGACGGGTTTTTTTTTTCAACACCTCAAAACAGTGTGGTGGGTAAATGAGCAAGATATGACACCGATAACTGACAAGTATGACCCTCATGAATTACGATCAGCACCCAATGGGATGTCCCAGTGGTTGCCGAAGGAAAAGAGGCGTGAACCCACAAGAAAGAAAATGACACACATGACCAATGAGGTCTACAATTGGCTGCAACAGTCATGTTAGTGATGATCGTGATGTCATTATCTTTTTCTATGCCACAGTAGGCAACTCGAAAAGCTTGTGTAGAACCATCTCCCCTATTCTTCATATGTCTGGGCTGTGGGGTAGAATGGCAAAACGGAAGCCTTTTCTAACAAAGAAAACATCCAAGCCCGGATATGTTTTGCCAAAACCTACATCAAGTCTGCCAAAAGTATGTGTGAGATCCTATGGTTGCTCAAATAATATATTGCAACACTTCTGTACTGCGGTATATGATCTTTTATCTTTCAGCATTACAAGCTATGGGAGACCTGGGGGTCCCATGACATCCTACTGACCATGAATGGTACAGGGCTAATGAAGTCACAGATGGAAACGAATGATGCTAAATGCATGCAGACTTTAATGGGTCCATTCAACTTCCGTTATGCCCTCCTGTATTTTCCCAGACAAATTAGTGCTGAATGAGGTGCTATTTTATTCTGATTTTCTTCCAAGACATTTTATTGCTTTTTCATAAACATAACACGTAAGATTATAACACATAAAGGAAGGCTTTCTGATATTGTACACCTCAATCATATAAAAAAGCAACCTTTAACGTTTTCAGATATCTTGTACAAAATCACCAATAAACCTTCTTGAACTGAATAAACTTCCTATGTGTATTGATACTCATAATTAACAATAACAAAGGGGGGTTGGGTACACACCGACGGGTGGAAGACAACAAAGGAAAAGGGGAGAAGGGTAAGGAGGGGGGGGGGGGGGAGGCCATCCAGGATCCATTCTTAATTGTATCAGCTGTTATATACATGTACTGTATGTATACCACACGTTCACTCACAATTGCCTGTTGCTAGCCATCTCGAAAACCTAGGTGTATTTCGTATATCTATCCAGGTTGCCCAAGTACGATAGAACTTATCATATCCTGTTGGATCTTCCGCCACTCTGAGTCTCTCCAATCTCTCAATCTCATCCATCGCTCCCACCCATGCACTTCTGGGAATCTCTACACTCTGTTTCCAAAATCTAGGAATCACCTGCCTTGTGGCTATGATAAAGAATTTTAGCAAACTGTTTTGAACAAATGAACTTTCTCGTGAGCGATGGACAAAAGTGCCAACTCGGGTGTCAGGGAAAATGACTCTCTACACACTCTCTCGTATAGGTGTTTCACGTCCTGCCATATGGGTGTGACCATGCTATTTTATTCTGATTTTAACGAGAATCTAAGACAGAGGCTCCAAACAGAACCTCTGATGCAGATGTGGATGAGTAACTACTAGAGATGAGCGAGCATACTCGCTAAGGACAATTACTCGATCGAGCATTGCCCTTAGTTTGTACCTGCCCGCTCGGAAGAAAAGGTTTGGCTGCTGGCGGGGAGCGGTGGGGGAGAGCGGGGAGCAACGGAGGAGAGATCTCTCTCTCTCCCCCCTGCTCACTGCCGCAACTCACCTCTCACCCGCGCCGGCAGCCGAACCTTTACTTCCGAGCGGGTAGGTACTCGCTAAGGACAATGCTCGATCGAGTAATTGTCCTTAGCGAGCATGCTCGCTCATCTCTAGTAACTACATTAGATGATCAGTAAAACTTGTGCGCTTTTGAAATACAAAAGAAAAGGAAAAATATTTGGAGATCCCAAGACTTCACCTTCTCCTTACCAGGAATAAAGCGCAGACCTGAAGCCCATAGTTTAACTTGTCAAGGATAAATTAGGAACAGGAGGTGACCCGTGAAATGGAAAGGCCTCCACTGCTGCGGAACGTAGGGAAACAGAGCTGTCAAGCACAGTTCTGCCTCGCAACCTCCTGCTCTCTGATCCAGAACGCTGACTGACAGCTCCTCCCCAGGTATTTCAGTGGCAGCTGTGCAGCTAGTCTCTCTGGTGGACTAGTGGCTGGTAATGGTGGCTTTGAGTCATTCACTTCACCTCCATCCTGGCACTATACATACTGCCTGCCAGAGCAAAGTCATGGAAAGAGTGTACGAGACATTAAATATTCACCTCTATATCATCAGTGGTCCATGAAATGGTAAATCAGTTGCAAATAATGACATCCTTGATTGAACAGGCATCAAAAGTAGAAGACATGTCCTTATACACGTTATTTGCATAATGCAAAAAGGCTTCTCCTTCAGAGAATAGTTAATGCTGTTATGGAAATGTCCCGGCCTCATAAACAGCTGCTTCCTGACTGCTTCCAAAAATAATGATTACATGTTTGCATTCTAAAATGCTCTTGTATAAAAATAGGCGCAAGTTCAATTAAAATATCAAGTTTATACGGAAAAACATTATATTATATACACACATATATACACACACATATATATATATATGTGCATACACACACCTATATTAATGTGGTTTACCATCATGTAAATCGCTGCTGTACGTTACTTGGCTTTCTGGATTGCCTACACTTTCTGAACGCTGCCCCTATTGGTTAGTTTTGGTACTCTAATCTTTCAAGTACTGAGACATGGAAAAATTAAAGGGATATTCCGATTACACAAAGCTGCTGTCAAATGAATCCTAACCAAAAGTTATTAAAGTTTGCAATGTGGTTCTGCTTTGGATTTTGTCTTTAGCTCTATAAACCATCACCTTCTCCGAGCATGTCAGAAGGCTTTATTCACAGGACGGCCCGATACGTGTAGGCATTCCAGCGCTACAGCTCAGACATGCTCAGTAGGAACGATCGGGGACAGCTTTTTTTTCTTTCTTACTATTCAGCTTACATGATCAGATTGCTGACCAATAGAAGAAAAACATGGAAGGGAATTGTGGGAAATGTAGTTTTCCGCTACATATCGGCAAGGGTGAGGCAGCCATCTTGGAAAATAGTGATGCAGGGAAACATCAGAAATGGACAATAGGATAAGAAGGCAATGGCTGCGCGATTTATACCCATAAGCAATCCAAAAAGTATATAAACTCAGCAGCACTGTATACACAACACAAACAAAGTGCGGGAGTACTAAACTGTGCTCGCCCAATCCAGGATCCGGACAACACGAAGTCAGAAAAAAGGAAGGCAGGCAGCACCAAGCAATCAGATGAATGACCAAGCCCCGGTCAAGAAAACGTCATACTTTATTCCAAAAGATCCGACATGTTCACAGTCTGCTGTGAAGCGGGGCTTGGTCATTCATCTGATTCCTTGGTGCTGCCTGCCTTCCTTTTACCCATAAGCAGCTGTGCATAAACATGGCACAAAGACCTTTCACATCTGGAAGTCTTGACAATGTACTTCACAACCAGAATAAAGGGGTTTTTGAAGTTCTAAAAAAATCTGTCAGATAGCCTGAAATGCTTAAAAATAAAGTATCCTCAATTGCTGCCCCCATGCCGGTGAAGCGCTGCCACACACACAGGCCATACGTACAGTGGATAGAAAAACTCTACACACCCCTGTTAAAATACCACGTTTTTGTCATGTTAAAAACTCTGGCAAAAATGAATCATCTCAGATTCATTTCCACCTTCAAGGCGACCCGTTATCTGTATACTTCCATTCAAAAAGAAAATGAAATCTGGTGGAAAAGTGAAAAAAAAAAAAAAAGATAGTGTGGATGCATAAATATACAAACCCTAAAACTAATACTTTGTTGGCGTACTCTTTGACTTTATGACAGCATTCAGTCTTTTTGGGTCGGTGTCTATCAGCATGCCACATCTTGACTTGGCAATCTTTTCCCACTCTTTCTTATAAAAACGCTCCAAATCTGTCAGATTGTGAGGGCATCTCGTGTGTAGCGCCCTCTTCAGGTCAACCCACAAATCTTCAATAAGAATCAGGTTTGTGGTCTGGCTGGACCATTCCAAAACTTAGATGTTCTTCTGGCGGAGCCATTCTTTTGGTGAGTTAGAGGTATGCTTCTGCCACTCTGAAAGGGGAAATTCCTCTCCATCTTCAGCTTTTTGGCAGAGGTCTGAAGGTTTTGTACCAGAATGGACTGATATTTGGAACAGATTATGATTCCCTCCACCTTGACTAAAACCCCAGTCCCCACAACATAAAAACAGCCCCAAAACATAACGCTGCCCCCACCATCTTCACTGTGGGTCTGGTGTTCTCTCGGTGATGCGCAGTGTTGGCTTTGTGCCAAACATTCTTTTTGGAATTATGGCCAAAAAGTTCCCTCTCGGTCTCATCAGGCCATAATATGTTCTCCCACATACTTTTGGCAGACTTAATGTAGGTTTTGGTAAAACATAGCTGGTTTGGATGTTCTTCTTTGTTAGAAAAGGCTTCCATTTTGCCAACCCACCCCACAACCCAGACATATGAAGAATTTGGGAGATGGCTGTCACATACACCGGCTCCGGCTGCAGCGGTCACATGGTCGTTTACCCATGAGAATGCTAAGAGGCCAGGACACAGGACGTCATCAGCTACATCCCCTACACCCGCCAGGGCTTCTGCATTAGAAATCCACGTGACTGGTTTACCGGACATCACTGGGCTTGAAGACCCAGTAATGACAGAGGTCAGATGCTGTGGCATTAATGCCCTGAAACGGTGCTCTGACACCACAGGAAGTAAATTGCTATTACAAAAAAAGTAAGTTGGACAACCACTTTAATTGAATTAATTTAATTAATCACCATTTTGTTGAGGCACAATTCTAACTTTCGACACAACTGACAAATTGAAATTAGCACTGCCCCCCTATAGGTGGGGCTAATATAAGACTTAGGGGGAAGTGGAGTACGCAGGATCCCTGGGAATGGGGCTGTGATGACTGGGGGAAGGATAGTATATGGAGGCTGTGATGGGGGTGTGCATAGTACATAGGGGCCAGGATGACTAGGGGGTGTTGGGCCCCATCCTTCATGCGTGTATAACTAAAGTAAATACCTCATCCTTTAACATAAAAGAATTGCATAAACTTCACACTCCTTGATAAGTACTGATTATCAGCATTGTCCCATCAAATTCTGAAAATCAGTATATGTTAAAGGGGTTGTCTGCCCTCTTTTCCACAGATGACCTATCCTCTGGATCAGGTCACTGGTAGTTCATGGACATGGGATCCACTGCTTGGGACCCCTGTCCATCAGATAATTGTGCAGCCTTGTGTCCAGTACAGCGGGCCAGAAGTTGTCATCAGCAGCCAGCACAGGAATTGCGGGCATTGGAACTCCCATTGAACTCCTCCCCTTCCTACTTCTCTCCTGGTCAGGACATCACATCCAGTCCTGACCACAAAAGGAGCAGTGCAGCTCTCCCATTGATTTCAATGGGAGTTAAACTGGCGCCTGCACTTCCTCCTCTGTCAACTGATGACAAGGTCCAGGCTCACTGTACAGTACAGATAATAGACGGTGGTCTTGAGTGGCGGAGCTCCATCCATCAACTACCGATGACCAATTCAAAGGACCAGTCACCAGTGCAAAAGAGCGCAGAAAATCTCTTTAGAGGAAATGCTGTGTATGGGATTTCCTTACGTAAAAAATAGGTGTCTTGGTATTTTTAGTTGTTTAGCAAAAAAAAAAAAAAAAAACATTTGAAATGAAAAACAAAATAAAATAAAAAATTTGTTAAGAGATTTAAAAAAAATAAAAAATTATATATCTATAACTATATATATATATCTATACATATATATATATATATAGATATCTATACATATGCATATATCAGGATTTTAATTTTTGGCCAAATTGCCCATTCCTACCCATTAGGTAACTGCACTATAGTTCACATCCGAATGACCTGAAACGTGATGGTAAATATATATGAGAAAACAACTGGATAACATGTCCTACTGGGATATCGGCTCTCGTGACATTGAACATTAGGTGAGATGTGATGGTTACCCGCGAGAAAGCTGCACCTTTAATTGAGTAAAAATCTATCCCTGGCATTCGGGGCTGTGGCAACGTTCTTGACATTTGCTTTGCACTAAGTACTAGGACTAATGGCGTCACCCCCACCGAGAGCACCGAGAGGCTGTGAAATGAAAGGACAAGCGCTCCCGCCTGTGTGTGCAAACAGCGACAGCACAGTGGGGACCTGCTTTTCTTTTCCGACTTCTGACGCCTACATGTCTCATCAATAGCTGCTGCAGCTCGTAGAAAGGAGGCCTGCTGCTGGAGCCGTACTGAAGTGTGAACGGAAAGCATAAGATGATTTAGAGTCTGTGTTCCTCTCAACCTTTCCTTGGCGAAGCCACTCTTTGCTCCCATTAGGTAGTCGCACATTACTACACAAAGAGCTTCACACAGTTGGCTCCTAGGTCACAGTATACAACTTCCTGACGGCTTCTGAGAGCTTTATCCGTATTGTCAGTCGCCGCTTCGCATGGTGCATGCAACTTAGAGGAAGAAGCAGCCAACGCGGCTCACACAAGCGTGCGGCGACAATCTTCCCCGCAAATAATGAGCAGGATCAATTATACGGCAGGCAGCGACCGTTCACTTCTCCTGCATTTAAGAAGTTTTGCTTTGATGGTAACTAGTAACATTTAACGAAGGTGTCCCTGGTGACGGCACGCTCCTCATGTGTGTGATTAAAAAAGCTAGCGAAAATTAAAAAATAAATAAATAAAAACCCATCAGAATACACATTGATTGTTTTATATACTGCCGCATTATGGTGAAAAAGTCATTCTATGATTGCCATTTTCAAGATCTCTGCTTGCCATCAGTGAATGGGGTATTCTAGCTTACAACCAAAGACTGAAACACAGCCTTTATATACTGTACACAGAGCTAATATCTATTTTCAAATAACTATTTAGGGAATTTGGAGTTACAGGGGTTTTCCACGACTAAGCTAAACTCAGCATGCTTCATGAATATTAGATCGGTGGGGGTTCGCTCTTTGGGACGCCCACCAATCAGCTGTTTGAAATGGTTGTGGCACTTGAGTCAGCACTTAGAGATGAGCAAGCATGCTCGGTTAAGGAAATTACTCAAGCGAGCATCGGCATTTTCGAGTAACTGCCTGCTCGTCCGAAAAGACTGGGGGGGGGGGGGGGGGGGGTGGCCAGGGTAGTGGGGTAGGGGAGGGATCTCCCCCCTCGTTACCCCCCTGAATCTTTTCGGATGAGCAGGCAGTTACTCGAAAATGCCGACGCTCGCTCGATTTATTTCCTTAACCGAGCATGCTCGTTCATCTCTAGCTCAGCACCACAGCCACTTCACAGTACGTTTCTTGGAGACTATGTCTGGTATAGCAGCCCAATCCCATTCACTTGAATGGACTTAATCTACTCTTAGGCCATGTGACCACTGAACGCGAGTTCCCTAGCCTGAGAAGAGGACGTGGCGCTCACCTGAGTGCCATTGCCCTTTTTGAGTACCTGATCAGCAGGGGTCCCACAAGCAGTAAACCCCACCCATCTGATGTTGCTAACTTATTCTGAGGATAGGCCATCAATCTCTTAGTCTTAGAAAACACCTTTAATAAATGGTAGTCTTCCAGTTAAGACCCTTCTCATATGCCTCAAATTTTATTGGAAACGTTCATATATTTGGAGTAGGAATTTTTGCATGCACAGCCAGCTTTATAAGGTTTGTGGTAATACTCTAGGAATGGTCGGCCATACTTCCAACAAGACAAGGTGCCTTGTCACAGATTAAACGCTGGTTTGATGATATGAATGTTCCACAATTGGACTGGCTGACCTGAATCCTACTGAGCTTCTCCAGGATAAACTGCATCATCAGACCAGGAAATATGAACAGCATCCATCTTCTGTGAGAGAACATGACAGACGTTTGCAGGATGAATGGAGGGAAAAACAAGCTAAAAAGTGTATCAGATGTTAGTAGAACATATGCCATAGAGCATCTGATGTCATTAGGGCCAAATGAGCCCCACTAAGTATTAACATATGGAAATAAACACTACTTTTGATTCTTCCTCAGGTGTCCAATTACTTTTGGAAGGATAGTGTATACTATTCCATAGCAAGATAAAGAAAAAAGTGTACCATGTGGTATTTTTTTTTAAACCATGGGACCCTGTGGATAATGTACCCCACTGTATGTGTGAACAGTAGATACATTGCAGCCATTGGAGGTATATGCCTATTTCAGGCTGTGTGTGTCAGAGAGCAATAACTTGATGGGAACAGACACTTCTATTTTCCAGTATTGGAGACGAGTGAAAGAAATTGTGGAGCAGAAAGTGCTAATAATGTCACAATAGGAAACACCAAAGTTTCTTTAGAGGGGTGACTGTCGAACCCCACATTAACAAGTCTATCCGGGCAGCCACTTGCTAAGAACAGCCCTTAAATATTTTTGACACTGTCTAGCAAAAACAGGGCATAAAGGTCTTTATTAAGTCTAATGAGTCATTACAACAGGAATCTGATAAAGGACATGACGGTGACAACCAAAGTTGTATCTGATAAACCACTTGGGTACTGCCAAACAACCATGGCAAAAAAGGCAACCAGCCTCTGTAGAAGAGCCGAAACGTATTCCAAAACGATACATTATTCATGCCTTGCTAATTACCAAACTATTTCAGTTTTGTAAGGGTAAATAATTAATATTTGACATTAAATATGGATGCAATTTTATTAGAAATTTTGGAAGCCGGGCAGTATTGTTTAATTGTTAAGGTTCATCATGGGAAACTAATTATGATTTAAGCACTGATCTTTGCTTTCATTTTGTTAGAAAGCCAAACCATAACGTCTGACGGGAGACCACAAGTGCGGGCATTAAATGTGCACAGGCAATTAAAGCAATGTTCTATCCAGGAAGAGACATCTGAGGCGACGCAATGGACATCATGTCTACTGGTTTTATGCCAAGTAGTGTGTTAGGGATGGAAGAGTATGGTCACCTGGGACATTTGGTTAAACATTAGATATATATGAATCTTCATACAGTAATTGTCACGATTTTACGACTTGCCCCTAGATATTCCACAAAACCTCTTCAAAAGACAAACTCTTTGAGAACAATAAGAATAAGATTAGCAAGGGACCTCCATGGGTTTACTGTTCTCTGAGCCAATGCTCTCATGTACTGAGCTGATGTAAGCACAAAGAAGACAGCTCGGTTCTCACTACAGTGGCCAGGCTTATTAGGTATTCTTGTATCTTGATGGAAAACGGTGATCACGTGACCAGGGACCGCATACTGCGGGCCCCCGTGAAGTCTCCAGGCTCTCGGCTTTGTTTTGTAGCCAGGAGAAGGGAGATTTTGAATTACTCTGGCAATATGAGGCTTTTGTAGATGCGTCCACCATTTTGGCAGCAGGCGCGTGCACACAAGTCTTGGTGTAGTCCATGGAGGAATCCAGGGGCCTTTGGTACTTAATGTCATTTCCCCTCATGGATATGATCTGTGAGAGGAGATGAAACTTAAACTTTCTTTTTTTTTTTTTAACTTATTTTAAAAACTTTTTTTTTAACTTTACATGATCGCTGTTATTCATTGGATAACAGCGATCATGTAACCGGGAACAGCATACAGTGGCTCCTGGTGACATCTCTGCTCTCGGCTACACATGGGAGCCGGGAGCCATAGAGATTTTAAATTTCTAGGACCACATGCTCAACATAGGACGTCTGGCGCGCATGCGCAGAAGGCCCCTTCAGGACCTGGGAGGCCAGGACACAGTGGGACATCACAGAGGAGGCGAATGAGTACTTTCAGTTGTCCTGATGGATTCAATCCATCAGGGCAGCCGAATCTTTAACTTCTTTTTACTTTTTATTAACTTTTGTATGATCGCTGGCATTTACTGAATGCCGGATATCATGTGACCGGGTTGGAGGTCCCACGGCCCAGGATGACAGCTCCAGGTTGCCGGCTACCTACAGGAGTTGACAGGATGGAGCTGTCCCATCCTCAGCTTGCAGAGCCTTAATCCCTGCAGGAAGCATGTTTCTACATCCTCAGGGATTCAGGCCCAGCAAGCTAGGACATAAAAAGGCAATGGGCTAGTCACTAAGGGGGTTAATGGGAATTAGGGCTACAATACCAAGCCTCGCCACTGCAGTGGGAATGGAGTTTTCTACAGAAATTTGCTCAGTGATTGAGCGCACTAGCTTGGCAAACAGCAGATTGGTGTGGGTCATGGGCCTATCTACTATAAATGACCTACCATTTGAATTGGCCAACAATCGTTCAACTTGTCATCCTCTTCAAGACAGATGCTATTATCCTCCATTGTATCCTCTTCCCACAGCATTATGAAGACAGTGGTGGATTAAGGAGGCGGCAACCAGTAAAATTAGAGCAGCAGAATGGTGTTCAATATCAGTTTTAATTAGGTCCACCCTTTTGGCACTTTTTATTGAGTGGGACAACCAAGTCGAGCCCATCTTCATCTCTCGACTCATTTTCCTCTTGATGGAATTAGACACTATATTGTATGCTATGAGTTGTAGTACACAAACAATGGGATAGTAGTGAACATAGGAAGACCTCTGTAATCAATCGTGCTTTACACATCACTCCCTTTATTAAACAATTAATAGATATCAGCCTGGGAAGCTCCAGACCAAAGGCCTGTCTTAGTTGCCTTAGGATGTGGTATTCTAAGAAGTATTGATAGATTAACAACAATTTAGTACTTTAAATTGGTTTATGCCCAATGGGCTACCGAGTCATTTGGTGACATTCCCCATGTAAGCACCAGAGATTTGTTCACATATACATTGAATGGCTTCTCTTCTGTTCAGTGATCAGTGGAAACAGCGGAGCCTTCAGCTTCTGTCGTCATGTCAAGGTGACCTTTTTCTGAAATGCCAATCACATGGTTCTAAACAAATATTGTGTTCTGATTCAAGCTGTGTGAACAAAGCTATTACTTTTATATTTGCTTAAAGGGCAACATCTGACAATCATTCATTAGGCTATAATTGCAAGTCTTGCTTTTATCAATGCCAATTTTTTAGGATAAAATGTTCATCTTTTGATGAAAATAGAAAAAAAAAGTTTAGTTATTTTAGGACCTGCATTTGGAGATCTCGTCAGTTCTTATGCTTGCTCTAATTCCTTACAACATAGCCAGTTTATTGTGAACACCCTCTTTCTGCTGACCCTGTAGTAGGTGTGAGGGGGTGGTGTACTTTGGAATCACTTTTTTTAAAGGGTCATCTAAGAATCAGCTCCTCACAGGGTGTCTCATTGGTGGAACTCTCAGTGATCAGCTGTAATTTACTGGAGAACCTGGCAGGAACTGTTTGATTACCCTGCAGCGCCACCACAGGTATACCGAAGAATTGCTCAGTGTCCATTGAAATAAATGGACTGCCCATATAAAACCATGGATGTTCCAGGTCCTCCAGAGTGAAGATACTATTTGTACAGTAACTAGTCTTTGCCCCAGCTAATTGATAGAGGTCATGAATGGGGACCAATATTCCACGTAAGATAGTCAACCAATGTATTAAAATGAGATCAACTGACCAAGTACAGAGGTAATATGTAGTGATGAGTGAACTTTTGAAACGTTTGGCTCAGTCCAAATTTGTTTGAACCAAACCAGAAATTCACATCAACATTACCCGAGAACCATAAAAGCCCTGAATAATACTCTAAGAGTATTACACAGGGCTTTTATGGCTCTTAGGCCGCGTTATACACCAGTGTTTAAGAGTAGTGTTGAGCGAACCACAACAGTAGAACCCTGTTCTGGGTAGAAATTTGCCAAAATCTCAGGTCAGGTTAGGTTCATGCCAAATCGAGCTGTTAGCAAAGTTCAATTCAAACAGGGTTCTACTGGTTCGGTTTGCTCAAAACTAGTAATATGTATCTCCAGTCCAAAGCGGAGTGTTGAGGTGGACACATTCTTAGAGAGGTAAGGCTACCGATATTACGCCGAGGGCACATAGTATGACTTACAGTATCATCTTTGTCTGTCTTATTTGAGCTGTATCCCCCACTGTTTGGAAAATTGCAGGGTTTAGTCAAAAAATGACAACACAGCCCTAGAATTACATGGAAATGAGCAGATTCCCCTCCATCCTCTTCACATCTCCGTATTAGAGAACAGACTTCTCAATAAGTCAAGTGGGAAGCTTCTATAGCATCTTTCAAACAGGAGGCGTCACCGGATAATTATTGCTTCATTCTGACAAACAGGTTGGCATTTTTTACAAAAATGATATTAAAAGACACCAGCAATTATGCCCCGGCAGATTATTAGTTAGAGCCGTTGCTGGCATGATTGCTAGGAGCTGGAGTGACATCACATTCCTTGCAGGATCTCCTTTTCTGTGTCTAACACGCTATAAAAATAATATGTTACGCAAAGCCAAATTTACGTAGAGGAGCTTGGCACTATTATTTTAGGAAGCTGGAAGTCGGAGGGAAATAAAAAGGCTTTCATTATCTAGGGAGTAAAACAAAGCGCAGATACAGACGTAACGTACGAGCTCTAACTTGGTAGGAGAGTTCCCTTCTCAGTGTCCACTTGTGACCATGCAAATTCAGAGCCGTAAACTGACCCGCGCCAAAGAAACCAAGCATGTGAATGGCAATTTACAACTAAATGGCATACGGTTTCTCTCCTTGGGCAATATACAGCTTTCTGATGTACTCTGCACATTATTTCCTCACCTTCTTCAAGCTCTATGATTGCTGTTTGTGGATGGAAGCATTCTTCTTTATATTTAGAGACCGAGAACATCTCCTGATCATGTGCTGCTCACGAAGGTGTTGGGTCTGTTAAAGGGATACCCCACAAAAACTATTTATCACCTAGTCACATGATTGAGGATAAATGATGTATCAGTGGAGGTCCGATTGCTGGTACCTCCCTCAATCATAAGAACAGCACAACTGACACCAGCGGACGAATACAGAAGCAGTGTGCATGTGTGACCACCACTCTATTCTGTGTCATGGAATAATCCCTTTAAGTATGTACTGACTTTTAGATATGCGTGAGCAAGACTTAATGAAGGTTAGGTTTTCAGCAATGAAAAATGAACAGGTGTTCACTTTCAGCAAACAGGGATTTTGAAAACTGAAGATATCTGGTTGTGTAAATCCTCAATGAACAAGTTTGTTATTTCAACAATGGAAAACCTCTAAAAAGAGTGTTTCCATGGAAATACTATTGATGACGAATAATCAGAATGGGTCATTAATAGCTGATTGGCTGAGGTTTTGCACCCGGGACTGCGGCCAAACAGCTGAGCGGGAACCTGCTGTCAGAGCTGCTACACACAGAGATATGGAACTGTAGCTACTACTCCGTCACATGAGTAGTGGCCGAGACTTGTAATGACAGGTGCAGCTCTCATTGATTTCAATGCTAACTGTGCCTACAGTTACAAGCGTCGGCCACTACACAGGGGTCACAGCAATCTGATTTTGCTCCTACTTCTGTGTATTATTGAGCTGATAGAATGTGCCCAGGCAGCTGATTGGCCAGATTCCAAAGCAGCAGTCCCTCCCAGCCAATCAACTATTGATGACCTATCCTGGGAGTTTTAAATCATGACAATTGGGCACTTTCCAATTTTTTAATGCGCAAAAAAATTGCCCCCCAAAATAGATGACAGTTATGAGTGAAAAAAGCAAAAACAGATGAAAAACACACGAAAATTGCACAAAAAATGGACACAGATCACAATCACACTCGCCCATGTGAATAAGGTCTAATGCAGTTTTTTTCTAGCTTGTAAGAAAAATGTTATGAATTTTATATGGTTTTCTTTACATATTTTTGATTGAGAATTTTTTTTTTTTTTAAACACAAATGTATTTTTCAGCTTTTCTCATAGAGAGGGTACTAGGGGGGAAACACCTGAAAAAACATCAAACCTAGAGCATGCCGTCATTAGAAAAGAAAACCACCAAGGGTGCAGAAAGTGAAACCAAAGTGAGAAAAAGTCACAAAAATATCTAATCTTTCATGGCTGCCACATTTTTGATGCAAAGAATGCAGTATTTTGATGTAAACCGCTAGATGTGAAACCAATCTAAAAGATTCAGACATTTGAAAATGTTACCACTTCTTATGTACAAATGTGCACCGATAAACTGATCTACTTTTTGGTAGAACCTGATCTGACCACACGTGGTCAATTGCCCTGCAGCACTGCCACAGGAGCATTGTACAGTTTATATTTAATACAGTGGGCAGGTCCTCCACAGCGAGACGCGCTCTTTGTAGCTATTCTAAACACATTCACTGAAAAAGCCAAAAATACCTGAAGGTCTGCAAAGCAGACACGGTCGCCATAGGCACGATCGCCATAAGGCAGGCACAATCGCCACCGGCACAATCGCCAATATCCTGTATGGTGGGTCACCACCTATCTATGGCTGACATCTTTGGTATCGTTCACATGTGCAGGCTTTTAGTATATGCAGTCACTCCTCCCCATTCTGGGCTGGGCTGAGTGGGTGATTGCATATTAGCTTGCCAGGAACAAGTTGCTCCTCCACACATTATTGTCTGGCTGACTACATATCCTCAGGGCTTAAGGCCATTGCGCCTGCCCTACGGCGATTGTGCCGGTGGCGATTGTGCCTGCCTTATGGCGATCGTGCCTATGGCGACCGTGTCTGCTTTGCAGACCTTCAGGTATTTTTGGCTTTTTCAGTGAATGTGTTTGTTTTTTTTCTTTTTCCTCACCTCTGTGATTTTTTGTAGCTATTCTATGCTTAAAACAAGAATCAGGTCATCGAAAAGGGGCATTAGTTTCCTTCTACAGGTTCTTAGCAAATTGATGAACGCAGTAACTTCTATCTTTATCTGAATGATAATCCATTCATTTAGGCTGCTTACACACGGGCAACAAAATCGCACGATTTTCTTGTGATGCGATGGTGCGACAAATCACATGCATGTGGAGCCCATGCTTTCCTTGTGAATGGAGACAGGCCTCCAGAAGTGATCTTCAGCCTGCTCTGCCTCACCTCCATTCACAAGAACGGCTATTGTTGAGACAGTTTAGAAGGGCCCCTAGACTGCAGTGTCTGTATACAATGATATGTAGAAGCTGCAGAAGACAAACTGCACAAAGTTTTTAATTAAACTCTATTGCAAAAATGGTTTTCAGTCCTATAAAATACATGCGAGTAAAAAAAAAAAATTCCCACCAAAGTTGTGTATGGCCTTTCAGTGATTCACTTGCATAGACCCTCCCCACTTGCTAGGTTATGAGTAGTACTTTAGATAGTGTTAATAGTGGGGAGGTCTCTCCTACAGTATGCACTATGGCAGAAAGTTTCAACCCACCTAATGATCTCAGATAAGGAATGCTGCTCTATTCACCATCTTCAGTTTCCAATGACATGAAAATTATATCAAGGCACTCGAATGAACTTCCTTTCATAAGCCCTACAATGACATGATAAGCCCCAGGCATTTTGAAAGTACGGGTAAAGACCAAGAGAAGCACTTGATAAACTTTTGTCCTCAGGCAAAGGCAGCTTCTATGGTGCTCTATAGTAGAAGCACGCATACAGTACGTTTCAGGAGGGGAAAAAAAGCATTTTTAACATGTATCCTGTGTGTATAATGTAACGCACACAAGACAAAGTGAATGTAGATAGCTTTGAGTCCCCTGTGAAAGGCCACACGCTTACAAGCTCAAGTGGAGATATTGAGAAGCTTCCAGGAGACTTATTATGAAACTTTATCTTATGACTGATTATTTATCTAATGCGCCTTTATCATAGAATCAAACTCCTTAAGAAAGGCACTTATCTTGCTCCTCAAATGCATCTAATCTTTCAGAGGTTGATCTCTAGCTTGAGGTGGCCTTCATCAAGCACTGGTAACATCTGACCAGACCGTTGACTTTTATTTGAAGCCAATATGCTTTATTAGGTTCTATAGGAGATATAGCATGTACCTAATGTAATCATCGAAAGTGTAAAGGCTAGAGATGAGCAAGCACCAAAATGCTCGGGTGCTTGTTACTCGAGCAGAGCTTTATGTAATGCTCAAGAGCTCAGCTCCAGTAACGAACCACATTGAAGTCAATGGGAGACTCGAGCATTTTTCAAGGTGCCCAATGCTCTGCATTGTTTTCAATGGAGCCCCGGCTGCCACATTGAAAACAATGGTCGGCCGGCAACCCTTAAATTGTTTTTCATGGAAGGGTTTTACATATAAATACATTTTAAAAAATTAACCTTCGCTGCTGCCATGTCCCCCGCGGGGATGAAAAACACATCTGCCGCATGCGGCAGATGTTTCCTTCATCCCCGCTGTTATTTATTCGCCGAGAGCTGCCTGTGATTGGCTGAGCGCCTCAGCCAATCACAACCAGCTCTTTCAGTAGGCGGGGATTTTAAATCCCCGGCTGCTAATAGATCAGCACTACAGAGCCAGGGACAGCGCAGAGAAGACATGGCTAAGCCCCAGCAGCTGAAGGGAGGTGAGTGTCTATTTTTTTTTATTTTTTACACTATTTCCTGTTTTTTCAGGGAAGGGCTTAAATTTAAAGTCCTTCCCTGAAATCCAATTACTAGGGGGCTGGCGGCAGGATCCTCTACCGCAGCTGTCATGTGTGACAGCTGCGGTAGGGAATTGAAGAAGTCCTCTGCTGCATCTGTCACAGATGTGGCAGATGTAGCAGCAGGGAATTCTTTTTACTAGCGGGGATGAAGGAAACATGTTCTTTATCCCCGCGGGGGACACGACAGCGGCGGAGGCAATTTTTTTTTTTCTAAACTAAAATTATTGTTTTTCAGGGAAGGGCTTATATGTAAAGTCCTTCCATGAAAAACAATTCAGGAGTGCCGGCAGACCATTGTTTTCAATCGAGCCGCCAGCAGCAGCATGTGGGGAGGAGAGGGTGAAATTTTCTCGAGCACTGCGTGGTGCTTGGCTCGAGTAACAAGTACATTCGAGAATGCTAATGCTCGAACGAGCATGCTCGCTCATCGCTAGTAGAAGCCCATTTACACAAAACGATTACCTCTCCAAATTCGTTCAAACGATGTCTTTTGAGTGATAATCGTTGCGTGTAAATCCTACCATCGTTAGCTTTTCGGTCAAATGATGATTTTTTGTTCAGCATAAAATCCATCATAGTGGTGCCTGATAGCAGGTACCGCACGGTGTGATTCTCCTCGGGAGCACTGATAACATTGTTTTCAGAAGCTGTCTCATGGGAGAACAATGGAGATGTATGCAGATAACAGACCACCCACTGTTATCTGTATACAGCCAAGGGAGGCTCATTTAAATGCAAATGAAGCTAATAAGCTACTAATAGGCAGTAGTGCCCATGATTAGCTATGCAAAATGATTGCTCAAAACTGTCATTCAAACTGTCTTTTGAGCGAATTTTGAGTGATCATCTTTGCGTATAAATGGGGCTTAAGGATGAAGATAAGAATTATATGGTAGCTATAGCTGGGCAAACAAAATTAAAAAAAATCTAGTTGGTGCAGGCAGTAGTTACATGATCCCACCCTTATACCAAAGGTGAGCAACCCCTCGGTGATGTCCTTCACCCATGAGATGAAAAATCTTGACATGCAATAACAGTCTATATTGTATTGTAATGTTATTATTACAATTCTCTCGTAGGATCCTGAACACACTAGAGTCCACCAAGTCTTACCATTTAAAAGGGAAAATAAATCACAATCATCTTCTGATTTTGACTTGGTTTACTTGGACCAGCATTGATTTTCAGCATGAGGCGCTCGATTGAAGACAAACTCCTTTGGCAATACTCAGAGATTTCTATTACAGGAAATCTGACAACATTATAAGCATGGTCATGGATATAGATTGCTAGTCTTTATAATGTTTTCAGATTTCCAATGTTAGAAAGCTGTCAGGGTCTTGAGTACTCCATAGAGCCCTTTCGCTCTGGGAATTCCTGGTGATATTCTAAGACTTCGCCAATATAAACTTCTCAATTGTGTCTGACATATTAGGAGGTACATAACATTGAAATACAGGACTGCAGCCATGGGCAAGTTAGCAAACCAAAGGGTAGTTTTTTAAAACCTAGAGAAATATGTAATATATTCAGGTAATTTTCTTCAAATGTACACTGAATGGACACTTTATTAGGAGCACCCATTTAGTAGTGCATTGGAACTCCTTTGATCTCCAGAACCGCAGCATTCAATGTGGCATCCATCCACATGCATGAGAGGACCCACAGTGTGCTAAGAAAACATTTTCCACATTATGCCACCTCCACCAGCCTGAACTGTTGACCCATCACAGGAAGGGATCATCGTTTCATGTTGCTTAGGGCAAATTCTGACTCTCCCATCATATGGGTTACTGCTAGAGATGAGCGAGCGTACTTGCTAAGGGCAAATACTCAAGCGAGTATTGCCTTTTGCGAGTACCTGCCCGCTCGTCTCAAAAGATTTGTGTGCCAGCGGGGGGTGAGAGGTGAGTTGCAGGAGTGAGCAGGGGGTAGCGGGGGGAGCGAGAGAGAGATCTCCCCCCTGTTCCTCCCCGCTCTCCCCCGCCGGCACCCGAATCTTTTGAGATGAGCGGGCAGGTACTCGCAAAAGGCAATACTCGCTCGAGTATTTGCCCTTAGTGAGTACGCTCGCTCATCTCTAGTTACTGCCTGTAATGGTCACTCAACCTCAATTTTTTTCAAATGTGGAAAAAATTAAGGAAAACCTGCGATGGTCTTGCAACTTTTTTCTGCATGGAAAAACCTTTTTAGATAAACTTGATGGTTGGTGAAATATTGTACAGCTTTGTACATATATGTTACTCTATTGGACATGTAGAAATGTAACGTATGGGGCATGTCTAAATAAACCCGCACGTTCTCCCACTGAGATGATCTACTTTATACAAAGTCCCCAGCAAAGTTGAGTCACATTTAAAAAGTCAAGCTCATGTTTGTGTAAGATTTTGGAGAGATGAATCAATTTTACATGTCGCATGCATTATTAATATGTGACAGTGGTAGCACAGCAGCCCTATTCCCAGGACATGCGCCTGGCTTGACAGTAGGAGAACCTTTCCTACACTCATGCTTTATTGACTCAGTCAATTTCTGACTCAAATCTGTCGTTTCCAAGACAAATCTCTTTGCCGCTTCCGCAGCCGCCGTTTTATTTTGGAGTGGTGGCAGCCTATTAAAAGCTGCTAATCTATGCAGCAAGCATGTCCTTTCCAGCTGTAATGAATTCTTCTAATGGAAGAACATTAGCCGCGAGAAGAAAAATGCAAGTTTTAGAAGATGTAATAATCGAGAGAAACTTTTTTTTTTCTCCCTCCCAGAAACACGACGCTGTAACCTACATGATGATACGAAGCTGAGGAAATGCTGGGCTTAATGTAAAAACTGTTATCATACTTTCTTGATTCAGTCGACGGGATAAAAGTGGTTTTGATGTTCTACATTTAAATCCATCACTCTCTGGGTTGTATATAGCAATGAGGTGAACAACATCTTTCCCTGGACCTTAAAGGAGGTCTTTGATCCTAAGTCAACAGTTTTCATACTGCAGTGGATGGAAAGAAAAGTTACAAATAAGAGCCCAGCAGGAGAAAAGGAGAGGCAGAATAAATCGTACATAAAACAGACAAAATAAGAAACTAAAGTAAGGCTGCAGATAAAACTTTTGAAGACCAATCATGGTCGAATGTGGTCAAGAACATAAACCATATTTGATCTGCCTTGCTCGTGAGGGATACTGCCACTCCTTGAAGAGACTGCCTGCCGGAGTCTTGCAGAAAATGTTCCCTGGGCAAAGTTATGCAAATTAGCTCTCCTCCAAAAGTAATAAAATGGTTTACCTTTAAGGAGGGTTTCACACACAGCGCGTTTGGAAAAGTTACAGTTTTTGTGGCAGTTTTTTCAGCCAAAGCCACAAGTAAATTCAGCGTTTTTCAAAAAAATGCTGTGTGTAAAATCACCCTAAACCCACCTATAGGTAGATTCCGTTTCATGGCTTTCCAATTAGTCGGACACTGACCGCAGGGTGGCTACCTATAGTTGGCTATAAAGAGACAGGTCTCTTTCTTCAGGAGGAGATATAGCAATTGAACCTATTTGGAGACAGCACAACAGTATTGATAAGATGGACACGTCAGACCTTTGTGTTTTATATATGGTGAAGGTTGCGGAGTGTTGAAATAAGTTCTAAAGATCCTGGTCCAGCGATATGCTTGCAGGCTAGAAGGACATACACTTTCCGACCAAAAGTAATTGGATACCAGAGCAATAATTAAAAGTAGTATTTATTTCCATATGTGAATACTTAGTGGAACTCCTTTGGCCCAAATTACATTGGATACTCTCCGTGGCGTACTTTCTGTCTGATACAACTGAGCTAGTATTTCCATCCATTTATCCTGCTAACATCTGAGGTCTTTCAAAAAAGATAGACGCTGTTCATATTTCCTGACCCCCACGTTCCAGTATGTCCCAAAGATGTTCACAGGGGGTCTGGTTGGAACATTGTGCAGCCGGTCCAATCCTGCAACATCCATATCCTCCAACCAACATAAAACAGTGTTGGATTTGAGACAAGGCACATTATCTTGTTAGAAGTATGGCTGACCATTCCCAGAGTATTACCACATTGTCAGCATTATCACATTATAATAGAATGGTAGAGTTGGAAGGGACCTCCAGGGTCATCTGGGCCAACCCCCTGCTGAGTGAAGGCTTTATTGTCTAGAATGTCAGGGTACACCTCCTTGTTCATGGGTCTTGTCACTACAACCAACGGACCAAGACCATGCCACATAACACATCCCCAGACCATAACGGATGATAGGAGATAGCACCACTCCTATTTTTCTATCCCAGTGGAGGTTAGGTGCACTAGGAATTAATGTATCCTTGTCCTACTTGCATATCTTGATGGTGGAATGGCAAGAGTGATATATGCATGTGCTGGATGCAGCCAACCCAGGATCATGCAACCCAAAAACTGAGAATAAGGCGCGACCCTTTGATGAACATGCATACACAAATGTTGTCAGATTAATTTCTCAGTTTTTATTGATAATACCAGCTTTAGGCCTCCTTCCCACGAATGGATTTACGCCGCGTAAATTCGCTGCAAAAATCC
The DNA here is from genome assembly GCF_035609145.1 of Eleutherodactylus coqui. Lineage (NCBI taxonomy): Eukaryota > Metazoa > Chordata > Amphibia > Anura > Eleutherodactylidae > Eleutherodactylus > Eleutherodactylus coqui. Next base: position 119,078,837 of record NC_089844.1, on the reverse strand, counting down.
GCTGCGTTGCCCCCTGCTATTAGGTTCTATTGAACCTAATAGCACAATGCTCACGATGCGTAATTCCACCGCGGAATTTCGCACCGTGAAATCTCCCGTCCTCACCCGCAGCTATATTTCCACGGCATGCTCTATTTGCCGCGGGTGTACGCGCTGACGGCTTCCATTGCAGTCAATGGAAGCCGTCCGTTCACGCTATCTCCCGCTGTAACACAGCAGAAGATAGCGTGAAAAAACGCTTCCCCGCCTACCGCCGCGCGTCATATGACGCGGCCGGCGCGTCACATGACGCGACGGCGGGGAAGCGTCTTCACGCTATCTTCCGCTGGTAAGTATGGGGTCTCTGGGGGGCGCCGTGACGGGCTTCACTGCGGAATATTCCGCAGCGGAGCCCGTCACGCTCGTGTGAAGCCGGCCTTAAAAGAGGCATTTCAAAGCAACACAATACTTTTTCTTCAGCATTGCTGTGGACACATGCAACTTTGTGCAGAGCAGGGGCTGGACATGTGTGTACAAGAAATTGCCAGACCATAATAGAACCTCCATCGTAATGAACTCTTTGCACAACACACTTGGGCAAAAAAGTGTTCCCCAGCATCCTCCACACCCAGGTACATACATCTGATCTGAAGATGGAATAGCTTGATTTGTCATTGCATAAGACGTTCTTCCATTGTTCAACTGTCCAATGATGACGTTCCTTGCACCGCTGTAGAAGGACTGATGCATTGTCCTTTGTGATGCACTGCTTATGTGCCACAGCATAACCCCTATATCCAATAGCGTGCAGTTCCTGGGTCTGCATGTTATGTAGATGATTTAGGACACGTGACATGCTAATAAGACAATAAGTTCTACTGATAGGGGGGTCCAAATATTTTTGGTAGGATGGTATATTGTGATTAGGAGTGGAAAAAAAGCACCATCATTAATCCCGATAATCGAAGACCTTAGGAAACTTTCTAAGAGAGACAATGGGTAAATATTTCAACCAAAGCTAAAAAGTTTCAATTTTGGGTAGATTCCCTTTAAATGTAACACGCCTATATAATATTCCAAGTACCAAAATCCAGAATAAACCCTCGCCATGTCGAATGAGAGAGATGACAAAGCTTATAAGAATCTGTAGAGCTGATGTCAAAGGGTATTAACCAGTCCCGTGTTCTGATCATCAAATTAATTAACGGAAAGGAGCTGAGCCTCTAATCATCATCACTTAAGATATGTGTCAGATGGTGCTTAAGCCATTTCTACACACTACTGAAATTTGATTAGTTTTGATTAACATTTTAGTCCTGAGAATTTGCCCTCATTTGCGATTGTTCTTTTGGAACAAGAGTGTCAGGCAGATTCACGTAACCTCTCTAATATCTCCGGAGTTGGGAGATGAAATTAATATCCTGAGACGGTTGTGGTCCCGTACGGACGAGTGTTCTACTCGGCTTCATTACATACCCTGCAACCATATCGGAGTACAGGATCGATGCTCTGTTTAATCACAGACTACACAGAATCTGCTCACCCACCAGGTATACATCAGACCCAGGAAGAAATAAAGGAAAGAACTTTAGGCCAAGAAGAAAAAAAACACAAAAAAGAAATATTTTGTGTCAATGTACTCTTAGCAATAGTTACTATAGAAGGTAACAAACTGCAGATTTAGCAGAGCTGTCATGAAGACAGAGCCATTTAAGCAAAAACATATACTAGATTTCCATATGCAAATTCTGAACGGTGCCCTCAAGTGGTAAGAGGGTTGAATCTAGAGCACATAACTGGCCTCACATATTAACCCTTTCCAATCCAATTTGTATCCTGGTTTTCCTAGAGGGTTTACTCTTTTTCTGCTGTTATACAACGGCGCTATCTGCTGGCTAAAGCCAGTACTGCATGAGGTGACACGTTGGATAGGCTCCGACAGCAGAGAGGCTGGCAATATGCAGTAAGAGAACCCCGACGGATGTCTTCCAACATCGGAGCTGTATAGCCTTAAATCATAATGTCTTTAGACGTCAGACAGTGGATTGAAAAGGGTTAATCCCTTCCTGCAGCAGCCTTTTGTAGTTTTTTTTTTATTTTCTTTCATCCTTCCCATTATAAACTTTTTTTTTATTTCTCCGGAGACACGCTAACACAATATTACACTGTGTGTTTTGCAGTGGTACCATTTAACATACTACAAATTATAATGGAAAACTTTAAAAATTGGAAAAAACTTTTAAAGTGGGGTAAATGAAAAAAAACCCAAAAAACCAAAAACATTATTTCACCAATTTTAGTGTTTGCTTTTATAGAGTTCATGTTATATTTATTCTGTGGGTCAGTGCAATATGGCGATACTAAATCTATATAGTTTCCTTATGTTGTACTAGGCCGCTCACACACAATTGGCATTGCGTGTCACAATTTTCCTGCACGCGACACTTAATGCCAATAGCTCATTGATTTGTAATGCACCACTTATACCGGCGTTCTTTTTGTGCATGTATTACTTGCGCAAAAGAAATCACAGCGTGCACTATCTTGGCGTGTGTTACATGCGTATGCATGCAGAGATAGCGCATGGGGATTGGCGGCACGCAGCAAGTACACGTGTCATTGTGAATTGGCTGTGCCGATGTGCAGGAGATTCGTGTGTGGCACACCAGCGCTCACGGACGTGTAAGCCCAGCTTTGCTAAAACAAAAGTAAACGAACCTTTAAAAAAAACTACATTCTATCACTATCCTTTGACCACGGCAATCGTTTTTTTTGTCTCCTGTCGGTAGCGCTGTGTGAGGGCTCGTTTTTAAGCGAGTAACCTGTATCATTTTGGGGAGCAAACAACTTTTTGATCACTTTTATTCTTTTTTTTTCCAGGTATTGCATTTTTTTACGGTGTTTACTGTGTGGGTTTAATAATGTGATATTTTATTACATTGGATTTTTATGGACGTGGCGTTACCAATTTTTTATTTTTTTTTATGTGACAAATGGGAAAAGGAAGTGGGGCTCCCTAAATGTAATATTCTTTGTAATTAAAAAAAAAAAGCTTCAAATTTTATTTTATTTTTACTATTTTTGGAACTGGCAATTGCCTGATTGTTTATAGAATATACTGCAATACTTTCAGCATTGCACTATACAGTATTTTGACAGGTTTTCTAATAGGTCATGCCACAGGCATGGCTTTTTTAGCTAAACATTCATGGCAGCCATGTGGTCCTTCACAAGGCCCTTAGGCTGCCTTAACACCCAAATGGCCACCCGGGATCCCAGTCTGGGTGAGCAGTTTGGGACATTTAAATGTTTCTGTTAGAACTGGTAGTGGCATTTAATTAACAGATGTAATCAGAGTTATCTCTGATCGTGGTTGTTGTCACGGATGAGTGTCAGCTATCAAGGGCTGATGACGCCTGCCGTGTAAGTTCCTACTCAATACAATGACACCTGACATGCAGTGCACATACATGGCGCACATCAAAAAGGGGTTAAAGTGCTTGTCTAATCAGATACAACCTCTTACAAATTGACAAAATGCAAGGTCTAGGACAAATAGCTGTATGTCCCGCTCCTAACACCCTTGGCAAAAAGTTGATTTTGCCAGAGAAAGCCATGACCAGCTACAAATTTCCTCTGAATCGGCCTATTGCACGGGAAATAGGACATATGAATGCACTAGAAGGACCGCTCACCGCCCAACCAAAAGGGAGCTGCGTTGTTCTGGGTCATAGAAGGAGGTCCTGAGCAGGGGAACTCCCTCTATGACATTCATATTCCTTAACCCTTTCCAATCCACTGTCTGACGTCTAAAGACATTATGATTTAAGGCTGTACAGCTCCGATGTTGGTAGACATCCATCAGGGTTCTCTTACTGCATATTGCCAGCCTCTCTGCTGTCTGAGCCTATCCAACGTGTCACCTCATGCAGTACTGGCTTTAGCCAGCATATAGCGCTGTTGTATAATGGCATAAAAAGAGTAAGCCCCCTAGGAAAACCAGGATACAAATTGGATTGGAAAGGGTTAATAGGGTGCATTAACGGGTGCTGTGATCTTGGCACAACCGCATTACATCCTGGACACTGCAGTGTTAAGAAGGCTCACTCTATTGATTTGTAAAGGCTCTCCGAAATGGAATGATTCTTGCAGAGATGCAGTTTGTAGAGTCTTTAGGGTAACGCTCTCCTCCCGAACGTAGAAAAACTGACTCTGCACTGACACCTATAGATAACTACAGTGAAACTCAATGTCCAGCCCTGTAAACATCCTTTAGAGTTGTGTTCTGGTTGACACCTATGACACCTATAGGGGGCACTAGAGAGACTAATTAGAATCTATCCAGAGCTATAAGTGAGCCAAGCAGAAATCTACTTACAGGCGTCATTCCCACAGCCGTATGAGTAAACCACTGCATGTATCACGGAGCGTTTTACCATCATGTCAGCCGGCTATCACTGCGTAAGGCGGCGAATGTGCACTGTGTACGACAACGTATCTCATGCACGCTGTAATGGGCAGTGCGACTAGTTTCTTTTTTTAATTCCTCACTCTGTTTCATAGCAGCATTGCGTATTCAACACCACACACACGCAGTGCATTGCGCATGTACAGCATTGATTAGGCAATCCAAAGAAAACAATAGGGCTGTACACACGTAATACGCGGTAAAATAGAACAGGCTGCGTTCTTTTTTTTTTTTTGTGCATATTACATACAATGAATATTTGTAAGTGTGAATGGTTCAATGAAAAGCAATGTACTTTCGTTGACTCCATTCACTGCATAACATGCTGTGAAAATATGTTCATGGGAATGAGCCCTTAAAGTCTCGCAATGAGGAGGGGTGCAGGAGTGGCCCTTCCACTTGAGCCTTGGAGTCTAAGTGAACCAAAGCAAAAACCAGTAATCTAAATGGCACATAATAGCGGTTTGAGGGGATACTTGTTACAGAATTTGCATTGGGGACCAGAAGACTCAAACTACATCACTACACATGAGCCCTTGTGATGCTATAAGCCAGGTGGCTCAATGGAAGGTGGTACTTGCTATTTACCTAGTCTCTTCTGGATTTCTGTTCCCTGGTCAACTTTTCACTCACACCTTGAATAGATAATCTTATAGATACCATAATTTATATGTGATTGTCCCAGTGACAGAGGTTCTTATTCTACCTTTTAAATATTAGAAATTCTATCTAATTATCTACCAACTGATCAACTTTATCCTTATTCTATCAATGGAGTCCTGACTTCTGTATGAACCTGACCATCTGCCCAGTTGGCTGCCCCGACTCGGTTGGCCACCCCGTTCCAACCCAGTTGGCCGCCCCATCCGTCAGTCTGTCCCGTCAGCCTGACCGATTTGATGGTCTGATGGTGACTGCCTAGCTGCCTGCCTAGCTGTTTGCCTGAGACTGCCTAGCTGCCTGCCTGAGGCTGCCTAGCTGCCTGCCTGAGGCTGCCTCGCTGCCTGCCTGAGGCTGCCTCGCTGCCTGCCTGAGGCTGCCTCGCTGCCTGCCTGAGGCTGCCTCGCTGCCTGCCTGAGACTGCCTCGCTGCCTGCCTGAGACTGCCTCGCTGCCTGCCTGTCTGTCTTGTCTACGAGTGTGTCTGACTACCTGTCTGTTTTGACTGCCTGAATCTGTCTGCCAACCTCTCTGTCTGACTACCTCTCTGTCTGACTGTAAGATTGACTGCTGACTGTCTGTGTACCTATCTGTTTGTCAGGGGGGTAGACCGACCTAACCTACCTGTCTACCAATTATACAGAATGCAAAAATCAGGCAATTTAGTCTCCATTTGTAAATCTCTTAATTTCCACAAACTAAGATTAAGTAGACATGACTTTTGCAGAATTTCTTCCAAGGTCAAACACACAATTGATCTGGTGGGTTCTCACAATGCATGGCGACGGCCGCACTTCGAAACGGGTGACAATTGTGGCCATCAATACCTGTAAAAGCTAATGATGCGATGGCAAACACTACAACATCAGGCTGCGGACATCCTTATTTTCCTCTTTTCCTAAAGCCACAGTAACAGCAGCAAAATACATTATCACAAATGCATCACTCTGATGAATTCCAATCCTTACCGCCAGCATTTATTTATATAGACGCGCCAGTCGGCCCGGTGATGGTAAACATGTTCACTGTGATTGAAAAAGAGAAAAACACTGATGCAGACCGACGGGAATACTCCATGGAAAAAGCAGACTTATTTCTCCGAGCGGCGATGTACCTCAGCGCGGCCCCCTCTCTCAGCCATGGGTCAGGGGTTCATTCTTTTTCTTGCAATTTTTTAAATTTTTTTTCCACTTTTTCAATAACTCGTTCGCCTGAGCACAACCGCGAGTCTCGTACCGCATACACGAAAGGTAAGAAAATATAAAGCTTTAAAAAAAAATGTAATCTGATAGAAGTGAACGCTGATGTCCAATATTTCCTGCAGGAGGCACTCATTCACAGGACTACAGACTACCTACCAGCAGAAGGGGGCAGGGATTTGGGGCCCCTGGTTCATGGCCATCGCTGGGGACCCAAAGGACAGTGTTCTTTAACCATCATTTTTAGTAGGTATTATGCACAGATATAAATTCTGTGTTTGGGTCAAAAACTGGAACAGTGCCCCCCCCCCTTCCCCCTCAAAAAAAAAAGCATCAATGGTGCACAACTTATCCCACTATGAACTATAGGCTCATCTGACATTTTGAACATCTTTACATTACTGCGGTCTGCACTTGCAGGATTTATGCTAATGTCAGGCAGCTGCTAAAAAGCCGATCAGAATTAAAGTGACCTTCCGATTCGGGGAAAAAAATTGGTCCTAAGATCAGAGCGGGTGGAGGTTATATTAGCTGCTCATTTTCTTATCTGCAGTCTGTCCGATCTACCAGTTTTAGGTCTTCTTTTTGGCTGTCCAACTTGGCCGATTCAATCTTCAGACTATCCAATCCCCATAGTGCATTGGTAGTGTTAGGGTGCTTTTACAAGGAACGAAGAAATCGCTGGATCGATCGAACGATGAACGATAATTCATTCACTTATCGTTCATTTCACGCATGCATGAAAATCATCGTTGGCTCATTTGCTAATTGCTCAGTTTAAATATCGATCGTTCAGTCTCTCTCATTCACTGGTACAGTGATAAATCTCTCAGTGTAAAAGCACCCTTACACTACTAATGCACTATACTTACTCTTTGATTGGCCAGTGCTGCTCACATGGTCAGCCATGCATAATTAGTACTAGCCAGATAAAAAATTGTAGTGGTCAACTTAGATGACCGAAAAACTGTGCCAGAACCGAAAGATTGGACGGACGGCAGAGACAAATTTTTGTCCCAAAACCAGAGGGCTCTTTAATATACCACTTTATATTTTAAAAAGTTGCCCCACAATAAAATGTTATACTCTATCTATAGCTGTCCCAGTAGTCGGACCATCACCGATCTGCACAAGAGGGATCCCGAAGGTCCCCAAATAAATGGAATACGTGCACAGCCATCATCAGCAAGGCAAATGAAATAAATGGAGCCGTGGTGAGCATGTGTGATCACAACTCTGTTCATTCCGAGACCGTCTTGTGATCAGTGGGGGTCTCAGTAGTCGGACCCCCACTGATCAGATACCTAACCCATATCCTGTGGAAATGGGATAGCCGCTTTAAAGGGACCGTACGCAGATACAGGTTTGGTGATAGAAGTCTGATCAGTGGTGGTCTCACTACACAGGCGGCCATCAATCCCGAGAATGGGGCTCTTGTTTTCCACATCCTCCTCACTGCTGGCTCAGTGTAACCCCCACATCGAGGAGGAGATTTAGTAGAGCTGTTGCCCCACATGCATGGTGCCGCACCATTCATTTTAAATGAGACTGCTGGAAATAGCGGAGAACAAGTGCTTAACTATTTCCATCAGTCCCATTGACATTAATGGAGCACATGTGCAGACAGAGCTACATTCATTCTGATGTCACCGCAGGTGGGGGAAGCATCCCCACAGCGATGAGAAAAGAGGGACATGAGTCCCCAGTTATTGGTGGACATCTCAGCAGTTGGACCCGCCACCAATCAGACTTTTAGGGTAGGCGATAAAAGTGTATCTTGGTACACCCCAAGGTGATCACACCATGTTAATGCACAGCTGGTTATGGGTATACGGACACGCTTACACGTAGCGGAAATGCTGTGGAATTTCCACTGTGAAAAACTCTGTGGCAAATTCCGAATCCAAAAAAAGTGAAAATCAGCACAATTGGTGGGGATTTTGACTTGAAACCAGCTATGGAAACGTGATCTGATGGTGCAGACTGTCTCTTTTGCGGAAATGCTACAGATCTCGACGCAGAATTTTCCGCTGCCGCAGAATTTCAACTATCTCTGCTATCACTTTTTTTTTTATCTTGTCCTCTGTTTCTGATGCTTACCCGCATCACTATTCCCCAAGACGATTAACGCATCCCTGCCTAAACTATATTTCCCACAATTCCCCGCTCTGTAGTTCCTTCCTGTCTATGCCCCTACTAAGTGCGGCCCTGTTATTGGTCAGCAATCCAGTCCTGAGAGCTTATGGGGGAAAAAAGCCGACCCTGGTTGTTCTTACTGACAAGTCTGATCTGTAGCGCTGGAATGCCTACAGATTGTATTCAAGCCAACCTGTGAATAAACCCTTCTGACATGCCGGGAGAAGGTGATGCTTTATAGAGCTAAAGACACAAAATCCAAAGCAGAACCACATTGCAAACTTTAATAACGTTTGATTAGGATTCATTTGACAGAAATGGATGAAACTGAAAGGGAGGAGACACAGATTATATATTAGAAAATACTTTCTGACAGTGAGGGTGATCAATGAGTGGAACAGGTTACCACGGGAGGTGGTGAGTTCTCCTTCAATGGAAGTGTTCAAACAAAGGCTGAACAAATATCTGTCTGGGATGATTTAGTGAATCCTGCATTGAGCCGGGGGTTGGACTCGATGACCCTGGAGGTCCCTTCCAAGTCTACCATTCTAGGATTCTATGACAGCAACTTTACATAACCAGAATGCCCCTTTAATTTTTCCAGGTCTCTGTACTTGAAAGATCTGACTACCTAAACTAACCAAGAGGGACGGCATTCACAAAATGTAGGTCTAAGACCCCATTTACACTGACAGATGATCACTGAAAAGTCGCTCCAATGCGGGACACAGCCGTGGCCCCGCTAACAGAACAATACAACTGTTTTGCATAAGCAAACAGCTGTATTGTTCTGCAGGCTTACAGACCGTGCCCCACTGTGAATTCACAGCAGGACACAGGCACAGAGAATCTTCTCAGTGCAGCCAGCTGTGATAACAGCCAGCTGTGCTGATAACAGCTGATCCTTCAATTCAAGAAAACCTGAAGTGAGCAAGGAATGACTCGTACACGAAAACAACACAATGTCAGTGCATTTGGATGCAACAAGAATCCTTAAAAAGACGATTTTGAGCGATTTTTGACCGATTCTCGTTGTGTCTAAATGGGCCTTTAGACCAGTGTTCCCCAACATCAGTCCTCATGGACTGCCAACAGGTCATGTTTTCAGGATTTCCTCAGTGTTGCACAGGTGATATCATTATTGCCTGTGCCTCAGACATTGCCACAGGTGTTCTTACCATAGGATATCCTGAAAACATGACCTGTTGGTGGTCCCTGAGGACTGGAGTTGGGGACCCATGCTTTAGATGATCTAGAAACCCAAGGCCCGTACAGCTGTTACTTACATAATAGTAAACCAAATTATAATAGATTTAACGATTTACCTTAGAGGATGTATTCCAAAAGAAATCCCAGCCACTTGTCACAGCTCACATTTCAGAATGAAAACTTTCAACAGTCACATTTTGCTTTCCAGCCACATCACAGTCTTAGAAAATATTATTGCAACAGGTCAGTTGGCTTCAAAAGATTCAGAGTGGAAGAAAGATTTTATTCATTGGCGAGTGCAGTCTCAGTTCTATAAAGGCCTGTTTTATGAGCTGGGAAAATAAATTGAATGTTCCTGGTAGGAGAGTTAGTGAGTTATTTGTGCAGCAAAACCAGAAAGAAAGATTGAGAGTGATGTGCAGAGCCGAGACCGCAGACTGGAAATGACTGATCCGGCCTGTTCCCTATTAACAAGTCAGGTTAGAGGAGCTGTGGAGTAGATGCTCAATTCTGCTGCACAAAATACGGCTCTCCACCTCTGCTGCTTTATTCATCTCATATTTTCTGATGGAGGGCCTAGTCAAGACTGCCCTATAAGCCCAGTGACCCTATGATAACACTGAGCGGTCAGAATACAAGGAAAAGTGTTGTCATAAAGACAGGGGCTTTTCTAATAGAAGACCTGTAACTCAGCGGAGGACTATGGTATTGCAGGAGTATTCCTATCACGCATTTATCACATAGCCACAAGTCACAACTCTGAAACGGGGACACCTGTTTTGGAGATAGTTTGCGACCCAAACCCATAATTTATGGCATGATCTGCAGATATGACAAACACTTATAATGGTAATACCCCTTTAAAAGAGCCTTAAAATATAAAAAGTTCAAAGGGGGGATTTAAAGGGTTCGTAGACGGTTGTAAAAAATGTGGTTTTATTACCAAAACATTAAAAAAGGGTACTACTGTAAAAAGTTAAAAAGTGACACACACCCCGTCCCCCTCCTTAGAATTCTAGACAAGATTTGTCCAAGATTCGAGTGGAGATGGGCTAGTTATTTAACCTTTCTCCCAGTTTGGTCACTAATGGGTCTGTTCTCGGAGCTCTTCTCTGCTCTTCCAAATGGCCGAGGTAAATTTTAGACTCCTCAATGCATACTGATCAGTACTGGTGCGCTGGTAATCTAGGACATTGTAAGATCACCAAATAACCAAAATCTAGATAAGGCTGCCTTCACATCTGCATTGAGGATTCCTGTTTCATTCGGGGAGCAGGAAAAATGTATTCCCTGGCCGAACGGATCCATCTTATGATGGAACCAAACCGCAGCAAACAGACCCATTGACTATAATGGGGTACATTCGGTTTCCGTTCAGCTGCCTGACATTTTACCAGATGAAACAGTGCTGCACGAGAGCTATTTCTTCCTGTGTTTTGTGCCGGATCTGCAAAGGATACTCTGAGCGGAGGTTCAAGCGTAGATGTAAACCCACCCTAAGGCAGTGTGTTCCACATAGTCACGCTGTAGTGACGCGGCTAGAGAACATGTGCTGTGCGTTGGTATCCCCTGTGATAATGGCTGACCACTACCCCAAGTTTCCGGTCTGGAGAAGAGAGACGCCTGAACCCTTACAGACAGTCGAGAAAGGAGGTGCAACTGGACTTTCTTGGGCCTTTCTTTTGTGAAGGTCCTTTCACTTTTGGAGAATAGTACCACGCTGCCTTACCCGACCACCACCTTTCGAGCCGGTGAACCCTGTGGATTTAACCAACTGACACATTTGATTCTGTTCAACAAAATGTTTGGTGAAGAACTGTCTGCCATGACGTGGTCTGTGCGCCGAGAGATCCCAACCTACCGGCTAAATCCTGGTAAGCCTTGCTAAGTGCTCTGTGCCTACGGCTTTCCTGTCCCGGTAACCTACTATTCAGAGACTTCTCTATGTTGCGCTGCGGAATAAGTTGGCGCTATACAAATAAAGGTTATTATATTATTATTATAAGGCCTTCCCCGTGGTAAGGCAATGCCATAACCTCCTCAAGGTCTCCTTTCATGACTACGAATTCTAAGTGTACACCGAGTATAGGCAGGAGTGCTACAACCATCTTGGACCACCGCATATGGGCCCCAGCAAGAAGTGGATCAGTGGCAGGACAAGGATAAAGGACAACACCAGGTAATATAATTCCACCTGTCTAGTCTCTGGACTGGCCACTTTATTTCAGACCCCCATTTAGTAGCGCGTTGTACCTCCTTTGGCCTTCAGAACTGCAGCAATTTGTCATGATATAGAAATCATCACTAGGTGATGAAATCGCTCTACAGGAATATTGACCTAGGTGGACAGAAGAGTTCCTTTGTAGTTACTCCAAATTAGATGGAGGTGCTGACATATTCTGAACGGCTGACAGGAAGGGGTCATCAATTCATGCTGCTTGTGCCAAATTCTGACCTCCTATCAGCACGGAGCAACAGAAATCTGGATTCATCTGACCAGGTGATGTTTTTCCACTGCTCAGGTCATCCAATTTTTGGGCTCTGCAGTTTCGCCTTTCTGTTTCTCTTAGACACAACATCGCTGAAACATTAAAGCACCAGCATCGTATTTGAGTGCAATTTGCTTGACTGCACATTGCCAGTTCATCATTACGATTCTTGATATCCTCCTTTGATCCTTTTTGTCAACAAGTTGTTTAGGTCTACAGGACTACACTAGATCAGTGTTCCCCAACTCCAGTCCTCAGGGACCCCCAACAGGCCATGTTTTCAGGTGATGTAATTATTGTCAGTCCCTCAGACATTGCCACAGGTGTTCTTACCATAGGATATCCTGAAAACATGACCTGTACTAGAGAACCCCACAAGACTGGCAGTGATATCCTGACCCCGGCTAGTCTAGCACCGATGACCAGACCTCATTGGAAGTCCCACAGATAGTTGGATTTCCCCATCTGATGTAGATTTACACTGAAACTGATCCATGCAAAACCAGTGACTTGATTTTATGTTGCTCTCTGGGGCCAGATTTCCATAGAGGGTGCTTCAATTGTGAAAGGAACGATGCCTCTAATGAAGTGACCACTCGGCGTAGAAGTTCTAGAACTTCTGGAAGAGAACGATCTACTCCTTACAAGGAGGAACACTATAGTTTAACATTACAATTCTGTAGACTTGATGTGAAACCATTCGGTGATGTCCAGGATAAGGTATTCTTGGTCATGTGATCACCGACTAATCTTCTGTATATTATATTATTATGGAAGCAGATAACGGGATCTGTCATTCTGTCTAAATGCCAAATCTCAGTCTCTCTAAATTACTTCATCCTTCTGTGGTATTTAGCCGGAGATTTTTGCATTACGCCATGACTGGATGTCGAAGAGCTATTAAAGCACCGAATGAAGTAGCCTTTAACTCGCCTTGTGCCGGGGTGAATACCCCTGTGCTCAGATAAACAGCTGCACCCCCTCACCACTTCTCTCGATACCTGCCTTTGTTGGCACTTGATTTGCAAGTATTGCAGGAGAATTTGCAGTGACAGGGGTTTCATTGTGTTGGTCGGAATGCCTGATAGATTTTAGAAGAGAAGGGACTCAATTCAGGGGCTGCTGATTCATTCGGTGTACTGCTGAGCTGTGGCTTCGGATCCGCTGATATGTAAATACAACGCTGGAAAACGCTTTACATTATCGCAGTTTGTGTTGTCTATTTTGTAATGATTGAGGAGCCACAAGATAACTGCCTCTTCAGTAGCCGCTTCTGTAAATTCACCGAAGTGATTGTTCGGGTCGGCTCTAGTTAGGATTTGGAATGCGAAAAGCTAAATGACATTTGAAGCCACAAAAACTTCTTCCATGGATGCAATCAGCATATTTGTACGGATACAGCGTTAGGAACGAGGACAAGGACAAGTTCTGCCAGGGAAGGGACTTTTCTCCTATTTAAATGGATACATCCGAATCTATGTGCTGATTAATTGCTTAATATGTCTTAATAATGGTAGGAGCTTTGTTTTTCTAGTATAGAACTCTAAATCCCTTACAGAAACGTAGACATAAAATGAAGAGGAGGGAGCGAAGAAGCTAACTGCATACCGTTACATCAATGGGTTCCAATGTCTTTAGCACAGAGGGGCCCTACCATTTAAGACTGGATCCAAGCACAGAGGAAAACTTGCGCCACACATATATTCTTTGGAAAAAATAAAAAAAAATTCTAGCACCTAGAAGTTGTCGTTTTGCTGCAAAACTCGTTCTGCAGTTCCATCTCAGGCAGATATACAAATGATAAGAGTTGTGGTGATTGGATGAACGGTCTTGTCACCAGAGGTCCTAAAAGTAGTTCCACCCTTGGCTTATAAAAAAAAGGCTCTCAGAGGCTCCTTGTGTGTAGTGACCTCTTCTTCCGCTTGTGTAGAGCTTGTTGACCACTAGACGCCTCTACGATGCAGAGAAGACATCTCACTCCGTTACCAGAGTCTGAGACTGGCGCATTATTATATAAGTGAATTGCTAGGAGGTTTTGGGACTAGTAAATGCATGAGGGCACATACACAAGGAGAGTACCAGGGACAATGACAGCGCAGTGATATGTTCAGGACATCCTGCAGCCACATGTGTTCCTCTCATGGCGGCTTCCAAGAGACAGCAGGATAATGCTCAGCCGCACACACAAAGGGGTCACAGGAATGTCTCCCCAACAGTGTCACACTTTCGTGGCTGTCTGGTCACCAGATTTATCACCAATAGAACACGTATGGGACCATCTGGGACACCAACTTCGACAGCCTACGAGTTTATACAATCTAGAGGTGTAGTTACAGTAAATGTGGACTGATATGTCACAGGATACCATACAGAACTTGTATGCCCCTATGCCCGCTTGTTTCACATCTTGTATCCAAGCTAGAGGCAGTACAACAGGGTACTAGAGCCTCCATGCCTGTCCGCATCACATCTTGTATCCAAGCTAGAGGCGGCACAAAAGAGTACTAGAGCCTCCATGCCCACCTGTATCACATCTTGTATCCAAGCTAGAGGCGGCCCAACAGAATACTAGAGCCTCCATGCCCCCGCATCACATCTTGTATCCAAGCTAAAGGTGGCCAAACCGGATACTAGAGCCTCCATATCTGCTCGCATCACATCTTGTATCCAAGCTATAGACGGTACAGCAGGGTACTAGAGTCTCCATGTCCCCTGTATCACATCTTGTATCCAAGCTAGAGGGGGTAAAACAGGGTACTAGAGCCTCCATGCCTGCCTGTATCACATCTTGTATACAAGCTAGAGGCAGTACAACAGGGTACTAGAGCCTCCATGCCTGCCTGTATCACTTCTTATATCCAAGTTAGAGGTGGTACAACAGGGTACTAGAGTCTCCATATCCGCCCGTATCACATCTTGTATCCAAGCTACAGATGGTACAACAGGGTACTAGAGCCTCTATGCCTGCCCATATGACCTCTTGTATTCAAGCTAGAGGTGGTACAACAGGGTACTAGAGCCTCCATGCCTGCCCATATGACCTCTTGTATTCAAGCTAGAGGGGGTACAACAGGGTACTAGAGTCTCCATGTCCACCCGTATCACATCTTGTATCCAAGCTAGAGGGGGTACACAACAGGGTTCTAGAGCCTTCATGCCCCCCGTATCACATTGTGTATCCAAGCTTGAGGAGGTACAACAGGGTACCAGAGCCTCCATGCTGCCCGTATCACATCTTGTATCCAAGCTTGTGGAGGTACAACAGGGTACTAGAGCCTCCCTACAAGTGCTCAGTTTTCTACAATACATTATCCTTTTGCTCCGATATTGTAATCACATACCAATGTTACCATCACATAGAAAGTTTCACTTGATTCCGACAACTATTTCTAGGTGCTTAATACTTTTTGACAATGAGAGCACGTGGCAGATGTGTGACAAACCTGCTGCAATGCGCTACTGGTGGATTTTGTTGTGGTTCTTCCTATGGAATGTAAAGAGTGAAATCAGCAGCATTTGCACAATGGAATGAATCATGTTCTGATTTCTATGAGAAAAATGTCATGTTCATGTTGGGACTTCTAAAACTGTCAATTTCCGTGAATTCTTCACACCTGGACCCGGCCTCAGGCCACCTGCACATTTGCGGAAACGAATTGCGGTTTCTGCGAGCGGAGGAAAAATCGCAGCATGCTCTATTTTTGTGCGGTGTCCGCAAGAAAAGCTTCCATTGAAGTCAATGTAAGCCATCTGACCTACGGCCCTTCCATAATTGACATTGTGAAAAGGTCGCGGATTCAGTATCATCGCTTAGCAAAGGCGCAGGAAAAATAAACATTAAAAAAAACCTCAGAATGTCCAAAGGCAGCTGACCACGACCATCCACAGCACAGGTGAAAAGAGAAAAAGACAGGTACGCGCGGACGCCAGCTGGGCACTGGGTTGGATTCCGCTGGGGGCTCCCGCATGCGGAAATCGTCCCATTTGTGTGTAGGCGGCCTAAAAATGCTGTCATTTTTTATAATGTTTTATCTAAAAAATTTTAAAAAAAAGCCTAAAGCAAACGCAGAAAACACAGCAAAATTAACTCAGACCTCAGAGGTCACCACAACTAATTCACATGTCACACCACACAATAAAATCAGACTCCAAAGCCCAAAATTAAATTGACTGCATGAGAATTAACTTTTATCACCTCTCCATTGTCTAATCATTGAGGGGGTGGAGCAAGACCCCACCAATCCCGAGAGCACGGGTCCCGTATTACTTCTACACACTGTACAAGATTGAATGGAGCGATGCCGCACATGCATTTCAGAATAGCAATCCCAGTACATGTGCGACTGTCGCTCCATTCAATCTCTCTCCTCACTGCGTGCTCACTGTACCACCATACAGTGAGAAGGGTAAAAAGGGCCACCTGTTCTCCACCCAACAACAAGCAGTGGATTGCAGTGGGGCTGCCGCTTTCATACAAGCTTAACTCAGCTGCATTTTTGCACTTTTCAGCCTAACCATGATCCTAGAGAGCTGAACCACATAAACATGAATCACATAACAAGCTGTCAGATTGAATCAAGAAATCCAGAATAAGGGTGACTACCCACTAGCGTTTGCGAATTTGCTGCGTTTTTTTCAGGTGTCTATGGGGCTTTCTAATGTTAAAAACTCATTGCGGCGAAATCGCAATTTACTGCGAAATCGCGATTTTGCGCGATTTTAACATTAACAAGTCCAATAGACCCCTGGAGGAAAAAAAAAACGCTGCAAATTTCGCTGTGAAAAACCCAGTTAAATACTACCATTCTGCAGCCACCACTAGGGGGAGCTCACAAGTTCAATAGCAGCTGTACCACCGTAATCAGTATGCAGTATACTCCCATAGTGATAGCTCCTAACACTTTAAAAGGGACGTCCAATCAGGACAAGCCCTGTTGAAAATGCAAGCAGCATGCAGATTTGCAAAAATATCATGGATCTGGTGTAAACCCCCTCTCTCAGCAATACCATATTATAGGGGTGCAGTGGGTGAGGGGAGGGGGTAAGGTTTGTAAATGTCTGTAAAAAATTAACCACTGATTAACTTTCTGACTTTCAGGGATGTAGCAATAGGGGTTGGAAAATTCAGTAGCGCCTATGCTAAATAAGAAAACCACAGGCCTGGGTCTTTCAGCTCGCTCTCTGATGCCCTTATGGGGTCGTCAGGAAGATTATCCTCCACTTCCATAGCAGGAAATCGCTCTACAGCGCATTCACTGCGTTCTTGCAAACACTGGACTCGCACGTCCGCAGCAGATTCCACTTTATGTGCCGCATAAATCCCCATTTGTTGCTGGCGTATATGATTTATCCTCATCTTCCTCGGAGGTGATGGAAAGCTGTTGAGAAGTTCATCTTCAGCAGAGTTAACACGTACATAAACTTTATGAGTTTACTTAACTGTACATTAAAAACATTTTAAACAGCAGCTCATTAACTTGCAATTAGATGAGAAACTAGTAAAGAAAAAAAACATGGCAGAAGTGCATAAAGCCGCTTGGCAATAAAGCAGGCCATTTTATTTATAGATAATTATACCAGACTTGGAGATTCAGGCCCCGGAATTTTACGAACCAGCAATAACTGCGCTCTGCATACGGCTCGGGGTCAAGGACACACAATTGGAACATGGCCGACGTCCAGAAGTCAATGACTGAGTGATGGCTGCAATGTATTATTCATTTAAGGACACTGCCCATGGGCTATCATACGATAATCAGCATGTACAGCCAAAGCTGTGAGTGTGGATTAGCAGCGATACAAGCTTCTGTTTCCCAGGGTAGGGGAAAAAAAAAAAGGACATTGTCAGGATCATAAGCCGAGAGGCACTGGAGGGCACGGAGGAGCTCAGAGCAGGCAGCAGGCACGCGAGCGGAGGAAAAACACACAAACCAGCAGCGCAAACCTACGGAGCCAGGTAAAACACCGCGTCAACAGCCGCCGAGGTGCTACAATTACTACACCGCGGCGCGTCAATAAGAGGCTTTCTTCTAAATCAATAGCGGATGAAGAAGGAAAAAAAACATTCAATTAACCTCTGATTATACGAAGTGCATTCAAGTTCTAAGGTCTTTTTTTTTTTTCCTAAAAAACTACCTACCCCAAAAATCTGAAAGTGCCGTCACTTGTCAGCATAATTTCCCCCTCCTTGTAGACATTTTTCACAACGTCTACACCATGATTGCTGCTGTGAATGCTTCTTTAAGGGTCCGTCTGGTTCACTGGAAAATCGCTGATGCAAGAGTAGAACGACTGGAAAACACGCGCCCGCGGAAAGCGTCTTTCTGAAAAACGGGATCCGTGTCTCATCCATGGTGACAGGATGAAGGCACCATTTATGCCGGCATCACATATCAAGATCGTCTGACACATTGCCCTGCGCACAGCCTTGTGATTGTTGGTCAATGTTCGCAGCACCCACTTGGAGGAAACGTTCTGCATCTTCAGATCTTCACGCAAGATGGTGTGCACAGATCCTACGGATGTTCGGACTGTAAGGTATCTCTAGTAAAGTCAATCAGCGGTCCTCCATAACCACTTGGTCCACTCGCACAATCATGTTGTCGGACCGACTGGTGTATTGCCGAAGCTCCTTTGGATCATTATCCCACGCCGTTTAGCGTCCACGAACGCACATTTTTCACGTCTGTGACACCTTCGCTGTAAGTCACACTCAACTGACGATGAATGTGAATGGGTGTCATTCCACGCAAGTGAAGAAAACGGAAGATTACCGCTCTTCTTGGAACGTGAACGTCGCCATTTTAAGTATTGAAAGTGTTTCTAATTCCAGCCGCCGTCACACGGGTTTCGTGCAGCGGACGATGCTGCCATCTGTCTCACTCATCCCCAGGGTATGCCCATATCTACTAGAATGTGCCCATGTTTTTATCTGCTCCTATTCCCGAGAAAAAATGAGGAGACCTTAGAATGTGAATGTACCTCGTATAAGGATGGATTTAAGAGGTCGGAGAGGGTGCAAAAAAAAGAAAGAAACATGGCTGAAGTCTTCTAGAAACAGCAGCGATCTGGTTCCTTGGCTGTCTGCGGTATTGCAGCTCAGCTCCAATCAAATTAAGAAGCAATACCAGACACAACCCGTGGACAAGAGCGGTGATGCTTCTGGGGAAGCATGAAGGATATTCGGCTTGCTTCCCTTCCATTAAAATTCCTCTTGTATTGCTAATAAAACTTGAATATGCTAATCAAGATTAGCGTTACTTTAGTTTGCATCATAGTTTACTCGCAAGAACAGCAGTTTGTGGTCACTGGAAGAACCACCTTAGGGTAATGCCCACGGACGGATTTATGCAGTGTTCCCTATGGCGTAAATCCGCGGTAGAACATAGCTATCAGGCACATTCTGCCACGGATTTACGCAGCGGGAAACAAATTGCGACATGTTCTATTTTACCGCATTTCTCTGCGGCAGGAGGTCTCCACTAATATAGTATTAATGGGGACCGCGGAAAAACCCGGTAAAAAGTGCGTTTTTCCGCGATCACTAGTGGGGACTTTACTGCTTATCCCCGCGGGATTCCCGCTCCGTTCATGGGCATGAGTCCTTAAAGAGAACCTATCAGCTCTCCAGTCATTTCCATTTTAGTAAATATTTCCATAAGGAACAATTCTGGAACATCTTTCCTTAAACATGTTGTACTGTTCCCCTGTGATTCCTCCTGGAAATATTTGAATAATTTGCAATTGAGTGTTAGCAGTTCCCACACTCCCAAACATTGTCAAATTGGAAAATTCATTAGCCGGGGCCAGGATTTCACGGCCAGCTTTGTGGGGTTTGGTTGTGCAGCAGTGTGCGGAGTATACTAAAAAAGTGGGATCAAGGAAAAGCATCCAGGAAAGGTTATCCTGTGGATATAAACAACTCACTGAAAGGAGTCAGAGGAGGATGTCAAGAATCAATCATTCTGATGAACAGGCGCTGTACAGTCAAGCAAATTGCAGCCAAATACCACGCTGGTATTCCGACTAATGTGTCTGAATGCACAACTTGTCGTTCCTTAGCGCGGATGGTCTATTATAGCGGACGACCAGTTCCAGCACTATTACTGTCTAAGAGAAACAAAAAGACGCCAGTGGACAAAAGAGCAGAAAATATGGATCACTGAACAGTGGAAAACATCTCCTGGTCAGATGGATCCAGATTTCAGTTGCACTGTGCTGATGGATGGTCAGAATTTGGCACAAGCAGCATGAATCGATGAACCCTTCCTATTAGCTGTATAGCTGGTATAGGTGGCATTATAGTGTAGGGAAGGTTTTCTTGGTACACCCGAGTCCTCCAATATCTGAGGATGGCCAACCACAATAAATTTCTGCAGTCTTGAAGGATAAAGACTGACCAATGTGCTACTAGATGGGCATCTCTAATAAAGTAGCCATTCACCCTAAGTAATGCAACTCTTTAATCCGGCATCCGATTATCCAGAAAGTCTAATAAATATCATTTTATAGTGAACTTTAAAAGCAAAGTTTTCCTTTACATCGAGCCGATTCTTGCCGAATACACTCAGGACTGGATAACTAGAAACCCTCGATCATGCAGGGGTCATTTATCAGACGTCCTATTCCCTTATTAAGACTTATAGCTGCTGGCAGGTAATCAACTTAATGTTCGACCAATCAGGACAAAGCCTGGTATCTCCTAGTGGGCGACGTCTCCTCCTAACGGCTCAGCGGAGGGCATATTAATCTTGCTTTACAAAAGCCTCTTGGCGTTCTCTCCATGCCAGGCAGACGCTACCCTACAGCTAAATGATGACATAAATATCGCCTGCAGTGTAACCTCTACGTCCGCCATGTACGGCACGCACCGGAGGGGCTTGTTACTCCGCTCCTGATTACACAAGACGTCTCCTGCACACACTTAATTGAATCTTTTGGAGATCTTTACCATTCAAGATCCATATGCCTCTAATTTTGTTTCTCCCCTAAAGCCTCTGCATGGAGTCTCTCCTAATAAGACGTCTCGCTATACTGCGGGAAGAAAGGGACACGCAGATCACAGCGCATTTAGCAACGTGGATTAATCCTCTCGGTTTTAAAGTTCAGCTGAAAGGACGCTCCTCGTTCCTCCGCGACGTACGGCCGCCTGATTAGAACAGTGAACTGTGCAATAAAAGGCAGATTTTCTATTGACAGCAGCGGATGTGGCAGCCTCTGAGGCTTCTTTTCGCTCCGGGGCACAGCTGTCCTCATAGTCTGCTTTTTTTTCCCCTAGTCACCAAGTCCTATGAACAGTATTCCCGTTTTATTATAGTCATAGGTATTATATATTTAACCCCTTAAACTCAGAACTCTGCTTTGTACTGTTCCCTCCATTATTCCTCCTGGAAATGTTGGAGCAAATTGAAACGTGGGTGTCACAATTCACCTTTGCAACAAGGTTATTAAACTAAGATATGCCCCAGTGACGGCAAGCACTGATTGGACGGTATATAGGGACGTGCCCCTAGCTGGTAACACTCACTTTTCTATTGATTCATACATTTCCAGGAAGAATAACAGAGGAATGACACAACATAGAGTTCTAAGAAAAGAAGCTTCCGAAGTTTATGGGGAATGTATGTATTTACTAAAACTGACATGTCATTAGAGTCTATGGGGAAAATTTATTAAGAGTGGCATTTCACATTAAGGTAAAGGGCACTGCAATAGGGTATGCAAAATTGATTAAGAGGTGCAGATTGTTGCACAAATTTGGGAATTTTTTCTGCCAGAGAACTGGAGTAAATTGATTGATAAATTGCATACAATAGGGAAAACTTACTGCACGCAGCTTTTAATACTATTTCTCCAGTGCACAGTGCGCTAAATATATTAACCCTCTCCAATCCACTGTCTGACGTCTAAAGACATTATAGTTTAAGGCTGTACAGCTTTGATGTTGGAAGACGTCCGTCGGGGTTCTCTTACTGTATATTGCCGGCTGTCGGAGCCTATCCAATGTGTCACCTCATGCAGTACTGACTTTAGCCAGCATATAGTGCCGTTGTATAATGGCAGAAAAAGAGTAAGCCCCTAGGGGCTTGGATTGGGAAGGGTTAAGAGATGCAGGCTTATTTGTGTAGTCAGCATATTCCTGGCTCATCCACGTGCTTTCTAAGAAATGCATGCCTGGTTCCAATGGTCTCTGTCCGCTGCTTGTAGTGAACACAGAGGTGGACCCTGACATTCTAGACAATAATGTGCCGCCGACAATGTGGTAATACTCTAGAAATGGTCAGTTATACTTCCCACAAGACAACGAGCCTCGTCATAGATCCAACTCTGTCTTACATTGGTTTGAGGATATGGATGTTCCACGATTAGACCGGCTGCACAGAGTCCCGACCTGAACATCTTTGGGATAAACTGGACTTTCGGGTCAGAAAATATGAACAGTATCCATCTTCTTTGAGAGAACTCATCAGACATTTGCAGGATGAATGAAGGGAAATACCAGCTGAAGTGTATCAAGCTTTATAAGAAAGTAGAGTATCCAAAGTCATTAGGGCTATAGGAGCCCCACTAAGAATTAACATATGTAAAAAAAAAAAACTACAACTTTTGATTCTTGCTCAGGTGTCCATTTTCTTTAGGTAGGAAAGTGTATGTTGCTCAAAGGCGCAGTTCATGATCTCTGTATATACCTAAAGGGTGAGTAAGCAAATTGCTCATCCCAATCTGCCAGAAACTGACGGATAGATCCCAAGTGGACATCAGGCTGGTTTTTAATACGCTCCGAGAATTACCACCCAGCAACAGCTACTACAGGGAGAAATGTAGTATTACCAGTGCCAATTCAAGGCTGTCTGTGATATACATGGACAGGCTGATTTTACCATTACTGCTACTTGTTAGTTATTGTGGCGGGCACCCAATCAGGACTTATGGCATCCATATACCCTAGTAAGGTGTGTGTGTGTGTGTATGTATGTATGTATGTATGTATGTATGTATATATGTGTGTGTGTATGTATATCGTTTAGACAAGACAACCCCTTTAATGAATAAAGAGAAAATAAAGACAAATCCTTTTCTTGTTTTCCGTTTCATCCGAGCGCTGATGCATCACCTGCTTTTTTCGAACACCATCAAATCAGTGGAGTTACATCAGGTTTCAGAACGTCCTCTGTCCGTGGAAGAAAAACACTAATTTATGCTTCAGCGCTGCACAAGAGGAAGACGGACGTGACAGCTCAGTTATTACAGAACGTGTACTATCACCACCCAGATGCGGGTCACAGATACATTACTGCCCGAGTATGAAAGATGCTGCAATACTTGAAACCCCGATGGCCGGGATACTGAGCGGAGGAGACGGGGAGCAGCTTGAGACGTCTCACGTCCGCACTCTATAGGATGTGTTCCTTCAGATTCCTGCTGCTGCTCTGTGATCTATGCAGAGAAAACCTCCATGGGCCACGTTCTGTGCGTCAGACTGTGTGCGTCTACTTGCATCACACCCCAGCCGGGCATGAAATACTAATATATAGCACATGTACTGGGCTCTGCACATATATCAGAGGGATGAAGGGGTTAAATACAGATCCACACTGACTGCTAACCAGCAGGTCCTGATATCTACACCCTATACTATAATAAAGCACGCTGTGGTCTGAGGTTATGGTGGACCGCATTCTAACTAGGTATAGAAATAGATCTACCATGAATGGCAAATGTATCAAGGGATTCCGTCATTTCTCAATTAAAGGGGCTGCCCAGGGTTCAAAAAAGATGGCTGCTTTCTTCCAAACAGAGTGCCACCCTTGTTTGTGGGCTGTATCCGGTATTGCAGCTCAGCTCCCATTCACAATAGAGCTGAGCTGCAATACCCCACACAACCCTATGGACAAGGGGGGCACTGTGTTTGGAAGAAAGTAGCCATGTTTTTCTAACCACGGAAAACCGCTTTAATGAGTCTGACTTAATTATTAAAAGCGCCTTGCGGCTGAGGACCTGGTAGCAATCAGCGGCTGTTGTGGAGAGAGGATGACGGAGCTGCTCATTTCTCCTTCAGTGGTCATGTGCATGGCTCCTACTCCAATAAATACAGTGCTGCAAGAAAAAGTAAGTGAACCCTTTGGAATTACCTGGATTTCTGCACGGATTACTAATAAATGTGGTCTGATTGCTATCTGGTTGAAAAAAATGATTTGGTATGACCAAGTCAGAGTCCTGAACTTAACCCTATCAGGTCACTGGGCCGTGACCTGAAGACGGCGGTGCATGCAAGGCCTCAAGACATATCGATGACCTGAAGGACATTTGCAGGGAGCAATGGTCCAAAATTTCTTCTCAACTTGTACTAATCTTCTCTTCAGCTGCACGAAATGTTTGATGGGGCTGACTGCTGCTAAAGGGAGCTCTATGGGTTAATAAATTCAAGGGTTCACTTACTTTTTCTCCCTGAACTGTAGATAATTACTCGATGTGCTCAATAAAAGACAAAAGTGATACAAATGTTTGTGTGCTATTAGTCTGTGTTTGTCTATAACTTTGACAAGCGGAACCCATTTTACTAGTAATTTATGCAGAATGCCAGGTCATTCCAAAGGGTTCACTTACTTTTCTTGCAACTGTGGCGCAATATTTGGTCACACTGAGTATTTTAGCATCTTCCTTTGCAGTGGTTTTCCATTCTGGCTGATAGGAGGTGGTCCACAGTAGGGATATGATAGAGGAGGGGTGGTTCTCATGCTTGGGACACCATCTATCAGCCAGAGGGGGGATGATGCAACCATATATCACCACTTATGCACCAAAAGGCATTTTAGCCAAAAGAGTTGCACTTGAAGAGTTCTTTTTTTAATTATACTTATAATTTTGAGAACTGCATACAGAACATCATCCAACAACACTAAATTTACCTGTAACCTGTTTGCACTCATTAGGAACATGAATGACCTCCTAATAGTGCAGGGTGGCTGTTCTCGCCGCCAGTACTCATCAGACCCAACATCATATACTGGCTTTATAAATCTAAACCTAAAAGTAGCGTATACTTTTACAACCAATCCGTCGCTCCAGTGCATTCACAATACAAAAAAATCAGCAAATCTTCATGAAAAGTGTTCTCTAGGCTTTTTGGTACACAGCTCCTCTGCAGACCGGAGTGTCTCCATGGCTACAGACTACCAGCAGACCCTGTGCAGCCTATACCTGCAGCCATCTACAGCATTCCTTCACTTCCTCCTCCTACTAACCTACAGACGAGGTTTTCTACAGCCGCTCCCATAACAATATATAATTAAGAAACTGCTGAAGATAATATAATACTTAACCCCTTAAGGACCAGAGTGTCTTAGTGCTAAACTAGCAGACATTTTTTAGCTATTTTAACCACTTGGTGTTTTGTTTTTTTTAACTATAATTTTTTAATGCAAATTTTTGCACTTCGTTTTCTAATTAGTTTTTTTTTTTAACTTATATGCCCCCCATGACATCATATAAGACCTCTGGGAGATATTCACACATTTTTTTCTTATTTCACAGTTTTCCATTGTAATTGCCGCATCCATAGGAGCCCCAGTTACAGGGAAAAATATCCCCCCTATAGTGACAATAATCACTAGCAGAGCTGGACTGGGGTCTGCTAACCTCTATCCAATGGACAAGGGTTAGACTATTGAGTGTCCAACCATTCAGACCACTGCCAATCATGAGAACAGGGCTTCATGTCCCAGTGTATAAATGGAGCAGAGGTTGGGCATGACCGATGCGCCATTCATCTGTATGGGACCGACAAAGCCCTGCATTGTGTTATCGTTGGCGGTCCCACAGTGTTGAATGGAGTGGAGGCGGTCCTGTGCAACCTTTGCTCCTTCCAAACAGGACCTTTATCCTTGTGAGCTATTGGGGTCCCGGCGGTCGGACCACCACCACCGATCAGACACTTCTACTCTATCCCGTGAATAGGGGTAAGCTTAAACCTTGGCACGGCCCCCCTTTAACTTGCAATTCCCTAATAGGGTATTAAAAATAAAGTTTTCTAAACCAGTGAACACTAGTTTTATCACAAGAGGACGGATCAGGGACTTCTATTTACATTGTTTTCTTCATTTTCGGTCGAACGTCCTTTAACTAATGTATATTATCATGTAATAAACGGGGACTAATAGAGAGAAAAGCAGCAGCTGTCACACCAAATCCAAAAACCTATAAATGATTCCTTGCCTCCATTAATATTATAAGGCTATTACGCTCACCTCTGCTGTGACCATGAACAGTCCAGTCCGCCGGGCTTATTTCCTACACGTTTTAATAGGTTATTATTAAACAAATGAGACCACCGCAACTAGTGGCGAGAAGCCAAGATGTTATCATGCCTCCCGTGGTTATGCTCAAATAGATTTAAAGCCCGGTGTAACCTTGATTTTTTTTTTTTTTGCTTTTAATGGAGTCACACTTAATGATCTTTAGCGCATGAAGTAATAATTCCATTATTATGGTATCTAACAAGATATTTGAAGAGAAACAGCATTATGTGTCGACAAGATGAACGGGCCCGGAGCATAATATATTAATGGCAGCGTTTTAATACAAAATCCATCTAAATCAAACCCTTTAATGTCATTTTGAGCTATTTGAACTCGGCGGATTATGAAAGAGGTGTTATGGCTTTCATATCGGAGGTGCCAGCTGTTTGCCACAAAGCTGAATTATCATCTCTTATTCGTCACCCGCAGCTTCGCTAATGTGCAGCATGGTGTCCATTAAACATGTGCGCGCCGGCAGAGCGAGAGGGCAAACAATGCAGCCGCCGTTCTAACCGGGTCTGATTATACCCCGGTAATGATAGGTTCATGCTGTACAAGTGAAATGACTCCTGCTTACATGGATATAGCGGATATTGCCGTTTTCATCATCTACCATATCCTGTAATCCTGCAGCTTTTAGATACCACAACGAGTAGAATCGTGTGGTGGCGAATGGGCTTTATTTCAAGATCACCTAGTGTAAATGGCTTTCACTATAGGGTGTCGTTACATAATATTAGACGTGACAGCCTGCAATATGTAGAACATTAACCACAGTGATGCTTTAATGTCCATTTATGTGAAATCTCCACATTTCAACAGGCTTTAAAGGGGCTGCCCACTTGGTAAGCCATTGTTGACCTACTCTCAGGATCAGCATGGGGTCCGGCGCCTAGGACCCAAACCAATCTTCTGTCTGTCAAGGCTGGTGCGTCCATACACCAAGCTGATTTCTTCAGGAAACAGACAGCTTAATTTCCACTGCAATGGCTATGCTTGGTATTACATTCCAAATTTCTATTCATTTAAAGGTAACTTGGCCTGCAATGTTAAGCCTGGCCACTGCAGTGTGAACGGAGCTGTTTGCTTCCTGAGAAAATTAGCTCAATGCGTGAGCGCATAAACCCAGCGAACAATTTATTTCTTATACTTCGTGACTATTGAGATCAGGGTTGTACCTCTGAATTGGCACAAAAGGGGACTAGATGTCTTTCTAGAGCACTACAACCTTACAGGATATAGACATCAAATAACAAGAAGGGTTGTTGATCTCAAATGTGGATTCAGGGATTATTTTGACTGCCATTAGGGAGTTGGGAATTATTGTTTCCCCCCAGAATGTGGGAAAATTGGCTTCTGCCTCGTTTTTTTTTTTTGTCTTCCTCTGGATCGACAAGGGAAGGGGGTGGAGACAGGCTGAACATTTGTCATTTTTCCACCTAGCATACTATGTTACATGCAATGGGCTCTCACTGATATACTTTTGGTAACCAGTCCTAAGAATAGGTCATCAGTAGTTTACAACCAAATAGCCCCTTTAAGACTTGTGCAGGTGATACACTGATTTCTCTGAGATACAACTATCAGGACCCAAGTACGGAGCATTGGATAGTGTAGGACAGGGGTCCCCAACTCCAGTCCTCAGGGACCGCCAACAGGTCATGTTTTCAGGATTTCCTCAGTATAGCACAGGTGATGTAATTATTGTCGGTCCTCAGACATTGCCACAGGTGTTCTTACCATAGGATATCCTGAAAACATGACCTGTTGGTGGTCCCTGAGGACTGGAGTTGGGGACCTCTGGTGTAGGGAGCCAGTGTTGAACTACAGTGAAAGGTTTCTGCCACCAACCAGAGGACTTGATTCTGAGGTTCACCCTATACAGAGCATCCACACAATCACTTTTCTGCATTGTAATCTTTGTTAGTGCACAGAGGACATATCATCAATAACATCTTACAGGTGATTTGTGATCCATCCTATTATAAGTAACTATGCACCCCAAAATATTCAACTAATCTCAGGAGTCTGGGTGCAGGGACATTTTCCTCAATGGCAGAACCAGGAAAAGGTCCTCCGTGCCAGGAAGCCGCTCAGCCTTGGGTAGGGCACTTACATACAAAGCTAGAGCAGGAAACAATCTTGCCCTATGTGACGCAAAGTTTACTTACAATTCTGTCTTCCCCTAATTGGTCACTACATACAGTAGTAACATAGTATGCAAGGCCCAAAAAAACACATCCATCCAGATCAGCCTAGTATTTTGTTGATCCAGAGAAAGGCAAAAACCCCAATGGGGTAGAAGCCAATTTCCCTCATTTTAGGTACAAAAAAAATCCTTCTCAACTCCAATCTGACATTCAGAATAAACCCCGGATCATCGACCCTTCTGAAGTAATCAGTGATACGATAACATGTAATATTCTAATGCTCAAGAATGACATCCAGGCCCCTCTTGAACTCTTTCAGTGAGTTCGCCATCACCACATCCTCAGGCAGAGAGTTCCATAGTCTCACTGCACTTACAGTAAAGAACGCCATTCTACGTCAGTGTAGAAACCTTCTTTTCTCTAGACGTAGAGGGCGCCCCCTTTTCACAATCACAGTCCTCGGTATAAACAGACCTTGGAACCAACTTATAGATAGATATACATACATACACACACTAGGCACAGGTGTTTACCTGTTGTTTGCACGAAAAATTTTCATGAAGTCATGGTTACTTCAGAGGAACTGGGGAATACAATATGTATACATATAGAGGAGTATTACATTCTCCTCAGACTGCATGTACCGATATCCCTCTGCAGAATGTGTCACCCCTCCAACTCTCCTTACTTTTTACCCTTAAAGATAACACCCCTTTTATTCAAATTTAACCCCAGACTGGATGTTGCAGCCCTTTCTTAGTCTTAAAGGCAAGCTCCATCCCTGCAGTCCATGGCTTAAAAAAATCTGTTGGACAATGGTTAAGTTTTGGAAAAGCTATGGGAATAAGAATGTGACATAAACTAAAAACACCAGACATGATAATGTATTAAAAAAAACTATTTCTTACTCCAGGCATTGCACAAGAGGGGAGATGAAGTTCTCTACAAAGTGAAGATGTAACAGACTATTAAATAACAGACTATTAAGTATTATGCCTGGAGCAGAACAATCCCTTCTCAAAGTCCATTAAAGAAGTACTTCAGACAAGTTCTTCAAGTAAACACTCCAAACAACAGTGACTCTGCTCATTTTAGAGTACAGACCACTGTCGGAGAGCGAAAAGCTGAACATCTCAAGTCTACGGGGAGACAGACCTTTATCGCCTTTTCAAGTCTGGATGACATAAATGAACAGTTCTACCGAAGATCCACCAAGAAATTACTAAATATGAGCTCCTCAGTCACATTCTTCTATAAAAGGTGTAAAAAATTCTAAACTAAGGTGCATTTACACGAGCCGGTTATTGGGCCCAAACATTTGTTTTGATAAGTGCAAACCTGAAAAAGATGGGCAGACGTACGAGAAAACACTAAATTTTTTGACTGAACTGCTTGTTTACACAAGCATAAAAATGCTTATCGGTTGGCTGTATATCTTCCTGTGTGAAAGTAGAGACGTACAGCCAACCTAATGATGGATCTATGCCGACAAGCAATCCTATGAACCATCATTCATCCCCATAAAGCCAGTCATCTGTCATGCGCGAACAGCAGCGAATGAGCGCCGGTTAACATGCTTTGTCGATTGTCACTTGTTACAATGGGCCAATTCTTGGTCCATGTAAATGGGCTCTTAGTTGCAAGGTAGGTCACTACATTCCGCCCACAATTCCTACACAGTTTTGACCACCATAATCCTACAGCTTCCTGGATGGCTGCTCATTATTAGATTCCCACTCCTGTATGGTAATAGACAATTTGGGGAACACTGTGTCAGCCATATTAATTGTCAATAGGGCTAGATTATGGCATAGGAAAAGGGGCCTACTGACTGAGGAGTTTCACCCCATCCCCACTATGGTCTGCTTTATTTGAGCCTTATATAGCATTCTTATATGCCCATGTATTATGTTGGTGGTGTATGATATAGATATTTGGCACTGTGTGGTGGTATTATTTAGGTCCAATAAGGCTCTGCTATTATGGCAGTACTATTGTAGAATTTTCTTCCCTTCAAAAAAAATTACCAGGGTTCCTATAGGGCCAAAGGCCTCTACAGACATTGACCAAGCCTTGCTTGTCCCCCAACTATCAAATAAAGAATAATTCAAGGATGTATTACGGTACTTGTCGAGGCTTACATTTTGAGGTGTAATGTTCATTTTCAGGGGGACATTATTTCTTTTTTGTGGCGACTGCCAGGTCTTATAGACCGGGCAATGCTGCCTGAGAAAAAGGGTATGTAAATAAGCTCTCATCCTGGAGGAAGGAAGTGGGCTCTGTATTGTCACTTATTGGATAGCAATTATCTAAGTCAGTGTCCAACCCTTTAAAGGGACTCTGTCAACGGGGTTATGCTGCCTGAATCACGGGCAGCATGAACCCGGAACAGGGTTGTCTGTTGTCTCTATATAGGTTATATTCCGAAATGCTGCAGCAATTCAGAATAACTACATTTTAAAGTTTAACCCTGAGCTAAGCTCCGAGTCACGAGGGCGGGCCGCGCTGCTCTCTCCGTGCCAGCTGCATGCAGTGAAAGCTCTCTGCCTTTACATAAAGGGAGTTGTTACCTTGCATGAAATGGGCAGGAAGAGGCCGGTGCGGTCCGACCCCCGTGACTCAGAGCTCAGTTCCAAGTCAAACTTCAAAGTCTACTTATTCTGCATCCGCAGCATTTCAGATGAAAACATCCACAGGGGCATCAGACATTCCTGTCCCGGGTTCATGCTGCCCAAACCAAGTGTAAGAATCCCTTTAACAGGCCTTGCAACATGTAGGACAAACCAAAGTCTCCTCCTGAAGGAAACCATGCCATTCTGCGGACTCTCATCAGAGTAGAGCAGGGTGCTGGTTGGCTTTAATGTGGTTCTAGGGGTGGCGCAGATTCAGCAAGTTGTAATTTATGCAATGCTTTAATGAGAATACGTTTATTCTGATTACAGTGCACTAGTCAGGTGCAGACGAGGCTTTCGGCTACAAAATAACCTTTACTTGTGTGCGACTGTAGGTTTCATGTGACTATGATGAATGGAGGCCTGCTGACAGCACATAAGCTCAGAGGGTATGACAAAAATACGGTCTCCTTTTTTCATCCTTTGTTGCACACGCAGCAAGTCTGCGCTCTAATCCCTGGCTGACGTCACACAAACCAGGATAGATGGAGAGTTTGCAGATACAATAGAACCAAGTTCTGGCTCATTAAATATATACATACACATACATGGCCAAGTCGAAATTCATTAAAAAGGCAAATGAGGAACGTGCCTTGCATGGCAATGGGCTTATAGTCATTTTCATTCATTATTTCAGTACTTGCCTTATTTCATCCGTAAACCAGTGAATAGTGGGCACATTCATGCATAGTGCTTGGACAGCACCATCTGTGAAGTCAATACAGAATATCTGTGTGCATGGTCATGCGTTCGATTTACTGACCTTAGTTCAGTTTCCGAATGACCAACATCACCAGACTTTAGTGTATAATATAGACATATGACTGACCGGATAAGGATAAACTTTAGATTGCTGGTAAAAAAGGGAGAGGGGTGGAAGAGAGGGAGAAAGTCTTGGTCTGTTATTCACTTAAAGGGGTTGTCCCGCGCCGAAACGTTTTTGTTTTTTTTTCAACCCCCCCCCCCCCCCCCCGTTCGGCGCGAGACAACCCCGATGCAGGGGTTAAAAAAGAACACCGCACAGCGCTTACCTGAATCCCCGCGCTCCGGTGACTTCTTACTTACCTGCTGAAGATGGCCGCCGGGATCTTCTCCCTCGGTGGACCGCAGGGCTTCTGTGCGGTCCATTGCCGATTCCAGCCTCCTGATTGGCTGGAATCGGCACGTGACGGGGCGGAGCTACACGGAGCCAGCATCCTGCACGAGCGGCCCCATTGAGAAAAGAAGAAGACCCGGACTGCGCAAGCGCGTCTAATTTGGCCATTAGATGCCGAAAATTAGACGGCAACCATGGAAACGAGGACGCTAGCAACGGAGCAGGTAAGTGAAAAACTTCTTATAACTTCTGTATGGCTCATAATTAATGCACAATGTACATTACAAAGTGCATTAATATGGCCATACAGAAGTGTATAGACCCACTTGCTGCCGCGGGACAACCCCTTTAAATTGGTTGCCTTGGACTTAACTATTGATGTGCTATCCCCTGGACCCAGTCATTTGCCGGGTCTGCTTTGATTTTTCTTGGATCTGTCTGTAATGATATTGTCATCTTGAGTGGTGGAGCTTCATCAATCATCTGAGGATAGGTCATCAATTGTATAGTCCTGGACAACCTCTTTAAAGTAAACACCCACCCTAAACTTTTTTTTTTAATTCTAGGTTGCTTAATGTGTTACTGTCAATTCATTAAACTTTTGACATGTCATGATAATGTGAGTTCTGCTAGATGGGGTCAAAGTGGTGAGACCCCCACTGAAGGGGCAAAAGTGTGCAGCAGAGCCCTTCTCAGACAACTGAGCATATGGTGTATGGAGCCATACAAAGTATATGGTCTACACACTACTCTCATTGCTCCGACTGAAACCGGGCAAAGACAGTCACAGCTGAAAGAGCAAAGTATTCTATTAACTGCTTCTGAATCTTTGTTTCAACAATCGGTAAAGGTCTCATCACACAGACCCCCAAAGATCAAAACTTCTCATATGTTGTACGACGTGTCCAAGTTTTAGGAAATGATAGGCCCCTTGTTTGACACACTCAGTCTCTGGTCATAACAGAAGTATTCATAGGACTTTGATAAGTCCACAGCACAGTCTTCCTCTCCAAGTAATGGCCTGAAAGTGGCCAGATACTTCCAATTAGCAGTCAACCCCAGTCCCATTAGACATTGGCAAGACCTCAGCTAACATGGGTCAAGAGGACATGGAAGCGCATTACCACCCAACATGATCTCAGGATCAACAATTCTAGTGTGGCCCACTGGCTGGACACAACTCTACTGTTATAGCCCAATCCAGAAGATACTAGCAAATTGTGTAGGCGACACAGCCATACCTTACACTATGTGTACTCTCTACTGTCAAGTACATCACAACACACCACAAGGTACATCAGACAATCCTATACATAGTCTCTGACTCGGCCCTAAACAGCACCTATGTAGTGCCACACTCAGAATTGCCCACGAGACATGCCTCGAACTACTACACCATGAATCTATTTTACAATGTGTATCAGGTCCTAAAACAATCAGCAGGTGCCGCTAAGTAAATGTTTAGTAATTACTTTTGTAATGCTTTTACATCTCTAATACAGATGTTGCCACAACTGCTGACAGCAACATGATGGATGATTCTCTTGCAAACATAACACAGCCACAATATAACCATCAATAATGAATTAGCTTATTTGTTCACTGAAATGTGTTATCTGTGCAGAACGTATATCCACACTGTGCAATTCAAGACATTTGGACAAAAACTGCTGCAGGTTTGCGTACCCGGACATGCTATAAAGCTGTTGCTTTGGTTAATAAATCCATGTTTCATGACATTGTAGAAGGAAAAGCTGTATTAACTGACAGTGAGACCTGACAGAGGCAAAATCAAAAATGCTTTAATGACTAGGTTCTGGGAAGAGCCAGGGCAGTGATTACGTCTAGTAAAATGTAACATGATTGTTTTCTCAGTCACAATGAAGTCAGATTTGTCAGTAACCAGGCTTTGCGCGCCTTTATTTAATGGGTAAAGCATCTGTAAAACCTTTATTTCCAATCTCATTGCCTTAAAGGCATTTGCTAGGACTAATCTACTATACTGATCACCTATCCTCAGAACAGTTTATCAATAGCTGATCTGTGGGTGTCCACCACTCTGCATCCAGCACTCTGCTGACCCCCACAGCTGCTTCAGTTCATAAGACACAGCACTGTACATTGTATATTGGCCGTGCATGGTATAGCGGCATAAATCCATTTACTTGAATGGGAGTGAGCAGCTCTCAGGCCACATGAGTGATGAGCGTGATATTACATGGCTGAGAAGAGGCCATGGCACTAACATAAGCACAGCGGCCTCCTCAATCAGCCAACAGCCAAGGACCCTGAGCGGTGGACACCTGCTGATCAAATATTGATGGCCTATCCTGAAGAGAGGTCAATAGTTTTAGTTTAATTGAAAGACTTTTTGCCAATAAGCTCTTCGAGAAGTCATTAACGCAGAGGTTCACTTAGTTTTCCCCCCTGCAGTATGGATGATTATTCAAGTTCTTCAATAAAATACATACATGGTACAAATTGTTGGTAGTTATTAGATTGCGTCGTCTATAGTTGTAACTTGGAAAACAATCAGACTGCCCATTTGATTAGTAATCCATACAGAAATCCAAGTCATTTCAAAGGGTTCACTAACTTTTCTTGCAACTGTCTAGAGCACAAATAGTTGAGCTTATATGAGAAAGACTGGATATAAAAATAGAGCAGCTTTCCTTTTTATCTGCATGCCGGCTGTAAAGTGTCCGTCCGCTTCAATCTATCTTCCTGCATGTTATAAGATAGGACTGGAGGGGGTCAGTAAATGGGGACCACTACTGATCACAAAATAACTTAGCTGCTGCCCTCTGTAACCTCAATAACAGATTTCTGTATCTCCAGACGTGTTTACTGTACATCGCTCCCATTTAAAAAAACAGGATTGCAATGTGCATTCGCCATAAACTATAAAATATGATCGATCAGGTCATTTTAAAGGGTCGTGTATAACGCTGGACATGAAAAATTATACTGCACTAACAATAAAAGAAAATTATAAATCAGGTATTAAAAGTACAGTCTATGGTGAGGTATAAATAAGTTATATGTGATACTCCCGCTCGCTTTAACCTCCAAAATTCAACCTGTAAAGAGGATCATGAAAATCTCCCTTTAATCTCATATCTCAGACCTCCAGATTATAGGACCTTTATACAATGCTTTGACCAAAGGGGTTTTCCAGGCAAGTTTTATTGATGACCTATCCTCAGGATAGGTTATCAATAGTTGATCAACTGGGGTCCACCACTCAGGACCCTTGCTGATCAGCTGTTTGGACATCCACTGTCAGTGCCACAACACAGCACACAGAGCCAAAGCAGTTAGCGCTTCCACCCCGGTCTAGTAGCTAACGCTGGTAAGTGCAGGCTGGGGTCCCATTAAAATCAGTGAGAGCTGCTCCTGTAATTTTCAGGGCTGGACATTACACAGGGGTCAAATCCATTTGCTGCGACTCTGTACACGGTGTTCTGGCACTGACAGCGGGCGCCTGAACAGCTGATCAGCCTGGGTTCGGAGCGGCAGACCCTCGCCCATCAACTATTGATAACCTATCCTGAGGATAGGTCATCAACACTAATTGTCCGGAAAACCCCTTTAATGTCTCCAACGATCAATTAGTTGCAAACTTAAGTATTTCCAACAGCGCCACCACAGGAAAAAGTAAGCATTACAAGGTATATATATATTAAAATCAATGTACAGTCCGTATAACATATAGGTCCACCAGACAGCTCTCTAAGTAGGGTATTTCAAAATGACTTTTTTAAGGCAAAGTCTTTAAGATTTGAATGGAGACTGGCATTAAGGTATTGTATATACCCAGCAGCACAATGTATATATAGTTCTAAGCACTAAGCCACATGGCCTATAGCATCCAAAATGAAAAACAAACACCATTTCCCTGCTGACCTCAGCCCTGGAAATAGAGTTTATTCTCTTCTGCTAAACTAACAAAAGTGACCTGAAATGTAGTAGGGTAAAGATTATCATAAGCCTGTGCTCCATGCCAAGTCTCCGCACGTTAATGTGACACTGGCATTACTCAGGAGACCGTCCGTACATCCTACTTCTGCAGGGTGCCAATGTACAGAGCAACATATTATTTAATGGAAATGATTGAAAAGTGTAGGCGTTGCTTTCAACCAATCAGAAATCAGATGTAATTAAAACATAGAACCCATACAGCCACATTCGACAGTCAAGGGAACCAATGTACTGATCCAGAGTGTCCCTTTTTAATCTACCTGATGCAGAGTTTTCATGTTTATCTATTATACATCATTGAATATAATACACACTTACCTGTAACATCCTGAGTAGGCATCTGGCTACTTCCAGCTACATCAAGTTTCTCAGGCACTTCGATGCCCCCCTCCAAAATGCGGACGAGTTCCCTCAGTTTCTTGCACTCGTCCTGGAGGTTCTGGACTTCTTCCCTGCGCTGCTGTTGGGCCATAGTAGCAGGATTCATACTAAAATGGATCACTTTTACTTTGCTTGGATCATAGGAACCCTGAAAACAAAATACACATTTCTAATTACTTCCGCCAACTTATCTACAGTGCTTAGTGGTAAAAATGTACCTCTTCAGTAATTTCTGATGACACTTAAATGGTCACTAACTTTTCAATAAACTTGTGTTTTTTCGATAACTAGCAAACGTATACCTTATTTTATGTGCCTAAATGATGTTTTTGTGCTGAAAAATACCTTTAAAAGTAATGTTTATTAGTGGTCTCCCATCCTCCTAACTTGCTATCCACTGCCTGTTGTCTAGTGATATATGGCTGCAAATAGATCTGGATAAGTTAGGGGCTTGGGTAGAAAAGTGGCAATGAGGTTTAACACTGATAAATTTAAGGTTCTGCACATGGGCAGGGCACACTAAATGGGAAACCACTGAGAAACACTGACATGAAAAAGGACTTGGGGATTTAATTAACTGTAAGCTTAACTGGAGCAACCAGTGTCAGGCAGCTGCTGCCAAGGCAAATAGGATCATGTGGTGCATCAAAAGAGGTCTAGGGGCACATGATGAGAACATTGTTCTTCCTCTTTACAAGTCACTGGTTAGACCACACATGGAATATTGTGGATAGTTTTGGGCACCTGTACTCAAGAAAGATATATTGGAATTGGAGCTGGCTTAAAGGCGAGTAACTGAAGTAATAAATGGAATGGGTGGACTCCAACATCCAGACAGATCAAAATTAGGGTTATTAAGATCAGAAAAATGACCGTTAAATATGTCAGAGATCAATATAAATGATGGGAGAGATCTCTGCTTATACCAAGAACTGGGACTGTAACAAGGGGGGGCATCCTCCATGTTTAAAGCCTCGTGTGCCCAATTTGGCCCACCACCTCTTTTTATGTGGCCCACCGGCCATGCAGCAACTCAACAGGCATTCCACTCATTTACCCTGCAGCTCTGATCATTGGCAGCAGTGCAGAGACTTGTGACTCTCTTCCCTCTGGTGTCTGTGTGCGCCGTACTGTACACAGCACAGAGGGGAGAAGTTGGCGGTATCAGAGTCTGCACTGCCGCTGGAACTGAGCTGCAGGCTTGGCGAATGGAATGCCTGCAGGGATGCTGTCTGGCTAGAAACCAATAGGGGAGGGGCCCTATTACTACTGAAGCTACTATAGGGGTCACTATTACTACAGAGGCCAATATAGGGTATACTATTACTACTGAAGCCACTATAGGGGGTGGTTGGGGGGGGGCATCATGTCTCCTGGGAACACCAATATAGGGGGCACTCACTACTGGGGCCACTATATGGGGTCACTACTACTACTTGGGCCGCTACAGGGGTCACTAATACTACTGGAGCCACTATGGAGGTCACTAATACTATTGGGCTATGGGGGGGGACCCTATTATGTCTATGAACACTATGAGGGTCACTATTGGGTACTATTACTACTGGGTTTACAATGGGGGTCACTATTACTACTTGGGTCAATATAGGGGAAAGTATTATTCCTGGAGCCACTATGGGTTTACTTTTACTACTGGGGTCAATATGGGGTTCAATACTACTGGGGTTACTATAGAGTTCACTAAGGACACTATTAGTACTGAGGTTAATTTAGGGCACACTATTCGTAGTGAAGTCACTATGGATGACACTAGGCATATTGGAGTCACTATGGTGGGCACTATTTCTACTGGGGCTACCAATATAGGGAACATTTACTACTGCATCTGCATTGGGGGGGGGGTCACTTACTAATGTTACCACAATAATGGGGGTCACTAATACTACTGTACTAGGGCCACTATGGGGGTCTAAAATACTACTGGGGCCACTGTAGGGGTCTAAAACACTACTGGGGCCACTGTAGGGGTCTAAAATACTACTAGGGCCACTATTGGGGTCTAAAATATTACTGGGGCCACAATGACGGTCACTAATACTACTGGGGCCACAATGGGGATCACTAATACTATTGGGCCCACAATGGGATACCTTAGTACTAGTGGGTCACTATGGGAACACTCGTTACTACTGAGGACTCTATGGGGGGGTCACTATTCTTACTGGGATCACTATGGAGGAACTCGTATTAAAAATCTTACAATTACAATCAGGCCTTTGAAGGCTCCCGTAAGGCTGATGTGACCCTTGGTGAAAAGCCGTTTAACACCACTGGTCTAGATGAAAGAAGGTTTCTACATCAACATAGAAGGGGGTTCTTTACTGTAAGAGCAGTGAGATTATGGAACTCTCTACCAGAGGATGTGATGATGGCAAACTCACTAAAAGAGTGACCTAGAAATTTACAAGCCATCTCTCACCTGAAGGGGCTCCTTTAATTTTCACTCAGTTTTTAATGAATCGATTTGAAATTTCCATAATTAAAGGGGTTGACAGGTTGTAAACTATTGATGGCCTATCTGCAGGATAGACCATCAGTAGTAGATCAGCGAAGGTCCATTGCCTTGGACTACCACTGATCAGCTGTTTGCCGAATGCATACAACTCTGTTCTCACTGCCGTAATCTTGCTTGGTATTACTGGCAAGTTCCCATTGAGGCAGCTGGGCCACTCAAGTGGTAACAGAGCTGTCTGCTTCCTGCAGAAATCCACGTAGTGCGTGCACTGGCCCGGCAAATAGCTGATCACTGGGAGTCCTGGACGGCGCCCCCTCAACCTACTATTGATGGCTTATTTGACAATTAAGCCATCAATAGTCTACAACTATTTGACAACCCCTTTAATAACCATGAGATGCAAAATGTGAGAAATACATAACTACACCTTTAAAAACTGGTGAAGCAGGCTCAAAAGGCAACGAATAGACAAAATAGTCCAACTTTTTATCTGGATCATATCTTTTAGCTGCAACACTGTGTTCAGAGTTGAACTTGCACTTTAAATCATGTACTTCATTGAAATGCAACTTGCTTGGCTTTCCAAGGAAAGATAGCATAATTTAGATCAAGCCAAGTCATCTCGACCAAAGTGCTCAGCCAAGAGGTCACTCTTATTCGAGGAAATCCAAATTCTGTTACATCTTACAGTAAATACAGTGCAGTAACAGAGCGTTGGCCATCCAGAGCCTCATTATCTTTCTTTCTTAAGTCTGTTAAGATTTCTGTCCTAATACACACAAGTCAGGCTGACATCTTACATTTAATTCTACTGTTTCCAAAAAGTTTTTATAAGGAAGTTGCCCTAAATTGCCTATTAAAATGCACTGTCCCAGACAGGGTTTGCATGAGATTAAGAAATATATTTTCTTCCAGATGCAGCAGCACTATTATTCTTAGGCAGGCAGGTTGCATCGTACATAGGCCATAGACAAAAGTGGTGCTATGTCTGGCTATGGACGCCTCGAAAGGATACCGTCTATTGGCCAGTCGTCAACAATTAGATTCATATTATTAAATGTTACATCTACAGATACAATCGGGATGAAAGACCCGTGGCCGCAGGAGTATCCCGGATGGAGTTGACCCAGAGTTTGGAAATAAAATCCATAAACAAGACTCAGACTAAATATATGATATGGTATAAATGATGAGACGCGCTATACTAAAAGTGAATCATCTTTACACCCAGAGAGCAGTAAATGTTCAAAGGCATTAATAAAAGAATGATCATCTTGCAATGCATAGCTCAGGATATAAAACCAGATCTCTGTACACCTTCAAACACAACATCCCAGGAACACACAACGCATCAATCTTTCAAGTCTCTCCAAGCATGAAAGCCAACAAAATCTTTGCAATGTCTCTGCAGCAGCAAATGTTAATAATTATGGGCACTGCGCCTGGCACAACAACCACGGGTAAATAGTAACCATCCATGTTATTGTAAAATGATAGTTTATATGACACTAGAGGAAGCAGCGCAACTTACTATAACTGCTAGGGTTGGTGTGGACGGGGACAATGCACTGGAAAAAGGGATAAAATCCGCACAAGTCCCAGGAAAATGGCAATGAAAAGAACTGAAAAATGTGCGTTTGAGGGATTGTTCAACAGTATTTTGCACCTGTCTTGCTGCTGGGAACTGGCGCTTGTACCTGCCCTTGAACCTTTGCATTAGCAAGTATGGCCATTTTTCAGTGATTTTCATATTGCAATATTGTCACAAAGATATTATAGGGAAGATTAAATAGATAGGGGTTGTAAACATAGTAGACAAAGGAGGGAGACTGGAACCACGAGGGGCGACTGGGACCACGAGGGGCGACTGGGACCACGAGGGGCGACTGGGACCACGAGGGGCGACTGGGACCACGAGGGGCGACTGGGACCACGAGGGGCGACTGGGACCACGAGGGGCGACTGGGACCACGAGGGGCGACTGGGACCACGAGGGGCGACTGGGACCACGAGGGGCGACTGGGACCACGAGGGGCGACTGGGACCACGATTGGCGACTGGGACCACGATTGGCGACTGGGACCACGATTGGCGACTGGGACCACGATTGGCGACTGGGACCACAATTGGCGACTGGGACCACGAGGGGCGACTGGGACCACGAGGGGCGACTGGGACCACGAGGGGCGACTGGGACCACGAGGGGCGACTGGGACCACGAGGGGCGACTGGGACCACGGAAGACTGGAAAGAACAAAAATAGATGATAGACAAGACCAAAAGAAGGGAGGGTGGGAAGGATAGGAAATTGGGAGGAAGGAAAGAAGTTAGAAGGAAAGAAGTTAGAAGGAAAGAAAGATCCAACACTGAAAACAAAAGTAAGAAAGGAAGAGTGGGAAGGACAAAAAAGGAGGGTAGAAAAGAAAAAAAATGGGAGGGCAGGTAGGATGGAAGGAGAAAAGCAAGGGTGGAGATGGAGATAATGAAGGATGAGCAGAAGAGCAGAAATGGTGGAAGGGGCAAGAGAGAAAAGTAGAGGTCGGTAGCCAAAAAGTAAGAATGTGAAGGCATTATGATTAGCCATTAGCTTTAGTGAAAGGGTATTTAGAATGATGTGAATATATGCCTACAACTTAGGACCAAAGTAATATGCTTGAAAATGGGTAGCTTGCTGCTAAAGCCATTATGTAGAGGAGTACAACATATTTAACATGCAACTGTGCCAATGACCGATACACAGTCAAAATTATAGGGAGGCAAATAGTCTGAAATATAGGGCTCCATTTTTTTTTTTTTTTTTTTTTTTAATGAGTCAAAACGTTTAACCATAAAAACACACCTTAACCCCTCTAAGCCAACATAAACCAATTGTTGCTGCCGTTAGCTGTTTAGTCATTTACGGCTTTTAAGGGTCCCTCCATGTTTTTCAGTTTTGCACTGCTTTTTTCAGTTGCGTGATATCCATGCCAGTATCTGCTCTGACACTATCAGCCACCGTGTTCTTTGGCGGCCGGGTCTTCTTTTGCCCTTGATCTGTCTACGCATTATAGATTTTTTGAGCAACTCTGCTCGCATTACATGGCCAAAATCCGTGAGTCTGGCCATCTTGCCATCCAGTGATATTTCGGGTCTTATATGATTCAGAACTTCTCTGTCTGTTACTCTCAACATCCAGGGTATACGCAGCAGGTTTTGAGCGAAGGAAGATGAAGTCTCACATGCATTCTATGACCTTATTGTTGATTATTTTGATTTGAATTTGGCCATTTTTTGCAGCTGTCATAATTTTAGTCTTCTCTACATTCAGGTGGAGGCTAATTTTCTTTTTTACTTCCAGTTTTAATCTTACATATCAACTGCTTCAGACCTGTATCTGTAAGTAGAGTTGTGCAATCCACATAACGGAGATTGTTGATGTTTCTTCCACCTATTTTCACCCCGATTTCCAATTCGTGTAGATCCATTTTACGCATGATCACTTCCGCATATAGGTTAAACAAAAAGGGTGACCAATCTGTATCCCCATACTGTGTTCTCACAGTGGCTTCTTGATTAGTATAATATGATTTTATTGATGACCAGAGAGGCCTTTTGGCAGGCTCTGGGCCTCCCTTAATAAGTACTAAAACAGGCTAATACAAATCAAGTTCCTTCATAAAGTCTATTATACTCGTACCCGTCTAAATGCTATGGACTTATCTCCTAGCTCAGACTGCCGAAGGTGTTTAATGGATACATACACAAATATGCATATGTTCTGGGAGTGTCATGTTTTACAAGCTTATTCGAGGGATGTTCCTGAGTTCATGGAGATGCATCTGGGAGCACCACGTATCCTACACCCCAAGATCTGTCTCTTTGGCCTTGCGGAAGACATTTTGGTCAATGCGGCAGCACACAACCTATACAAATAGTTTTTTTTCTTTGCTAAAAATGTATTATTACTTAATTAGAAACATCACAAAAAAAACCACAAGAGCTGCCTGGCTGAGTGAGTTAACAAGTGATGCCCTTCTATATAAATTGACATATACGGCTAGGGGATGCCCTGCCAAGTTCACCAAGATATGGAGTCGGTGGGTTGACTGCCCCAACACTGTGCTGGAAGTATCTGACTAACTCCTCTTTTTCTGGAAATCCTGAAGGTCTTTTCTCTATTGGTTGTTGTGACTCGCATGCACAATAGGTATATACAATAATGGTAGTGGAGCTGTTGGTTTAGTTTATAGTTGCTTGTTCCATTTGTTACGATTCCCCAAGTTGGGAGTCTTGGTCTACTTTGTTACAACAGCCAAAGTTCTTTAAAATAAAAAAGGGGTATTATAAACTCTTAAAGGAGCGAGAAAATTATAATGTTCTAATTTTGTGAAGTATTCTTGATAACTCTCCCTTGTTGTTTTGTATTGTGATGTATGACATGCCCAATAAACGTTCCTTTAAAAAAAAAAAAGTGATTTTATTAGCTTGACTAAATTTGCTGATACGCCCAGCTCTTGTAGGGCCTGCCATAGCTTGTCATGGTCAATGCAGTCAAAGGCCTTGATGTAGTTGGTAAAGCACATGTAAATATTCTTTTGGCATGCTCAAGCTTTTTCATGGTCCATTACAGGTTTGCAATATGGTCGTGACTCGTGAGTGCCGCATCTTCGCCGGAATGCTGGCTGCGTATCAGGGAGTGCTCCTTCAACTACTGATCTCAGTCTTTCCTGTATAATTTTGAGAAGGCTCTTGCTTGCCTGCGGAATGAGGGCTATTGTTCGGTAGTTGGAGCAATTCTAGGAGTCTCCTTTCTTTGGTGGAGGGATGAAGACAGATCTTTTCCAGTCCTGTGGTCATTGTCTGGATGCCCATATTGCCTGACATAGCGCTGCAATGGTTTTCACATCTTAACCCCTCTGTTATGGGAATAAATCATATTCCCAAAGATTTCCCTGGTTTGCTCGAGATTGGTTATAATGAGAAGCTTAATGCATGAATATATGTATTTGAACTCACAGATGCTATCCGTCAGCCCCCATACCCTTCTGGTTTATTGAAAGGAAGTACAATACAGATATACTGAATATGACGCACCAATTACATGCATACCCCTCCCAACATCATAACAACTCATGATTGGCCTAGTATGTAATGATGCTGATGATTAACATATGTTTACACCCCAGGTGTATGTCGCTATGTGAACACGTAATTCCTATATACCCCACTAGCACAGACCTAATTAATATTCCAATCTCGACCGAAAGTATGCAGTCAGAGATAAGAAGTTCCTCCCCTTGCCAGCGAGCTATGGGAACCATACGTGGGAGCTTCAACTTCTACTTGTACATACCAACCTATAATATTAAGGTTGTTAACAATTTAACTTTCCTTTGAAGGTGGATATATATATATTTGCACAGGCTGATTTAAGAAACACATTTATATTATTATTACTACAACACCTCTAAGCCAACATAAGCCAATCATTAATAATTAAGGGAGAGTGACAGCATGGTCACCTCCTCCTCAGCCCTGTAATAGAACAAGTGGTAGGTGAATCACCGATCCATCTTTAAGATTCTAATATCCTTCACTGTTCGGAAACCATTGGGAGCAGTGCCTGTCTAGCTGTGGACATCAGAAGTTACTCCAGCTTATTCAGATTCTTATCTTCATCTGTTCCCTTTTCCATTATCCTTGTTGTACCAGGCAGTGATTCTAACAACATCAACCGCATAAAATG
The DNA here is from genome assembly GCF_035609145.1 of Eleutherodactylus coqui. Classification (NCBI taxonomy): domain Eukaryota; kingdom Metazoa; phylum Chordata; class Amphibia; order Anura; family Eleutherodactylidae; genus Eleutherodactylus; species Eleutherodactylus coqui. Next base: position 119,033,920 of record NC_089844.1, on the reverse strand, counting down.
TTATTACTTTGGTCTCTTGCTTTCTTGAGTACATTGCCTGGTAAAGTTTGTCATTTTTACAACTGCAGAGCAACCAAATACACAGTTGACACAGAGCGTTTACACCTTCCACTTGTTGGGAGCGGACATTAAGATTTATAGGGAACAACTTACCAGGAGACTGGACTTCAGGCCTCCAAATTAGAGTGTAAACAGCTCTAACAAGCTGAGCTCGGCTGGATACTTCTGCAATGACAGGACCTGAGCGTCCACATCTAATTCTAGCAGAATGGAGCTGAAGGTAAAATGAAGCCGGTGATTACAGGTTGGGGGAGATTTATATGTCCCATCATAAAGCAAAACAGCTACCACTAATAATACAGAAGGTAAAGGTCGTCCTCTAGGACTATCACACAATGTGTAAAGCACAAACATAAAAGTACTGCTTCCCTCTGTCCCCAAACTATGAAAGTGGCAACAATTCAATAATGTCGTCTTCTCTAACTTCAAACACATACAGAGTTTAATTGGCTTCCTCTGTAGCTGCTTCCAGTGTGTCCATCTCCCAAATATAGGGACAAATTATTAGAAGTGTTACTATATACAAGGCTAGATGTGTGGAAATACAAATAAGTCCACCCTCACATTGCAGCAAATTTCATAAGACTAATTTCTCACACTAAAAGTTTGATACATTCTTATGTGGTGTGGCAAGTGGGGTTACTCGCCTGTGGGATCGACGACCTCTCGGTCCGGAAATGGGCACCACACATGTAGAAATGGCTCCAGAGACAGGATTTCCTTTTAAAATTGACTTCCACCAGCATTTATCTTCAGAACAACATAAACGCAGCATACAAAAGTCCAGGGTTCACTGTCCAGTCCCCATCACTAACCCCACCCGGGGCGTTCTCCTCCTTTAAAATATCGTGACGGTCCCAGAACTGGTCCAAAAAGGACCTAAGGCTCTAAGTCCCTGATGTGGCTCCTTCACAACTTCCCTAGCTAGCAACCAGCCTTCTATCTCATGAGTATGATCTTTTATCTTACTTCCTGGCACACACAGGTGTTTTTTTTTCTGCATGTACCAGAATGCCTGTCTAACCCCATAGGCCGCATCACAGCTTTTACCCCTCTGAGGTGAAAACTCCAAGCTCTGGAGACATACAGCATACACAACGACCAACAGAGCAATGTAACTTTTTTCCAAAGCTGGTCATCTCACATTACTCTTTACCAGGATATGGCAAGACAAGATGAAAGTTAAGAAAGAGCATGTCTGTATATTAGAGATAATCAAAGAAATGGTGTAGAGGATAATTTGGTGTTCAAGGACTGATGCACATAATGGGTCATATTTGACTTCCTCAATCTCTCGCACACTCATGCCATCTGCACCTCAAAAAAAATCTCCAGAATTCACACTTTTCTTTTTGTGGAAACAATTAAAATTGTTACAGTCGCTCTTATCCATTCTTGGCTTGAATACTATAACTTGCTACTAATCTGTCTTGCCCTCACCAAACTCTCCCCTCTCCAATCTACCCTGAATGCAGCAGCCAGGCTGTTCTTTATGTTTTACACCGATGCCAGTCACTGCGCTGGTTGCCCATCCACTACAGGATTTAAATTAATCAATTTCACCAATAAAGCTCTCCACAGTGCTGCACCTCCAGAGATCTCCTCTCTTATCTGTCTATCACCCTACCCGTGCTCTCTGTTCTACTAAATTCCTCCATAATCTAAACCTCCTACTTCCGCCTCCAAGATTCTTCTTGAGCTGCCCCAGTTCTCTGGAATAAACTACCCCAGGCAATCAGGTTAATCCCCAACACCTACAGTTTTAAGCAGGGCCCTAAAAACACATCTCTTTAACCCCTTAACGCTACAGAAGGTGAATTTATGTTCTGCAGGTTTGGGATATATATGGAGGGAGATCGCGGGTCAATCCCACTCCAAACAATGCAGTTTCCGGCTGTTTCTTACAGCTAACACCCTCCCACAACAGCTTCGATTACCAGTTGATCAGAGCTGTCAACTCTTTAAATACCCTGATAGATGTTTGGGGGTCCCACACTGTCCCCCGTGATAAGATTGTGGGTTGCCATTGCAGCCGGGGGACTTCTGAAAGGCCATGCCTGTAGTGTAGCTTAATATATCGCTTTTCAGATCATGGTATAGTGTAATGCTATGCCATTACATCATACTGCAAGAGTGATCAAAGCATCGCAAGTTCTTATCCCTATGGGGGCTAAATAAAAACTGCAAAAATTAGTTTAAAAAAGTTTTATTAAATATTAAAAATATAAAATGTAATAAAAGTTTAAAAAAAAACCAAAACACAAACCGTTTGCCATATTTACAATAAAACTAGCTGATTTTTTTTTAGACATGCAAAAAATTCAAATGAGTGTGTGTATATAGCGCCCTTCTGGCACCCCCCCCCCCCCCCCTCCTGACTCCCTCCCAGGGTAGTGGGGCTGTCTTATTCCCACCAAATTTGTCTCCATGGGATGAGTTATATAAGTACCAAGTTTGATTGAAATTGCTCTAGGCGTTCGTGAGTTATGGTGGTACATACATACAAATTCATATATATATATATATATATATATATAGATAATCTAAATAATAAAACAAAAATACATATTTAGTATCGCAGCGTCCGTAAAAGTCTGATCTATCAAAGTAACATATTTTTTACCCTGCACGGTGAACGTTGTCAGAAAAAACAAAGCCAGAATTGCGGGTATTTTGGTCACCCTGTCTCCAAGAAAAAAATGTAATAAAAAGCAATCAAAAAGTAGTATGTCCTCCAAAATCATACCAATAGAAACTACAGGCCGTCCGGCAAAAAAATTGCCCTCACAACTATGTAGACGGAAAAATGAAAAAAAAGTTTTGGCTGACAGAAGATGGCAGCAGATAATATAAAGAAAATTAAACATCTTTCAGAAAAATAAAAGTATTTCAGGGTTTGTTTGTTTTTTAATGGGAGAGGAAAAACTGAAAATGTATTAAAAACAAAACAAAACAGACATTCTTTTTTTTCTTCTCATTTACAGACAGCACCTAGTTTTCAGATTTGGCCAAAAAACAGCCAGCCAACTACCATACAGCTATGAGAGGTCATATATTGGCATTTTAGAAAGAAAAAAACTATATGTATGATTTTTATGTCTGTCATTTCTCTTTGGGTATGGTATAGATTAGATGAAATCTGCTCCAAAAAATATATCTATGTTTCCCAGTTTGTGTACAGCGCTGCAGAGAATGATGGCGCTAAATAGATAATGCATAATGAGTAGAGTTGAGCAAACGTACTCTTCTGAGCTTGATGCTCGTTCGAGTATTAGCACACTCGATGGTGCTCGCTCCTCGAGCAAGCATCACGCCGTGTTCAACCCCTCCCCGAGAGAGAGAGAAAACACGAACAGAGGAAAAACGCTCCGCAACCGGCAGGTCCTATACAAAAATGCTTGAGTCTCCCATTGTAGTCAATGGGGTTCGTTATTCGAATAGAGCTCTCGAATTTTACGAAAAGCTCGACTCGAACAACGAGAACCCGAGCATTTGGGTGCTCGCTCACCTCCAATAATGAGCTATAAAGTCTCTAAAGAGGGCAATAAAATGCTGCATACCGGTTACAGCACGGCTCTAACGCATATCAATTACCTTGTGTTAATCTTAATGGATACATAATTCAGAATTACAAGCTATATAGAATGTACGCTGCAGGTTCAACAGCCAAAACTGTTATCGGTTTGGTCAGAACAGTGTGTATAGGACATGATGCCCATCAGGATCAGCAGATTGCCGGATGCTAAGATTTTCCAATACCAAATTGAACTAAAGAGGTAAAAACAAAAAAAAAAAAAAAGAGGCAGATTTATTTTCATAAGGCCGCCTGCAGACGAGCGGGTCGGATCAGGCAGCGAGAATTCTCGCCGCGTGATCCGACCCGAGCGCCTGCAGGGACGAACGCGTACTCACCCGCGCCTGGCGGCCCCCGGCTCTTTCATGTGCCGGCTGCCGCGCAGCCGGCGCATGCGCAGACCGGAGCGGCGGCCGGGTGAGTGCGTGCCCCGCAGAAAATTAGGACAAGCCGCGGTTTGTTTGCCGCGCGAGATTTCGCGCGGCCAAACCGCGGCCGTCTGCATAGGAGTACGTATTTTAATGCACTCCTATACAAACTTTCAGCGGCGGGATTTCCGCTCGTGTGCAGGCGGCCTATGTGTAAGAAAAAGATTGTTGGAGTGAACTGCACCAAACGTATTAAAAGATGCCCGCTTCTTAATAAATTTGTCATATTCTGGACTGTCCTAAGGTTAAGACATGAAATCTACATCTGCTACGAGCAGGTGTTGGACTTACTCCATTTTCTGGGGTTGTCACTACTGATTTACGGGATCTCCCGCTTACGCTGCCAGCCGATCAGCAGTTCCCCTGAGCCGCTGATCTAATGGACAGAGCTGCTGTGCTGGCGTAAGCATATGGCTTTGTACATTGGGCAGTGACCTGGAGAGATACTGCAGGCTCAGTCCCACTGACGTGAACAGGACTCCCACCAATCAGTTACTGATGACCTATCCTGACGATAGGCCATCAATAACTGCTAGAAGTGGGACAAACTAACAAATCTGTCCTGGTAAACTACACCGACCGTTCAATTTTAAAAAGAACAGAGAAAAAATTAGGATTTTGCACAAGTAACAACTTTTGGAGGCTCAGTTAATAAATGTGACCCAAAGATGTGGATAGTATTACTGATGCCGTTTTTTTTAACTTGGGGGGGGGGGGGGGGGGAGGGGGGACAAATTCGTGAGCAGTTGCAACCTTAACCCTTTGCAATCCAATTTTGGATTCAGGGTTTCCTAGGGAGCTTTCTCTTTCTGCCATTATACAATGGCGCCATCTGCTGGCTAGAGCCAGTACTGCGTTATGGGACATGCTAAAGAGGCCCCCGATAACAGAGCGGCCAGTAATATACAATAAGAATACCCTGCCGGACGTCTTCCGCCATCAGAGCTGTACAGCCTTCAATCAGAATGTCTGAAGACGTCTGACAGTGGATTGGAAAAAGTTAAACTCACAGAAGACTCTCTAAAACTAATTTCAAACAGGCGCGCGCGATATCGGGTCGTGAAATGTGATATCACACTCGGGAACGTGCACTTTTCCTGTGGATGTGAGGCATTTTTGTTTCAAAAACACTTTGCATCGCTTTACGGAAGTAGTGCTCCTCCGAAAGATCGGCAAGGGTTTCCCACTGTTTTTGATGGGAAACCTCACATCTAAGGATGAGCGAGTATACTCGCTAAGGCACTACTTGTTCGAGTAATGTGCCTTAGACGAGTATCTCCCTGCTCGTCCTTAAAGATTCGGTGGCCGCCGCGGGGCGGGGAGCTGCGGAGGAGAGTGGGGAGGAACGGAGGGGAGATCTCTCTCTCCCGCCCGCTCTCCCTTGCGACTCACCTGTCAGCCGCGGTGGTCCCCGAATCTTTATGACCGAGCAGGGAGATACTCGTCTAAGGCACATTACTCGGACGAGTAGTGCCTTAGCGAGTATACTCGCTCATCCTTACTCACATCGCATTCACACATGCCTCAATTGCCGTGCAATGCTTTTCCTGGCCCCATTGAAAACAATGAGCGATGCGTTCTGAGGGAACACCCAAAAATAGGGCAAACCGCGATTTTTTACTGCTCATGTATACGACTTGATTCATGATTTCGAGATTTGTGTGTCTCGCAATGGGCAAATCTTGTGTGATTTTCTCGGCCGTGTGAAAGCAGCCCAAGGTTGTTTTCACATATTGCGGATTTATTGCTAGAGTCACTGTGCAGTTACAGGAGAAAGTCCACAGCAGTTTGTTTCCTCTACATGTGAACTGGATATGCGTTAATGCCTTTTTACTTTAAATAGTAAACTTTTTTCGCTGCATTTTTTTTTGTCTTTTTTTACTAAGGCGCGCAGGATAGCACTAAGTGGGTTTTGGAGCATTTCTATTGTGCATTTTGGTCAGTTTTGGTCTACAAGATTTTAACATTTTTTCAGGAGAGGTCATCAATAGCTGATCAATGAGGTCCCACTGCTGGGGAGCATGATCCAGGGCCATGGCAATGTGTATGAAGCGGGTAGCTCTGTACACACTGCAGCTATCCAGGTTGGTAATGTAGGAACTGTTCACAATGCAAATCTGTCTGTACGCTCTACATACTGACACTAGAAGAACCGCTGATCAACTGGGGTCCCAAAGGACCCCTGCCGATCAACTATTGATGACCTATAACGAGGATAGGTCATCCATCGTGTAGAGGTGGACAAGCCCTCTTCCATCTACCATTAATAATACTGGTACCACCTTATGCAGCAGAGACCTTTCAGCCTCCTCAGAACTCTGCTGTGAAAACTATTTCTGTACCCCCAACGCCTTGGCTTCTTGACTATTAAGTGATTTGGCATCGTGCCCATTTTCATACATGGCTGGGCATCAGATGCCAGACTAATGGCCACTGTAATGTATACGAAAGCTGCGGCTGAATGCCTATATGTAAATATCCTATCCCGCAAAGAAACTTTCTTGGAAAAATTATCTCAACATTAACATGACTTCCACCTTAACTTTAGGTTTACGTTTCAGCACATTTAGGATTAAAAGAAGGAAAAAGTCCCAGCCAGCAGGAGCGAACTGCCCTGCATATCAAATTCATTTCCCAGATGAATTTGCACTGTAAGAAGAAGGGAAAAAGAAAAAAAAAGCACAGATAAGACTAAATCCTAATGCATATTTATAAACTAGACGGCATACAAAAATAAATCAATATTCTCTCACTAAATGTATACGGCTTGAATAACTATGAGTTTGCAACTTACAATTGGTTCACCTACGTCTTGGCAGATCTCTGAAAGCCTCTCTGTGCATACTAAAAATTCTAATTAGTTATGTGCTTGACGAGCGGAAGTCTAGAGTGTTCCCATCTACAGCTTAGAGGCTTCAAAGCTTCACGCATCAAATTGAAACACTTCTGGATACAAAGTACATTTGCTCATAATAGAGCAGATACCATATCTTCAGCACGTGCATATCTAATAAAGGGGTTATATTTGGGGATGTGAGAGAGCATTTGCACTTATCGTATCAGTAGTGGAGGGGAAGGAGCAGAATAAGGCTTAATGAGCTCTATGTTCAACATATAAGCCGAAAAAAGCTCCCAGCATATATGTTAAATGTACCCATAGGCCCCATCCAGCAGGTCTTTTTGCCTCCATAAGTTCAGTAAATGTTGATACATTGTTTTTCTTCCAGCTGTATAGGATAGAGTACCAGAGAGCACTTTCCAGTACAAAAGTGCTTCTATTCATTTGTTTTAGTGATTGTGGAGCTCTCAGCACCCGAAACCACACTGTTCAATATGTCAGAATTTTTTTTCATTCATTTTTTTACGTTTAGTTACCCCGCGGGATAAATAACACGGTGATTTTATACTTTAGGTCAATAAAGATGTGGAAATACTCATCTGATACTCAACTATCTCTGTCAGTCTCACAGACAGTGTAAAGTGGAAGTGCACATGTGTGACCACCACTCCATTCACACAGGGGGCTCAAGACCCCCTTTCTGGTGATCAGTGGAGGTCCGAGTTATTATAGATTTATCACTTATGTGGAAAAGTGATACATGCTATCTGTGGGCCAAACCACTTTACCAAGCAGAGAGCTACAAGGAGAAGGCAGATAACCCATAATAGTCATAAACCATATAGAAAAATGGTAATCCATATGTCTATAGTATATAGAGTGGAGGGGAAACATTCATCTTGTTGAGCTCTAACCCTCATAACATGCTCTGTGGTAACAGACAAAAATGGCCACTTTGTGCAGCTCCATTGAGATCAGTAATGGTGGATCCTTGTATGCTACAAATTTAACTTACAGGACCTTAAATACCTGAAAACTCAATCGCAGTTTCAAAATACTTGTCCTTCAATATGATTTGCCTGTAGCCGATCACATGACACCTGTGCCCTGTTCCCACTCTCCATCTGTACCACTATTTATTCCTCTATGCCTCCCCCTAACTTCCTATGCCACCATTCATTCATCAGCCCTCTCCCTGCACCACCTCTTGTCCCTCCTTGCTGTCCCTGTACTTGCCCATCTGTGCCCTCCCCTCTGCGCTTAAAAACCTAAGTTTCATTATGTGTGTACACAACAGCCAATCCATAAACACCACAAAGCAGTGATTGGCGTAGGGCCAATCAAATGTGGAATACCACTGATAACTCACCGAATAGTCAAGAATCCGTAGGTTAAGCCCACCCAAGAGAGTTTTTGTCATTGGACCTCCCAAGCATACTTGGTTCACCAAGGTTTTGTTTCAGAAGTAGTCTTGGGAGATTCTGGAGTGGCCGTTACAGTCGTCTGACTAGAAAATCTTTGGAGGGATGTGCAGAAGCTGGTTGCAACACAAAGAATATTAGTGAAGTGAAGGTCACTGCCCATGAGGAATGGGTGAAGATTCCTAAGGAACGCTGTCAGAAGCGGGTGTCTTGCTATGTCTCACGTATGCAGCAGGTCATAACAGCAGAAGGCTGCTCTAAGTATTAATGACACTTGTCATTATAAATCGGCATTATGTGATGGATTTGGGGAAAAACTCTTGTTATATTAGTTGGGTTGACCTATAGATTATAATGGTCAGGGCCCCCGGAGTTCCATCACGCCTCATTTTTCCTTCTGGTACCCTATTATACATATTTGGTGGGCATCTGAGGAAGGTGGAAATAACATTTTTGAATTAATATACCCCTTTCTATGCAAAATTTGGTGTACCCCTCCGGACGGAATGTAAGAGAATAATATGGTCTTTAGGTTTCCTTTTAGTGGCCGTGCCATAAAGTTTGTGGATCCCTGGGGAACAGAGTAGAAAAATGGACCATATACTTGGACAGTATCACCTATTAAATGAAAGTCATTTATGTAATACAAGTGTGACGCATACAGTGAATTTTGGAGGGTGGGTTGCAGAAGACATTCTTATGTGTTCCTCTTTTTGGTACGCGTTAGCCTGAGCTGCTGACTACAGAACCACCTATACTGGCCTATTGGTGACCCTGGTGTGAACACATCCGAACACAATCTAAGATGCGTTGATGTCAGAATTGTGCCAAACATCGGACTGCGTCCAAACAGGTTTACACACTTCAGTTACATAATGCTCAGTCTCGCCTCCTCGCTGCTCCACCGGGTTGTGGGGGGATCCTGGTGTGATGAGCGGCTGATTCAGAAGCTGCAACGTCTTCTCTGCTCATCAGAAGAGATGCTGAGCTATTGTAATCTCACTGTCCCAATCTCGGACTACAGATACAGCATCTGTGCTGACAAGCAGAGACTATGCTGGGGCTTCAAAAGTAGTAGCTCACCAAACCAGCGATCCCTTCACATACCTAGAGGAGAAGAGAAAAACAAGGCTGAACATGTGTGACCACCTTGGAACAATTACTGATGTGGACAAAGTATAAAAACAGCAGGTGGCGCTATTCTAACATGGGCCCTGGAATACCTGGGGATAGAAACATTTTTTTAGTAAGTGTTTAATCCTCCCTAATATTTACACACTAGACAAGATAATCTTAAAATCTGCAACATTTATCGCAGTGGCTCATGGTGGATGAGAAATCTGACATTTTTAGAGACCTCTGTGTAACTTTATACCACCAATTAGTTGACTTAGCTTCTACCAGAGTTTTCAGAATTCTGGCGCCATTTCTTGAGCATTGCATCACACTGGTACCACTCCCCTTACCCGGATAGCTACACCTCTTTCAACAAACACACATGCGGCAGCATAGAGATGTCTGAAAGTGTCTAAAACATCGTAAACATGGTGCAAAGCATGTAAGACCGTTTTATGGTACATTATATTGGAGAAAATATTGTATTCATGAGATAAATCCCTTAAAAGGGTTGTTTGCGCCGAAACGTTTTTTGGTTTTTTTTCATAGGCCCCCCGTTCGGCGCAGGACAACCCCAAGGGATGGGTTAAAAAAAACAAAAAACATATTACTTACCCGAATCCCCGCTCTGCGACGTCTTCCTTCTTCTTCCTTCACCAAGATGGCCGCCGGAATCTTCACCCACGATGCACCGCGGGTCCTTTCCCATGGTGCACCGTGGGCTCTGTGCGGTCCATTGCCGATTCCAGCCTCCTGATTGGCTGGAATCGGCACACGTGGCGGGGCGGAGCTACGCGATGACGCGTAGAAGGGGGCGGAGCCAGAACGCAGCTCGTGCCGAACCGAGCAGAAGGGGAGAAGACCGCACAGCGCAAGCGCGTCTAAAAAAGCAAGAAGACATCAGAATTAGATGGATCCATGGAGACGTGGACGCCAGCAACGGAGCAGGTAAGTGAATAACTTCTGTATGGCTCATAATTAATGCACGATGTACATTACAAAGTGCATTAATATGGCCATACAGAAGTGCTGAACCCCACTTGCTGCCGCGGGACAACCCCTTTAAATACAGGTCGGTATATGCATAGAGAAAGATCAATTGTATTTTCAATTGTACCTTTTCTGGGTTCTTATACGTTGCATGTTTCTAGGAATTTATCGGGAATTGGGCGTAGTTAATGGAAAAGAAAACTGCAATTTCACGGCTGTTTACGGGTTTTGTTTTTGTAGCGTTCACCATCTGGTATGAATAACTGGGACGCCAGAATTACAGCACTAAAAAATTTACGGAACCTTATTCTGATTTGTTTTCTAAAACATTTTAAAAAACTAAGATTTGGTTTTGTGTTGCATATTCCGATCCATAAACCGCTCTATGATGGCTTATTTGGTACTCAGTGACATGCAGTCTTCATTGGAATCACTTTGGGATACATAAGACTTTTCAATTACCGTATATACTCGAGTATTAGCAGACCCGAGTATGAGCCGAGTCAATGAGTTTTACCACAAAAAAAATGGTAAAACTTATTGACTCGAGCATACTCACCTCTCAGCTGGCGTCTGTGTCCCCAGCGCGATGGTCTCCCCGGTGGTGCAGCAAGCTGCTTGAGAATTCTCCCCGCTGTCATCTCCCTGCTCGGCTTTGAGTGCCAGCCAATCACAGCCAGTGCTTGATAAACCAATCACAGCCATTCAGTAATGTCATCCACTGAATGGCTGTGAATGATCGAGCGCCGGCTGTGACTGGCTGGCGCTCGATCCAATCACAGCGCTTACCTACACAGCGCTGACGGCAGGGGAATTCAAAGCTGAGCAGGGAGAGGACAGTGAGAAGAGTTCACAAGCAGCTTGCCGCACCGCTGGGGAGACCATCGCGCCAGGCTCAGACGCTGGCTGGGAGGTGCAACAGAAAGAATTAGGTAGGAGAAGCAGCACTACCAGTTGATTTAAATCCAGGCATATAAAACAGCCTATGGTGCACGATCCCAGTTGGTGATCCAGACCCTACGATCAGAAAAGCAGTAATCCGTATAGATGTAGCCAGGCCAGCACTCAGGAGTTGTTTCTTTTAAATAAAAATCATCTTTATTCCTCAATACAATGAAAGCGATGTTTCGATCCTCAGATCTTTGTCAAGCAGGCTGGGAGGTGAGTATTGCGGGTTTTTTGTTGCCGTTTTGTTTTTACCTCACTCAAGTATAAGCCGAGGGGGGCTTTTTTAGCATAAAAAATGTGCTGTAAAACTAGGCTTACACTCGAGTATATAAGGTACTTTGTTATTCTACTTTTAAAAAACTGCATTGCCAGCATTGGCTTTAAATGGTGTAGACCTTATGGGATAAATGACATAGTAATTTTAGAGCAGAGGTCAATATGGATGTGACCATACTAATTATATGGTACTTGGCGATAGTCTGTTATCTTCATTATTGTCACAGATAGTGAATGAAGTGGTAGTGCACACTCCCCATTCATATAGAGGACTCAAGATGCCCTTTCTAGTGATCAGTGGGATCCCAGCAATCATATATTCATCACCGATCCTGTGGAAAGGTCATAAATTATAATCGGTGGGCCAAATGACTTTACCAAGCAACACACAAATAATGTATATGTATTGATGTGTATAAACTGTGCTAGGAAAATGAATGTAATCCCAATAGAGATTCCTGGTGCGATGTGCAAATTACAGATGTAGCAAAATGTAACCTAAAGTTGATACTTTACTGCAACAAGTTATCTTATTTTAGCACAACAACGGTCATTGAAAAAGTATTGAAAAAGTTACATGCTAAAATGTATTTACTATACTAAGTCTCAAGCTAAACTTTGCTACATCTGTAATATCTGTATCTCGGAGGGTCCGGACGATTGTATCAGGTCAATCAAGACAAACAGTTTTATCTACCTGGATTAAAAAAAAGGATAATGTACACCTAAACAGATATACTGCAATGAAGCTCAGTAAATGACAGAGTGCATTATGTACTCTGTAATATAGCGCTGATTGTATCTGCACTGATGGGCTGTGTCATTTTTGCTGATACCAAGATTTGGTTTCACTGATATATTGGACATTAATCAGGCTGTGTCCGCTAACATCTATTTTTCAAGTCTTCTAGTTTGGGGTCCATGTTCATTTTATAAATCCGCATTATGCTGAATCCTGTTGTAGCAACAGAATTGCGGATTACCTTTCTATGTCAAAGAGGTTGTCCAGGACTTTTACTATTGATAAGTCATCAATAGTTAATCGTCACTGTCACAGAACATAAACTATTACGTTTCAGAATGCAATAAGTATGTATTTCTTATCTGATTGGACTGTTGACCCTTTTATAGAAGACTAAAATCTATGCATTGTAGTGGCGGTGACAAGGATTAAAAGGATAAGAGGAGTCACTAGGAAGAATGCAATACTAAATAATGTTAACATAAAGAAATAGTCAACAGAAATAGGGTATAATGAGATAACAAGACCCTGGTTGTAGCAGTTTTCTTGTCTAGACGAATCATAAGAGCTTTGAGACTATTTTGTAGATGTCAATAAGCCTTCTGATCAATAATCTTTGTAACCTTTGTAATAGTAACCTTTGTATGACAACGCCCTCTCTCTCTCTGTATAAAAACTGGCAATGTCTTCAATTAAAACAGAATTCCCTGTGTGTTCTCATGAGATATGTCTAGATGTAACACGGATCACTTTCGTATTAATAGATATTGATAGCAATCGTCTCATTACGGGCTTCCATATCTACCAATTTGCAACCTGGCAACCAGGTCATCAGATTGGTACCAGTGTGGTCTGATAATAGTCACAGATCCACTGATCAGCTGATATCAGTGTACACAGGTTATCAATAGCTGATCGCAGGGCTCCATTGCTTGAGATCATCATCAATCAACTTATCCCTGGGCCTGCTGTTAGCGCTGTCAACATTGCAGCTTACCGGTTTGGTACTACATGCTCAGCGCCTATTGAATTCAATGGAGCTGTGTCTGCAGTACCAAACGGAGCCGCTGCAACATGGATAGCACTGTGCACACTGACATCAGGTCCGAGAATCAGACTAGATTAACTATTGAATGATAAACAATCCTAAGGATAGGTTATCAATAGTAAAAGTCCCAGACACACACACACACATATATATATATATATATATATATATATATACATACATACACACACACCATTCTTGGCTGGCTTATCATTGGTCTGCTGCACGAAACCCTTAATATTACAGGAGGAGCTACGGAGAGGTGTACAATGCCTTCGATGCTTACACCCTGCGCCCCCTTTTCTAGATTTAAATGAGCTCACCCAGCGTTACACCATCAAGTCCCTCACCTGCCTCAGCTCTGCCCTTCATCATGGCCAAGATGCTGGCTAACAAGAGAAGCTGCTTGCAGACCACCAGGGAGGCTACGGAACAGCAGGTGCTGGGCTCCATCCAGTCCTCCATGATGGATGTATAAGCAGGTGGAGTGCACGGTATGGGCCTTCACCCAAAACCTGGTCAGTGAGTCAAGTCCTAGGACTTATACAGAGTGCATTACATTTGCAAAGCCATGCACTACATACGCAACGACTGAACATGCTGTGTGACTACTGATGGAGTGCAAGAGAAATACATAAATTAGCAACAAGTGTCTGGAAGTGGTCAGCTATCAAACTCCATGACATGACCTTCGCCCGGATGATGTGACCAGCTGCAGTGGTTTTGAAATAGCAACCAGTGTGACAGCTACCACTGTGTTAATTGACCAACAGCTTACTAAAGTGCTGACAAATGGCTTTACCTTTTCAACTCTAGTGCAAACTTTGGAGCAGAATAGCAAAGTCTAGCAAGTTTTCTGCATGAGTCCTGTTCTAATTAATAGGACTTCATAATTACTGACCATTATTTGGTTGCCTCGGCAGCTGTACCACTCAGCAGACATTTGCACCTCTGCACACCTCATCTAAAGTTCAGGCAAGATGTTGCCTGTCCTGACTTTTCTCCTATTTCAGTCAATCCTTGTATTGCTCATGAAACAACACCCAGATGTCAATGTATTCACTCATTTCTAGTAGGAATAGCAGAACTGATCCAGCGTCAAGTTGGCAGCGGATTGCTTCCAAGTTGCTGCTTCATCTAGAATACAAGCATTTACTACCACAGACATGTTGGGGGCGCCGACGCTCCTCTTTAGGGTAGATTTCCACAGGGTGTAAACGCTGCGGATCTTCTCAGCAGAATTTGCACAAGGAAAATCCCTAATATTTACAGCAACCGCGACGAGAAGGAGATTTAAAGAAATGTCATCCACACGCTGGACAAATCCTCATGAAATCCGCAGCATTCAATCCACAAGCCATGTGGATGAGGGTTTTACAAATCTGCAGTAAAATTGACACGCAGTACAGAGTTTAACCCCTCCGCCCCATGTAAACTATATGTACATCACTGAGGTGCAGGGTATGGATATGAAATGGGCCCGGGAGGCGATAGCCAACACCAAGCAGCTATTTGACATTCTACATGCCCAATCAGTACTGACTGCGGCATGTTAAGTGTGTAGGTCCATTTACACGCAAAGATGATTGCTCAAAATTCGCCAGAAACTGACAGTTTTGAGCGATCATTTTGCATTAGGTACCAATGGGCTAATCAGCCCATTAGTAGCTAACTAGCTTCATTTGCATGTATTTAGAGAACAGAGGGTGGATGTTCTCTAAATACATAGATTTTGTTCTTCCGCAGGCAGCAGGATACATACAATGCTACCAGCACTGCCCGTGGAGAACACAGCATGCAGTCCTTTCCTATCAGGGCCAACAAATTTTATGCGGAGCTGAACTCAGCGATGGACGAAGAGAGTACGGCAAGTGTACAATGGGCACACATTTATATACAATGGCTATTGCTCAAAAGCCATCCTTTGGACGAAATTTGAGCAATAATCATTGTGTGTAAATCAGCCTTAAGCTGGAAGCCTAGTGTCCACCACTGACTCACCAGGTAATCATTATGTCAGAAGGACAGTCAATGGCCGAGTGAATGTCCAGTAATCCAGAATATCTGATCATGTGGCACTGACCAGGCCCCACTGACAATGTATATAAAGGAATACCCTGCATTATTATGCCTACACCAAATCCGAGTGAATGTCCAGTAATCCAGAATATCTGATCATGTGGCACTGACCAGGCCCCACTGACAATGTATATAAAAGAATACCCTGCATTATCATGCCTACACCAAATCCCAATGTGATCACAATAACTGTTTCTACTACTACTGCCCATAAGGAAGAGAACAATAATGGAGAAGTAGTGCCTGAACATATTAATACGATTGGCCTCATCAATATTCACTATTTCCGGAGGAGAAGAAACATTTATTATCCCATTATTATTTATAATAATTATCCTTTAATTAGTAATCAATTAAGGTTCTTACATTGTTAACATCTGTGTCCCAAGCAGGCGGAGAGGGGGGTTAGCCTGTAGCAATCATAAAAGCTGATGAGAGAAATGCCGAGCAAGCGATGAGCGTGAGATAGCATTACCAGGATTGCTAGGCACCTGCTGTGACAAGTAGATAGGACGCTGGAGCTTCAGAGCTGCTGCTCACCACACCAGGTGGAGCAGAGAGAAAGACGACCGGCCATGTGTGACTATGCACAAATAGTCTACCTTAGACCATTTACTATGCTGGATACATACTGGACGTGCTAGATGCTACTCTAACATTAGTCCTGGGATACAAAACTTTTTCTTTTATTTTTTTCCCCAGTGAGTGCAAATGCAAAAAATGTTTATAATTATGGACTGGATTTAACTAGAACTATATTTTTCATGGGGCAAACTCTTTAAAGTTACCCTCTGGTCCAGGACAAACCAAGATGTCTTCACTGCTTCTCTGACTACCTGATGCAAGCTGTATGTTGGTAGTCCTTCAAGATTTAGTTTCAAAATATTTTATTGAGATTTTGCAATAAAACATAAAAAATTGCTTTAGTGAGTTCCCCACGCAGGGGGCATCTTAAGATCATTGACAATACAGAAAAAGAAGAAAAAAAATAATAAATACCGGAGAGAGATAAATGAAAAGAAAGAAAAAAGAAAAGTAAATAACTAAGATTCCACACAGATTGTTAAGTCTTGTGATGTTAGCCGTCAAACTCCAAGTCTTCTCCTTCTCCTCACTCCCCCCTACTTCCGAACATGAATTGTGTGTTGTGTGGGTTCCTTGTTGTCCCTCTCCTCTCTCACCTCTGCGTTCCCAGACAGTCCCCCCTCCAACCCACAACCCCTCCAATGCTGTTGCTTCATCGTATAACTAGATCCGCCTCCCTCCTTCTACCACCGGGACGCCAGGGGGAATCGGCCATCAGTCCCGGTCCGATGTCTTATGGGCTAAGAGGCCTGGAAATGCCCGGTATGTCTAGATAATCTGCCCAAGGTTTCCAAGTCTTGAGGAACAGTTCCATACTGTCTTCCCTCATGGCCGACAGTTTTTCATAGAGCGTCCTTCAGTATTTTAAGACACTGCATGTTACTTTTATTGGCCAGAACTGCTTACATGATCCCGATTGCTGCCTACTAGAGATGAGCGAACGTGTTCTTAAAGAGTACTTACGCACCCGGACACCGGCTTTTCCGAGGACTTCAGTGTTCGCGCGTAAAGGTTCGGGGGGCGGGGAGAGGTGCGGCGGCGCGGGCGGCAGCAGCGGGGAACAGGGGGGAGCCCTCTCTCTCTCCCTCTCCCCCCCACTCCCCGCCGCACCCCCCCGCGCTGCCACGGCAACCCCCGAACTTTTTTCGCCCGAGCACAGAATTCCTCGCAAAGTTCGGTGTTCGGGCGAAAAGGGGCGGGGCCGAACACGTTCGCTCATCTCTACTGCCTACCCATCCTGACCTCCGACCTGATTTACCGTATTGTCTCAACACCGCCTGCCCTGACTTTAGTCCCTTATACTGATGACTATGTCCTTGCCTGTTCTGTTGGTATCTTGTTCCAGGGCCTTTGAGTTGCCCGAGTCAGTGTCACTGCACTGAGACTACTTCTGGAAATATGATCCCTGCTGCGAAGACTAAGTCCTTTGAAAAGGAATTAAAGGGTAAACATCAGGGAAACCTTTAGTGCAGCCCTTAGAAGTCGCTTAAAGCCAAAGAAATCAGCAACAGAGTGGATCTTATACTTTGGTTCATTAGAACATCTGAGGGCTCAAAACATCTGAAGTTAACATCACTCCTCACTAAGCATTAAGTACAGAAATACAGAAGAACACATTCGACTAAATGGAAAAGGCTGAGTTGGAAAGGACTTACATCAAAACTTCATTGATGAGCACAATATGACAATAATCCCTGTTACAGAAAGATTTATTTTTATTTTACACACTTATGTGATAGAGTAAGCCTACAAAACCCTCCTAAATATCAGACCCCCACCCAACATTTACAGCTTACCGATGACCAGCTCTCCAACTTCTATGTATAGCCTGTGAGAGGATAGATTTCATATCTTAAGCCCTCAGGTGGTGTAAAGAAAAGGAGAAAAAAAAAAACCTTCACACTGAGGACTCTTGAAATATACCATCTGTGTAGCAAAAAGGGATAACCACGTTCTGCCGGGTCCATTGAGGAACCTCAAATCCTTTGTGCCTCAGGAGTCTGCCAGTCATCCTTGACATAAATCTGGCTCTTAGGCAAACTGAAATCTATGCAAACATACGTAAGTAGAGCGCTATGTAATCCTTAGAATTGTATGTGCACGCTCAGCTCTGGAAGCAGCAATCTGAACAGCAGACAGAAGGCCTCCAAGGACCAGCACAGACCTACCTGGGAGCAATTAGTGATGACACTAAGCTAGATAGTGCAAGCAATCATCAGTCAAGGATTCAGTGTACTCTATGCAACTGTTACTGGCCCTGCGATATCACACCAGATATTTGAGGTACTGTAGAGAAGCTGGGCTTATCATATAGATTCACACTTGGGAATACACTCTGTGTTGGTTAATGATAAAATTCCGCCTTCTAATTAAGAGGTAGTTAATTAAAGTGTGCCTACATCAAGCAGAGTGGTGATGCAGAACCGCTGCTGAGGAGATCCATGGCTGGGTCAAGATTCCTTCTTCTTTTCTGGTTAGCCTTCATTGAGAATTAGAAAAGTTAACTTACTCTAATGCTTATTACAAAAATCGGTGAAAAAAATATATCTGATCGCTCGGAATATTTTGCAGCGATTGTATTTTGTAGGCTAAAAATGATAGATTCTCAACAAGTGTAAAATCAAGAAGAAGGCTTGTTTTATGATAGATGTGCCACCCTTTAGTACAAATTCCAAACATCTAACAATATAAAAATTCAGGAACTGCTAGATTACAAGGACCGGCACACACACCAATTCTCAGCATACGGAAAGATAAAATGCTATATGGGGGATGTGGCATAGGTGCCTAATACGAATGAACAGCTTCTCACAGATCTACCATTCATTGCAGGCAGGGGTGGCTACTTCGTATTATACTTGCACACAGGTAAGGCATAGGTGCCAGTCAGACAGGTACGAGCAGTGCACCATGCAGGCTTACTGCCTATTACTTACATCCATACTATTAGATCAGGCCAACAAATGTTGGTGGAGGCAAGGTGTCAGTTCTTAGTGAGTGTAGTGCAATTGGAAGGTGCGCTACAGCACGCCTGATTCAACCTTAAATACCATATGCTCCCTGGTACTTGCCATATACTAATAATTCACTGGATAGGAAAAGTATGGGCACAACTAATAGCTGTGAGCATACTACCCATAACCATGTGACTGTTATCCTATACAAGTCTTATCTATGTGCAAGCATAAAGCCAAAAACATGCGAAAAAAATCATGGCATATCCTATTCTAATCTATTTGCATGGATAAGTATAGGACATGCAATGTGCAGAGTTTGTGTCCATGTGCTATCCAAGATAGGCATATAGAGAGACTATTCAAATGCATACAGAGCCTCAGTACATGCTCCACCTGAGTATTGCCTCTATATGCTCCGTAAACATCTGACTTCTTCACCTTTTGTATATAAAAGTACAGAAGGACAGAAGAGGTCAGTGGGTGACTAAACGTCCTTTTACATGGTCTAATGATCAGGCAAGTTCGTAGAAATGTTCATTTGTTTGATCATTGTGCCATGTGATGCTGCACCAATCAGGTGATGAACGCGCAAGTGCTTAAGTCATCAATTGATTGCATGTGTCCAAAAAAAAAAAACACGGTCGGCAGTAAATACCCTTACGTGCATGGGAAATGTGTTGCGGACAATGATGAAACCATATATTCTGAGCGCCATGGTGCCAGGAGTTCGGGAACATAAAACTGCAGCACCTCATTGGCTGCAGGAGTTACCTGACATCCAGTGCTGCCATTTTCAAACAAACACTAGGATCACAGAAGGGGTGAAGCAGGAGCCGGCGCAGGGGCAACCTCTCTAATATCCTATTTGGTCATCATCATAGGCTATCGCTCGTGGTCGAGCATGATTGCCCTCCAAGTATGGGGTCTTTGAGGTGGGTCTGTAGGTGACTATAGAGACCTATTCTTGATCCGCAGATCCTTTTGCATTGGGGACGTCTGTTTCCAAGTGTAAGATAGTCCTGACAAGACTTTCCTCTTGATCTGTTTTCTCCCTTTCTCCCCACCACCCCCACTCCCCACCATATGTGCCTCTTGAAATTCACAGTGCTGTTGGTAATGGCTGACCACCAAATTGAGCGCTTCAGGGCCAGGGCTTCCCTGTTCATGATGTCTATGCCTCAGTTTTTAAGGTTCGCTTTAAGCCTATCTTTAAATCTCTTTTGCTGTCCACCAACACTCTGCTTTCAGTCATTGAGTTGAGAGTATAGTAATTGCTTTGGGAGACAATAATGGGGCATTCGCACAACGTGGCCAGTCCAGCGAAGTTAATGGCGAAGGATCATCGCTTCAATGCTGGTGGTCTTTACTTCTTCCAGTACGCTGACATTTGTCCGTCTGTCTTCCCAAGAGATTTTCAGGATTTTTCGAAGACAGCACTGACGGAATTGTTCCATAAGTTGAAAGTGATGTTTGTAGACTGTCCACGTTTCACAGGCATATACCAGGGATATATATTCTATTCGGTAACCTAGCCATCATTATTCTCCTACTAGATTGATACCGCTTACACTTTCCACAGCTCTCGAGTCGAGAAGAACCTGACATGCGGTACTTTTTGTTTTATTAAGTACTTATTACTATATCAATATACATCCAGCTCTACTGCTGCCCTTCAACACTTCCATTCGGTGCCCCCTCCTAGAGAACACGTTCATTTGGCAGGTGGTATAAAGCTGGAAGCAACAATACCCGTAGAGTACAAAAACCAAAAGGAATTTGTCTTTCTACAAACTTTAAATACATACAGTAGCTTAATTACTTTGACTATCGTTCTTAGGCGAAGTCACAGGGGTATTGAAAAAATTTGAGTTTGCAATGTACTTTGAGAACTTTATAAAAAAAATATGATGTGTATAGTATTTTCCGCATACCTCAAACTCCCCCTTTTCTTGTGTTCCTAAATTCAATTACCTGGCAGCAGCCACTGAAAACCATTAATGATAATTTTATTCTGCGTTTGCTGTTGAAACTCCAAGGCAGATTCTTATCTGATGTTGCATTTTGGAATTCCGATGCTTTGTGCCTAGGCTGAATGGTGCAGGCCTGGCAGCAAGAGGGAGAGTTCAGAGAGGAGGAAAAAAGGCTTTTCTTAAATAGAAAATGTCCTATCTTCATTTACAGTTCAAAGACAGAAGCAAAAAATGGAGATTTGGAGATAAAGGGAAATTATACAGGGTTTTTCTCTGGAGCAAAAGATGTTTAAAAGCAAAGTTTCACAATGGCCTGATCCTCCATATAGCCATTTCCATCCACAACGCGGAGAATAAGTAAAGGGAGATTGAGCGGGTTCCAAATAAATGACATGCTTTATTAGAAAAAACATTTATTTTTGAAGGGGTTTTTATTAAGAACATAAAATGTTTAAAAGAGAAATTATTGTTAAAATGCACAAAGTATTTATATGCAAAAAGGACTGATAAAGTGTGACTGGGTAATGAAGGCTACAGATGCAATTGGGGATATGAAGGGGGCACTGGGGGAGAAAGTTTGATGCAAATACAGAGTCCATGGCTGCTGAAATGTCTTACCAAACATGAGCGTGATCAGTGGGCCATCTCCGTGCTGAGCAAGGATAACCCCAATGTGCCATTTCTCAACTGGAAATAGGACGAACTTCATCAGTGCCCTCCAAACTTTAATTCTAGAGTTGTTACAAACCCGCAATTTTTGGCATCCTCTGTTACCATCCTACATAATCTAAAGATTTTCTAACATTTGGGAAAAAAACAAAAAACTCCTCTAAAGCAATGAGTAACTTGCCACAGAAATTTTTGGGAGTCACAGAAAGTGCATAGTAGCAGCCATTCTCATAGCCAAGTACATCGCCACCTTTCCATTGAACTCTGAAGAGAATGCACCAGTCAGGAAAAGCTGAGCGGGTCGGATTCCCTTTCTTCCACTAGGCGAGTCTCCAAAGAGTAGTTTCCATATCCATTCATGGAATAGCCAGAGGATAAGATGGTTATACCTCTTCATTACCAGTTCCTCATAGTAGGCCATAGACGGACCAATCAACAGCCACAATGTTCTTGAAATATTACAAATGACTTTATGCTCAAAACAACTGTTCACACCAAACAGAATGCCACTGCCATACTGATAAGGCCAGCTAATGAGAAATATCCCGTTGTAACATTTAATCTATAACGAAATCCTAGACAATTAGGAGCTATCTTTGTATGCACTAGAGGTTGGGTGAGAGGAGCGATCAGGGGGCGGCAAGCGTGGACATAATTCTTACATAATAACGTACTACTGTTACAAGGTATGGTAGAAACAGAACGATTATGGCTTCTAACTAGATAGAATAAGCCTACTATCATTGAAATGGAGCTTAGAAACTGATCAGCTGGTACCAATTAGCTTTTAGCTGCTGGTTTGTAGTTCAAGACTCAGAACAGAAGAACAAATGAGACAAGCTCACATTTTAGTATATACCCAATAAGCCACGGTAAAAAAAAAAAAAAGAAAAAAAACCTCACTACACAGCTACCGCCAAGATGGTGGGCATTTTAGGATCTACGCCATACTTGCAAGAGATAAATATGTAAGTTGGACAACAAAAACAGGATTGAATACCATCAGGACAAAGCAGGGAAAACCTTCCCAAGGAACATCTTTACTTATCTCTTAACCCTTTCACAACCATGGGTGTTTTAAGCCTTCCTGCCAACAGCAAATGTTCCTCTTTTAGGGTGCATTCACACGGACGTATATCGGCTCGGTTTTCACGCCGAGCCGATATACGTTGTCCTCGCGTTCAGGGGGGGGTGGGGGGGAGGATGAAAGAGCCAGGAGCGGGAACTGAGCTCCCGCCCCCCCTCTGCCTCCTCTCCACCCCTCTGCACTATTTGCAGTGGGGAAAGGTGGGACGGGGGCGGGGCTAATTCATGGCCCTTAGCCCCGCCCCCTCTTATTGCAAATAGTGCAGAGGGGCGGAGAGGAGGCAGAGAGGGGGCGGGAGCTCAGTTCCTGCTTCTGGCTCTTCCATTCTCTCCCCACTGCAGAGAGAGACAACGTATATCGGCTCGGCGTGAAAACCAAGCCGATATACGTTCGTGTGACTTCACCCTTAGAACGATGCATTCTAAATGTGAGAAAGTTTGGTGGTTTCTGAAGACCCATTTACACGGGCGTATGCGAGTTTTGCTTCAGAATCCAATACAACTTGAATCACACAGCATACAGACACATATGTGTGCTGTCCGATATCTGCAGGCAGTAGACATTACATGTTTGATTCTGGTCCGTGAGATGCGGACGGGTTCCTTTTACGTCTGATGAAGAGGAGATACTTCACTCTCCAGACAATAAATGCTTTTTTCAATACAAGCTGCTCTTTGCTTCCACTGGAATTAGCACTTTAGTGGCAAACTTCACCATTACTGTCATATATGCTACTTTTAACAGACTTCTAATTTCTACCATTATTCATTTTTGCATCTTCCATAAACAGCTCCACCCTCATCTAATGACTAGAATTGGTATTGCAGTTAAACCCCATGCATTTAAATCCTAGAAACAAGCCATGACAAGATTGTAATGATGTGTTGTT